>NW_024080648.1:591435-806610 GCF_003009895.1 Hyaena hyaena
AAAGAAAGAAAGAAAGAAAGAAAGAAAGAGGAGGAAAGAAAGAAAGTGAAAGGAGGAAAGAAAGGAAGAAAGGGAGAGAGAAAGAAAGGAAGAAGGGAGGGAAAGGGGTGAGGGTGAGAATGAGGAAGGAATGGAGGAAGGGAAACTTCTAGACAAGGGTGATTAGCCAGAGAAAAGTAATCAAGATCCTTGAGACTATCTGGTTTCTGTACATCAACTTCTATTTGGTTACATAGAGTATCATCACCATTGTAGCAATAAGAACTCTGTTTAATTAAGTGGCAATGAACTTTACTGAAAGACTATCTAGTTCCTCAAGGAATCGATGGGAAGGCTGGAGAATTCAGCTGGAGAAAAGGGCACAAAGCAAAGACTAAGCACACAAGTCCAAAGTCCCTTAGAGTTAATGACAATGCTAGTAGCACTACCAACACAGGATTCTTGATAACAAATCTTCTCTAAACCCTCATTCCTACCATTGCCATGGATTGTTTCTTACCTCTCCTAACATCTTTGTCATATTTTCTCAAGACTCCAAACCCAGGCAGGCTTTAGTCTTGGCCTGACCTACCTCACAGCATGCATAGTAATCAAGGGACAGGGAGAGAGGGCTCTGGAGCCTGCATGCTTGGGGAACCTTACCTCCTGAAAAGACACTTACAGTGAGGAACTTACCAAATATAAGAAAGGGTCTCAAATGCCATTTCATCAGAAGACACTGACCTACATAGATCATCTTTATCATATTTACAGGTCATACAGTGTGGCAAAGAATGATCAGTTATTCCTAGTCAAACCAAATCTTTTACCTTCCTCATGATTGTTCCTTTTTTTTAAATATTTTTATTTATTTCTAGGAGAGAGACAGCGTGAGCAGGGGAGGGTCAGAAAGAGAGGGAGATAGACTCTGAAATAGGCTCCAGGCTCTGAGCTGGCAGTCAGCACAGAGCCCGATGCGGGGCTCGAACCCACGAACCACGAGATCATGACCTAAGTGAAAGTCAGACGCTTAACCGACTAAGCCACCCAGGCGCCCCCTCATGATTGTTCCCAAAGCAGTACCTTCTCTTAGACTTTCTTTCCTCACTTTTAAACTGAGATTATATTATCCTGTCCAGAATATAAAGTCATTATAAAGAAATAAAGGAGATAAACTGTGTTCTTTCATTTTGTTTTCCATGCCAAAAAAGTATTAGGGCCTATTATATGTGAGACCAAATAAAGGGGGGAGGGATAGTAACAATTTATGCCCCAAAGAATGTATAAATGTGAGATATTATCAGCACTTTAAAATACATTGAGAATATGTGTGCCCTGTTTATTCTGTTTGAAAAACAGGACAAATAGATGCAAAGTCAAATGATGGATAAATATGAAACTTAGGAGAATAGAACGTTAATGCTGAAGTCCCCCCCACCCCAGCACTCCTGAGACGTATTCCTTCTTCCACTTTTTTTGTGAGAGACAATCTTACAAAACCCCATTTCTAGACAAAAGCGATTGGTCCAGTAATAGACCCCTCACCAAGCTTAGCCAATCAGAGCTCATTCCTGAAGCCTTTAAACTTGGAAGCATTCATAATATACGCTCCTTGGTCAGAAGCAATATTGCATAGTATACATGAGTATGGAATAAGGGATCCAGCGTATCTGCCGACTTGGTACTGAGAGAGATACTGAAAGCAGGAGAGGAAACTCCACATCCTAAATAAGTATTGATCCCAGCGAGATTGGACCTTCCTCTCTGGAAGAGATCCAGTGGGATCAAGGTGCCCTCACATGGCTGGTTGGGCCATATCATGAGGTTTCAGTGTTCTCATCGGCTGTTGACATACTAAAAACCCAGGAGCAGCAGTATCCAGATCAGTCTTGTTGAGAGAAAGCACATGTTGTTCACCCATGAATCACTTCTGTCTCTGTTCCCCATTGTGTATGCAATGGCTGGAGGAAAAAGCTGATGGACTGTCACCAAAGAAAGCCATCTTGTCAACCAGATCATTGGACCACCATGGTGGATGCCCTCTAGTGGACACTCACATGGGAAATGAATGTTTTCATGCCCTTGCCCATTCTGAAAAGTTCGTTCATGTGTCATTCCCCTGAAATCACTGCTTTGCAGCATTAATATTTAATTGGGTCCTGATCTCACTCATCCTCCCAAGAGTCTGCTATGGCTTTTGGATTACCACCCCCGGGTGAGAAGGGAGAAGTTTCTAAGGCTTCTATTTGACCCTTTCTGCCATGAGAGTATTTACTCCACAGATGAAGAAATAAATGTTGATCCTGCCAATTGTTTAATGTATCTATATTCAATACACATTGTGTCTGGGGTAAATAACCCCAGATCTGTAGTCCCATAGGATCTACTATGAGATGGACTTGGGTCCTGACAGTCCGTAGGCACACAAAATGGCAGGAATTCTGAGCCTCTATTGAACAAGCTCTGGTAAGTCACCTTAGTATATTGCTTCAAGACCCTCTGGAGATGGTGTCAAGGGAGGCTTATGGTACAATTATTGTTAGCTGAATTGTGTTCTCCTAAAATTCATAAATTGACACCCTAAGCCCTCATACCTGAGAATGTGAATGTAGTTAGAAATAGTGGTGATTAAGTTAAAAAGAGGCCTTAATCCAACATGACTAATATCCTATAAGAGGAAACTTGAACACATAAAGAGATATCAAGGGAGTGTTAGCACCAAGCGATGACCATGTGAAAAAGAACCAAAAGGAGAGAGACTTTGGGAGAAATCAAACCTGCCAACACCTTGATCTTGGACTTCAGGGGCGCCTGGGTGGCTTAGTTGGTTAAGCGTCCGACTTTCGCTTAGGTCATGATCTCATGGTTCGTGGGTTCGAGCCCCGCGTCGGGCTCTGTGCTGACTGCCAGCTCAGAGCCTGGAGCCTGTTTCAGTCTGTGACTCCCTCTCTTTCTGACCCTCCCCTACTCATGCTGTCTCTCTCCTAGAAATAAATAAAACATTAAAAAAAATTTTTTTTTGATCTTGGACTTCAGCCTCTAGAAATGTGAGAAGTAAATTTCTACTGTTGACGCCACCCAGTGTGGTGTTTTTTTATGGCATTCCTAGCAAACTAACACAGTCCTGTATTCGTTTTCTACTGTTGGAATAACAAACACAAACTTAGTGGCTTAAAAGAATGCAATGTTTTTTTCTTACAGTTCTGTAGGTTAGATGTCCAAAATGGAACTTACTGGGCTAAAACCACATTACCAGCAGAGCTGTATTACTTTCTGGATACACTACAGGAAAGTCTATGCCCTTGCCTTTAAAAAAAGGAAAAACAAGTTTATTTATTTATTTATTATGAAAGAGAGTGCACTGTGGAAGGCCAGAGAGAGGGAAAGAGAGAATCTCAAGCAGGCTCTGTGTTGTCAGTGCAGAGCTCAACACAGGGCTCAATCTCATGACTGTGAGGTCACGACCTGACCTGAAGTTAGAGGCTTAACCAACTAAGCCACCCAGGTACCATAGACCCTTGCCTTGTTTAACTGCAAGAGGGCACCCCCAGTCTTTAGCCCAAGACCTCTGCTCCCATTATCAAAGCCAGCAACCCTGTGTCTTTCTGGCCACTCTTCCACCATCACATCACTTTCTCTGATTTTCTTCTGCTGCTTCTCTTCTCTATTTTTAAGGATCCTGCTTATCACATGAAACCCACTCAGCTAATCCAGATTCATCTCCCTATTTGAAGGTCAGCCGATTAGCAACCTTAATTCCCATTTACCCTGTAATGGAACATTGTTCCAGGAATTAGGGTGTGGATATCTTCCTGGGGGTGGCCATTATTCTCCTTACCCCAGCTCCTATGACCAGGTTCTGGGTTGTTCCTCAAGGGGCCCATCATTTAAAAAGTATGGACTTTTTAAAGTAGTGGACTTTTGTTAACTATCATAGTTCTTGAACTGGCTAAGATGTTAAAATCCCTAGGTTTCTGCCTAGCAGAGTAAGAAGTTTTCTGCTTATATAGGTCATGTAGCTCCTTAAGAAGCAACTCAACATTCCTATAGACAATCCATATTTATTTCATTTCTAGACAATTAAGATGAAGAGCTAACTACCTCTCCTTTCTTTCACACATTTCCAGCTGGGCCACCCATCTGCCGAGTCTCCTAGAGGCCAGAGATCAGGGAACCCATTTGTTTCAGTGCAAGAAGGACAGGCTCTTGGGGAGCACAGAAGGTGGTGCAAGGTGGGGAGTGGGTGTACATTTGCAAATGAGAAAAACTCAAGCCTGCCACCTCTCACCAACACGTCCATTATCAAGTCCCTTTACATCTGCCTGTTAATATATCTCTATTCCTCCCCCATGACCACTGTCACCACCCATGTTCAAGTAGCCATCAACTTCCCCTGAACTTCTGCACTTTCTAACGTGTCTACTTGTACTCAAAGTTCCCACTTTTAAGTTATTCTCCATGTGGCAGAGGCAACTTTCAAAATCCAAGTGTGTCTTATTCATCCCACTACAAAATGAATGTCTTTCCACTGCTCTTAAGGTAGAGGAAATCCTCCTCAACCCACTGGCCTCCTACCTAAGCCGCAGCCTTATCTGGAAGCTTGCTTGCCACCTTCTGCTTTTTTTCACCCCAGCCACATTGGCCTTGCCTCGTTTTTGATGTTTTCCTGTTCTTACTCTTCCTCAGTTGTTTGAATGCACTGTCTCCACTTGCGATGTTCTTTCTTTTCACCAATTCAGCTTCCCCTCCTTTTTCAATGGAAAAAGCAAGGTGGATACTTAACTGTATAGCAATTTCTCATATTCCACAGCTTTTTCTGGTAGGTATTCCCAGACTAAGCAGGTCTACAGTGTTGTTTTTACCTCACTACACTACCACACATCACCAGCTCCCCATTGTTACTGTCTTCTCTGTGCCCCAGAGGAGACGCCAGAAACTACATTGCTCAGAATCACCTTCCCCACAGGGCTCCTAGTTAGAGCTTGTGATGCTTTCAAGAGACGTGAAAGGTGAAAGTCAGAACTCTTCATTCTCTGGCAGCCATCTTGAAGGCAGATCACACAACAAAAGAGAAGCACTTTCGAAGCACTTCTGGAAATCATCAGCAATAGCATCTGAAGATATAATGGAAGAAAATGAGGATATATAGAGAAGCAATTATGTATGTTCACAAAAGCAAAGGATCCATGTGACATAGTGGAAAGAATATCAGAGAATGTAGACTTGTTTGTGCTCTGTCACTGGCCAGGGGACCCTAGAGATATTTTTGAAGAGTGTTTAAGTTCTGTCAATTTAAATTGAAAGCATTTCACTCTAAAAAGAAAAGGCTGTGGAATATGAGAAATTGCTGTACAGTTAAGTATCCACCTTGCTATAATTCCCTTGGCTAAGGTACAAGTCCTGTTCTCTTGTTGAGTACATAGGCTCACATCTCTTATCATTCTAGGAGACTTCTGGATAAGAATTTGTTTAATGAACTTTGCTCAGGATTAAGTTAATTGACAATTTTACCACTTTTTTTTTTTTTTTTTTTTTTTTTTTTTGTTAATTTTAGGAAGAGCATGGGGCAGAAAGAGAGAATCTTCATCAGGCTTCGCAGTCATCATGGAGCCCAAAGTGGGGCTTGGGCAGAAGGAGAGAATCTTCATCAGGTTCCACACTCAGCACGGAGCCCAAAGCAGGGCTTGATCCTACAATCCCAGGATCATAACCTGAGCCAAAATCAAGAGTCAGAGGCTCAACTGACTGGACTCTCTAGGCACCTGACATTTTTACCACCTTTAAACTTATTTAAACTGCATGGGTTTGCCACTGTAATTCTGAAGCCACACTTCCCTAAATCTGGGGCAATGTGCATTCGTGTTTTTAAAGTATCACTTACAAATGAGTTACATTTACTTGTCTTCTTAACCGGTATTTTTGTGTCATTAAGACATGAATCACGAGGAAAGGCTGAATTGTTAATGTTGCATTGGGGAGACAGCTGAGATTACCAGGAAATTAGTCACTAGTATTTTGTGCACACTCTACTCCCTCCACTTCCCTAACTGTCCAAGGTCTGCATGACTACTAGGGCCTGGCATGCACTGTCTTGATTTTTAGTCTGCCTTTCAATTTTGTGTTGAAAGTTGGAGATGATGTATCAGGTAATAGAAACTGAGGGTAATAGGCCTGTTAGTGTGAGCTTTTATGATGGCCTGGCTAGGAATTCGGTTGTGCTTAATATTTGCTGTATCTGTAGCTGTTTTTCCAGATAAACTTTCCTTTAAAAAGAACTTTGAAGCTCTTTGAGCCATAACTCACTGTTATCCTACTGAAGCCTCATTGCTGGGTAGTGAGATATGGGGGTAGGGAAGTGTTCTGTAATCCCGGACTAAACACTGGCCCCTGTCAGGTGGCTGCTCAGCTCCTCCCTCTACCCCTTATAAAGGACAGGATGGAAGCTAGAGTTGGGTAATTGTCTTTCAGCCTGCCCAGGTGAGATAAGTTTCTAGTAAAGTCTTCATTATGGAGAATGCTTCTGGGTGAGTTTTAAAGGGTTACTTTTCCCCTTCCTCTGCCTTAGGCACCAGGTGATTTTCTCTGGCTCTTCCCTTTCAGATCCTGGGGTGGTTCTTGGAGGCAAAGCCCAGAAGTGCACAGGGCGTCCCGTCAGCCCTCAGCCCCCGGAGTCTCTGATACCAGCCCTCATTAGTACTCCAACAATTGGTCAAAATTGCCATGTAAGTGTCCTCACTGGTGTATGACTGTAGTGGCCTCTGCTCCAGGTAAGCTACGAGCTTCTGCATTTACCTCTCTCAAATTTGGATGGGAGTTTGCGCCAGGGTCTCATTTCTCTGATGGTTCCATGAAAAGTCATTGATTTTCAGTTCGTTTGGCTTCTTTTCTGGTGCAGGGACATGCGTGCATGGTGACTTCCAAGCTCTTGAGATGTCCAGGCTGGATCTAGAAGATTTTCATGCACTGTCTTTTAGAAACGAACAGTGTGTAAAGTGCACTGTTTCTCAAGGGAAAGTAAACATATTGGTCCCTCCACCTCACTGAGTGTTGATATTTTTACTATAACTTTATGTTAAAATAGAAACAGAAATTTAGACCTAAATTGCATGGTTGTATAGTTTCTAACCAGCTATGGAAACACAGTTCATTTGTAAATTAAATTAAAATTCCTGCTAAAAACCCTAAAACTTTAATCAACAGCATAACTGTAAGATTGTGTGCTTGAACCAAAACATTTTTATTAGATTTCATAGGAAAAAAGGTACTGCTCAGTTCTGATACCACAGTTAGTCTATTTTAACTTTAATGAGTACTTCTGTAGAAAAGTTATTTATATAAAGTGTTACTGATAACATCAAGGCTTTTTTTTTCTGTTTGTCATCAGACAAAAGTCTGCTAGAATGAAGTTTTTCAATATCCGTTTTGATGAAGTATGATAGTTCTATAAATGCGTTATAGTCACATGGAGAGATATGACCATTGCAACATTATTGTATTTAAATCGCTGCTTTGGGTTCTGAATAGGAAAAAAATTAATATCTTTGCAAATTGATCACATAAATATATGATAGAGCTTACCTTGTAACTAATGACCAGTTGCAATTTGAGATATACAAAGGTATATCTCTTAATGGGTGTAAAATATATCTTTTGTTTGTTTGTTTTTTACTTCAGCATGAATACCTCTTGCACAATGAACCCCATGAGACTTAAGTCAATTTTTGTATTTAATTATGAAACTTTATTTGAGTATTATATATGTTATATAGCCTTCACGCTAGATGCATATGTTCATAAGCAAGCCCACAGCTGATAGTAAAGCCATTCTGTAGATGGTCTGCTATGGACCCATGTTTGTGGTTTGTTTTCTGTATAACATTCGTGATAAAGATCCCTGATAATACATACACTGAGAAACTGAAAAGTGTCTCTTTTGCTTAGTTTTGAAATCAGACTTAACTGGGTTTAAATACCAGTTCAGGTGACTCGTAGTTCTGTGATCTTCACAAGTTTACTTAATATCTCTAAGGCCCAATTTCTTAATTGGGAAAACGACCTGACAAAGTTGCTGTGAAACCAAACGGAATGATGAATGTAAAGCCCTAACTCCTGAACATTCCCTCTCTTCTTTCATCAATCATTAGCTTGACCTGAACATTTTCTACCTGGTTCTCTGGTAAGATATCTTACATAGAGTAAGAGCTAATAGCTAATATCGTGTAGTATAGTATAATATTAATATATGCATGTATGCATATATATAGGTGATGCTTAAATGACATAAGGGTTAGGGGCCCTGACTTTCCAACCCCCCACCACTTGAAAATCTACATACAAGTTTTGACTCCCCGAACACTTAATCACTAATAGTCTACTGTTGACCAAAGAATTACCAATAACATAAACAGTTGATTAACACATATTTTGCATATGTATTATATGCTATATTCTTGCTAGAATAAAGTAAGCTAGAACAAAGAAAATATTACTAAAATCATAAGGATGAAAGATACATTTATAGTACTATACCTCATGTATTGAAAAAAATCCAATGTCTGAAAGAACCCATTTTATTCAAAGCCATTTTGTTCAAGGGTTAACTGTAATATATCATATATATAACATATGATAATTTATGATATAATCATAATGTAATATTATATATAATCATAATGTAATATATAATATGATATAATGTGATATAATATGCTATAATAAATGTATATATTTGCATGTATGTATATGTATAAACACAGAGAGTCTGGCTGAGGATTGTGGAAGTAATCAAATAGAGAAGTGGGTAGCATTGTGGCAGTAAAAATACATACATACCAATATTACAGAGACATCCTAGAAATATAGCCCACTCTGACAGAAATAAGCCTCATTAAGATAGAATTTTGGAAAGTTGATCTTAGCCTGTAATTCCTCGAGTCTGACTTTGCTAATCACGTAGTGGTGACAGGGGCACATAAATTTAACAATATACAAAGGAATTCTTAAATCGCAGATTTTTTAAAGATGCCAATAGGACCATATTCTATAAAAGGATATATTTACAAATGATCATAAAGGAAATAGAGTGAGTTCTGATGTTCCCCTCCAGTTCTTCCCTAAGAATTTGGTGATAAATTTAAACTAACATGGTTAAGGAGTAGCCTACCCGCCTTCATCTGATTCAGTCCGCATCCGCGTCTGTGATCCTAACTTCTTGTCTAAAGCTGCCTGGCTAACGAACTAACAGGCTCTGCTGCTTGATTCCACGTCTCTGTTGCTATTACTGTTAGCCTTTAAGAATGGCCGTGGGACACCCTTAGCTGCTGTCTCCCAAACACTGTGCAATCTTCCTGCACCTGTATTCTTTCCACAGGGCCTGTTGCCTTCTGACCGAGTGTACTGTGGTGTCCACGGGCATCATGGCAGACCATTTTGGTGGTCTTCTGTTAGGAAGTGTCATCCCTCTCTGTTTCGAGCACCGAGAAATTTTCGTGAAACGTAAAGAAGCACCCGCTCCCAGAAGAATTAGATTTCAAAATGAATACATTAATGGAATGTTACATGCTTTTGCGTGCGTTGTACTGGAATTTGTGATTAAATGAGATGCAAAGTGGAGATGCTGACGGGTGGTAGAAGGTGAAGGAAACTTTTTTTCCTGGAACCCATGCCTGAGACCTCTTTCCTTCACTGCACTCCTGGGGAAATGAACCACTTGTCAGGTACTCAAAAGGAATCTATAAATAATTTTAACATCAGTGTAGATAGAGCTGAAGTGAGCGTTGTTGGATGATTACTTTACTTAGTAGGTGTCCGTGTCCTTCTCTCATACGCTTTGTATTTGAAGCTGGAGATGAGAGTTATAGCAAAAAAGATGAAAAAAAATTACTTAAACATGGAATCTTCTCTCATGTAGAATATGAAAGAGGAGATAATTAGAATAGAAGACAATGAGGGTAAACAAAAATAATAGTCAATGAGAATGTTATAGAAGACATACATATTTCATAAAAAGGGAAAAACTAATCTGCCACACATCATGTACCCTGTTACAATAACCCTTGTTTCTTTTTCCTTTTACTTCTCTTTTCTTATGTCCTAAATGGGAAGAGGAATGAGTTATCTTACAAATTTAGATTTTGCAAACTTGTGCACTGATGAGAGTACTATTGAAATGCATTGTTAAGAAAAATTTTCAACACACAAATGTGTCATTTCCTTTCTTCATGGACCAGTTGCTGAAATACTATGTGATAAAGATTTTAGGTCTCAGTTGTAAAGAGAGGAAAGTGGAAAAATCAGTGCTGCCGTCTTTAGGACAAACGGTAAAAGTTTAATGTTTTTCCAGAATTACTTCCATTGATTATATGTGTCTACCGTGTGTATGTATGTGTGTGTATGATAGATGATATGTATAAATGTGTGTGTGAGTGTGTATATATATATACATATATATGTGTATATATACATATATATAAAATCAATAACTTTTTGTAGAATATTTTATCCTATCACTAATTATATGGTCTGGTTTTTTCAGTGGTTTAAAAAATAGAGATTTCTGCTAGGTTTTCTGGCAGTGAAAAGTGTACGTGTGTGCATAAATATATATGAAATACGCTAAATACTTTGTAGATTAAAGTAGCAAGAAATTTTTGGTGTATAATTGTCCATATTTTGTTTAAAATTTGTTGACTTTATTCAAAATGTGATTGAGGATATTTTAATTGGTCTCATTTCCTTACTTTTCACGTAATACTTTTGGCTTTAACCTAACACCTATTACTTCCTGTATTTGCTTACATAACAGATATTGTTTGGATATTTACTATAAGCGCTTCACTGAACTAGATGTAGAAAGAGATGAGAACAATAGAATCCATGATCTAAGGCAAATAGGTATGCTATGATTTGAGCAACTTAAGTGGCTGTAAGAGTTTGCTATGGAAAACTGCTATGGGGATGTGGGAGAGGTCAACAGAACTTAGGGGGAAGATTCACAGAGGTCTTTGTGCAGATGTGTGGATTTAGGTTCATCTTGAAGAACGGCCGAGATTTACACGGCATAAAATGGGGATTGGCATTCTCACTGGCCATGTGAAAATAATGATAGAAAAGTCACTGAGATTGTAAATGTTTTGTGCAGTATTTAGGAGCTAATATTCTCCAAGGATAGTGCATCTATTCAAATCCAACCCTCCCTGCTTCCTAGTTATGTAACATTAACTAGTCACTTAAACATTTTAGGTCTTAGTTTCTTAACCTTGTAAAATGGAGAAAATACTGCTGTTTGCTCTTGGAGATGCTGTGAAGGTAAAAGAAGAAAAGTCCATGTTAAAAAAAATGGTATTGAAAAGAAATTATGTATGGATTGTTACCTGTGTACCAGGAAATTTATAAAAACTATTTTACATTTCCATAATTCTTAAACTGATCCTATAATCCTATTTTACATATATTTTAAAAGTTCAATTAAATAAATTATTTGACAGAGGTCACATGGCTAGGAAATGGCACAGCCAATATTCAAACCTATACTTCAATTCAAGGATGAATGCACTACCAAGAATGGATGTCAATAGCATCAGGCACAGTATGGATATGTCCACCCGGACCTTCATCCCTTTTATGGATATATTTCTAAGTGTAGAGGGCTATTGGTTCCACAAATACATTAATTCTGTTTTCATTCATATACATTTTTGACTGTTCGTACAAAATCGAAGCTTTTGTTTTTAAATAAGAAGGAAGACTACCGAGTTATTATTTACCCTGACTCTTAAAAATGAAATTAAGAGTTGGATAAGTCTGAATAAGGAACAATCTTAGAAGAAAGAATATACATTAAATATATATCACATATGAAGACTTTACTCATATCTATATAAAGAAAGTTCTGTGGAGGTACGAACAATTGATATGAATAAACAAAACGAAATAAGAAAAATAATTACTTGAAAATATCTCTTCCACACTAATAAATGATACCTCAAAGCTTTTATTTATTAACAGGTATCAAAATCTAAGTGATTATAAAATATTATTACTGAATAATGGTAAATTTGGCTCAAAACTACCATGTTCCTATATGACGGGAATCCTTGTAAATTTGTATTATCTTCATTCATTCATTCACTCCCATGATCTTTTTAAGGAGTAGTCAGGCAATAGATACCGAAAAGTTTAAAATGGTTTTTCTTGCATCTACTGGTTCAACATATGGTGAATTATGCTAAAGAAATGTTTAAAAAAAAAAAACAAAGCTAAATCATGCAAATATCTGTCATATCATCATCTGTATTAGTAACACATTGTCCTCCAAAGAGAAGGGAGAAATTTCTTAAAAGTTACATTACAGGAAAAATTACATTATGAATATGATATATACATTTGATGAATTGTTATTTGGCCTATCTGTTTAAATTTGAAAAAAAATAATTTGAAGTATAAAAATACTGATAAGATTTTAAGGGAAATATGTAAGACCAGATGGTAATCTACACTGTGATAACAACTATGTAACAGGGATATGTATGAAAGTATGAAGGTATTTTTTCTTAAATTAAGGTGATGAGGTGACAGACTTTTTTTATTGAGGTATAGTTATAGTTGACATATGATATATTGGTTTCAGGTATACAATATGATGATATGATATTTTTGTATATTACAGAGTGATCACTATAAGTTAGTTACATGTGTCACCATACAAAATTATTACAGTATTAATAATGACTGGGAATAATGTATTCCCAGTGCTGTACTTTACATCTCTGGTTACTTAGGGGTTTTGGGGGTATTTTGTTTATTTTTGAGAGAGAGAGAGAACCCACATGCATGAGCAGGGGGAGGGGCAGAGAGAAAAGGAGACACAGAATCTGAAGTAGGCTCCAGGCTCTGAGCTATCAGCAGAGCCCGACGCAGGTCTCAAATTCATAAACCATGAGATGATGACCTGAGCCAAAGTTGGATGTTTAATAGACTGAGCCACCCAGGCACCCTTTATTTAGTTATTTCATACTGAAAGTTTGTACCTCTTAATCCCCTTCACCTGTTTTGCCCATCTCCCTATTCACTTCCCCTCTGGCAACTATTGGCTTATTCTCTGTATTTATGAGTTTCTGTTTTGTTTTGCTTTGCTTGTTTATTTGTTTTGTGAAATTATGGTATTTGTGTTTGTCTGACTTATTTCACTTAGCGTAATATCCTCCAGGCCTATCTCATGCTGTCAAATGGTAATATTTCATTTTTATGGCTGAGTAATATTCCTTGATATATATCTTCTTTATCTTTTGATCTATTGATGGACACCTAAGTTGCTCCCATATGTCAGCTATTGTAAATAATACTATAATTGGATCCCCTGGGTGGCTCAATGGGTTAAGTGGCCAACTCTTGGTTTCAGCTCAAATCATGATTTCATGGTTTCTGAGTTCAAGCTCCTCATAGGGCATTGCAGTGACAGTGCAGAGCCTTCTTAGGATTGTCTCTCTCCCTCTCTATCTACCCTTCCCCAGCTTGCTCCCTCTCTCTCTCTCTCTCTCGCTCTCGCTCTTGCTCTTGCTCTCTCTCTCAAAAATAAATAGACTTAAAAATAATACTATAATGGGGGCGCCTGGGTGGCTCAGTCAGTTAAGCGTCCGACTTTGGCTCAGGTCATGATCTTATGGCTCTTGGGTTCGAGCCCCGCATCGGGTTCTGTGCTAGCAGCTCAGAGCCTGCAGCCTATTTCAGATTCTGTGTCTCCCTCTCTCTCTGCCCCTCCCCCACTCATCCTCTGTGTCTGTCTCAAAAAAAATAAAATTAAAAAAAAATACTATAATGAACAAAGTGGTGTATATATCTTTTCAAGTTAGTGTTTTTATTTTCTTCAGATAAATACCCAGAAGTGGAATTGTTGGATATTTATACTTTTACTTTTTTGAGGAACCCCCATACTTTTTCCACAATGTTTGAATCAATTTACATCCCCACCAACAGTGCACAAGGATTCCCTTGTCTCCACATTTTTGCCAACACTTTTCATTTCTTTTCTTTTTGATACTCCTCATCCTAACAAGTAGGAGGTGATATCTCACTGTGGTTTTGATTTGCATTATCCTAATAATTTGTGATGTTGAGACTGTTTTCATATGTTTGTTCATCTGTATATCTTTATACAGATGGAAAAATGTTTATTCAGTTCCTCTGCAAATTTTTAATGCAGTTTTTGTTTTTGTGGCTTCTTTTTGTTTTTGGTGTTGAAGTCTATGAGTTCTTTACATACGTTGAATATTAAGCCCTTCTCAGACGGTAGAATTAGCAGACTTCTTTCATTTTTCCCAATGTATCTTTCATATTGTTATAATATTTTTATAATAAAAACAGGGAAAACTGAAGGGTTTGTTTCCAAATAGGTTGACATTGGAACACTTTCATTATGGCTTTCCTATTGTAGCTTCTATAAACTTTTCATGACTTTATAAACAGCTGACACTGCGGAGATGTGTTTCACTTCTCATGAGAACATGCTTTTAATAGATTATACAAACTCAAAAGATTTCACAACCCTTTTACAGTGCATTGACATTTGGTAGGAATTGCAACTTTAGTGAGGTTACTTTTTCTCTTAACTTTGGAAATGACATTTAAAGACACATTTGAATTGTTTGAATTATTCACTGGCTGCTGACAAAACTTCAAATGTGTATCTTCTCTAACATGACCAAAAAAAAGTTACAGTAATTATAATAAGAGTAAAGAACTAATCTGGTAAGTCTAATAATTGACTCTGAGGTAAAGTGAGAATATTGGAGGTGAAAGTTTTTCTTCCAGTTTCTTATGCACAATTCAGAGAAGAGCCCTTTCTCAGTGTATAACAGAAGAACTTTTAAAACTTCCGCAGGAGTGAACTATGGACTTCTTTTTTGAGGAATAACCCCAAATATGAAAACTAATCATTTTGCAAAAAAAATTATATTTCCTTCATTTATTTGTGTAATTTCTTATAATACATTTATGTATGTACTAAGTGCAGGAACTTAGTTTATTAAACCAAAGAGAGAAAACTCCTGAATCCTGGATCCAACTGTGGCAAAAGGAGATAGACAATAGCAAGATAAATAAGGAAATAGTATGTCCTGTGAGTTGGTGACAAATTTGAACAGAGGGGTGCCTAGGTGACTCAGTCAGTTGAGTGTCTGACTCTCGATTTTGGCTCAGGTCATGCACTCACAGTTTGGTTTGTAGAGTCGGGCCCTGTGTTGGGCTCTGCGTGGGTGGTAAGAAGCCTGCTTAGGATTCTCTCTCTCTTTCTCTCTGTCTGTCTGTCTCTGTCTCTCTCTCTCTTCCCTCCCTCCCCCTCCCCTGCTCCACTACTTGTGCATGCATGCACGCACATGTGCACTCTCTGTCAAAATAAATCAAGTATAAGAAGATATTAGGGGGGAGGGGCAGGAATCCAACGAGGAAGGAGAAGAGGAGGTCAAAGAGGTAGGTTATAATTTTAAGTCTGATGTTCAATAAAGGTATGAAACAGTGAGGTTTTAGTCAGGACCTGAGCAAGATGGGAAGGGGACCGTGAGTTCTGAGCAGAGGAGTAATGTGACCAGTTAGGGAGCTATTAAAACAGTCCAGGTGAGCAGGATCGTGAGGCTTGAACAGGGATGGTTGTAGCAGAGGTGATGAGAAGCAGTCAGTTTCTGCAGAGGAATTGAAAACAAACCGACAAGACGTGATGGTAGATTGGATGGCAGGGTGAGAGAAAGTGGGGGACAAGGAAGACCTATAGGTTCAGGTCATCCTAGAAATCCAAGTAGTGATGTTATCAGGCAGTTGCAGGTACAGGTCCAGGTAGTTCTGGACTAGAGTTCTAGGAGATAAAAATGGGTTCAGTTAGGAGATGAGGAATTAGCAGGGAAAGGAAACCTCCCTTCCACGCCCCATCTTAGTGCATTCCTCAGTGTCCCTTCTCCATAGAAGAGCATGAACATGACCGAATTTCTGATGTACGCTTACCACCTTTCATTTTGATACAGTACTGTTTTTGGATCTCTCAAATCCGCTTCTGCCTCTACCATAGAACCAAAACAGCTCAAATTCCACGTGCTAGGTTATGGATGCCCTTGTTTGTCTTAAAATCCTTTTTTTATTTTCCGTGACGCTGACTTGGTTTTTTGCCATGATGTCAAAGGTTATTTCTTATCTTCAGTACTAGCTCTTCTTCCTTTACCTGTCCACTCAACATGTTGGCTGTCAACTTTATGTCCCTTAAATTTTTTTTCCTGAAAAATATTTTCTACTCTGATTTTTTTGTCCTGTTCTTTGTTAACGTGCTCCATTCTTGTGCTTGTTCATCAATTCCTTTAATTTCCTCCTCTTGTCTAATGCCTCTTGGATTCTCCACTTAATTGCCTACCCCATTACTGCTATCCAAGATGCATGGCTGGGGTAGATGAGAAATGAGCTGAAATCCAAAAGTAGAGGTAGAGAGGAAGGAATGGTTCCAGGGAGATCAGGAGTTGTTTTACAGTCAGATACGGATCTTGTGGGTGACAGTAATCTAGAATAAACCCTAACTTCTGGTTTGGGTGGTCATGCTTTGCTAGCACTTCTCTATTGCCAGTATATACCCATATATCCAACTACATCATTATATCCCACTACACAATGAATAGAAGATAATAAGTGATTATAATAACAGGTAATATGAACAGATGATATGCCAACACAAAAAATTCTAGAAAAAGAAAATTTAGGTTAATGTGGAAAATACACCATTGTAACGAGTTACAGTACTTTTAAAAATCTGATTCCAAGACTTGAGATCTGAGCTGGATATACTGGCTTGGTCAAATATGCACATAATAATCCCAGCCACAGAAGTAGGTAGGATTCTTGGAATGAGAATGGAATCTCAGAACAAAAGAAAGTAACAACAGAATATACTAGCAGCCCTATAAACGCTCTCTCTGTGATTAACCTAAGCAGCTTTGTAACATTTTTTTTCCAGAAAAGCCTATGCCATTGTTTCATACAGTTCATGATTAACCAGCCTCTCTCATACGCTGTCTGGGAAAACAAACAGAACTTCCCATGGTGCATTGGAGTAGCTAGAAGGGAATATTTTTCACTACTCATTCTACTCAAAAGATTTTAGTGTTCGTCTCCCTTCCAGCCCTCCATACCTCTCAGGGATTTTATAGAGCCCACATATGGTCATTTAGGCTAGTCCACTTGTAGGTACTTAGAGGAATTTCTTTTTCAATGTTTTAATAAATCGACCCAAAGAAACAATAGTTGGAAATACAGTAACTTGCCCAGTGTTTGTCATCTGCATAAGCCCATAAGACATAGATGAAAGATTAGAGGCCAAAAGAAAAACAAAATTGAGCCTCAGCTCTATCTCAGTGTGAAAGGGAGATACGTAAAATATTTAATGGTTCGTATACATTTTATCACTAGTAATGTAAACCAGGTCAGAACTGCCAAAGCAAAGAATAACTTTTTACTTAATTTGTATAGGTATTTCTTCAATATTCTATTTTGGATAAGTTATGAAAGCCAGATAAATTTATGCAATCAGAAAAATAAAAAATTGATGAATAGAATTCCCCCAGCCACATGCTTCTCTGGCCTCATCTGCTTGGCCCTCTGTCCGGAACTGCTGCTTCTGGGAGGCTGATCCATTCTAGTCCCAATGCCGTCCATGCCCTTGTGCCCTTCAATAGATTTCCCATCCCTGGGATAGTCTTCTCATCCTAATTCCTGCTTGGATAAAGGCATCATCTATTCTGTGTTCTTACCTTGACTATCCACTTGCTGACAAATTAATGACTCCCTTTTTCGTCTGTGCTGTGTGTGTGCACGTGTGTGTGTGTGTGTGTGTGCATCACTATCAGAATATTCCAAAGATTTTACTCTTCCAAATTAATGCAGTAGAACTTTGGTGGTTGTGAATATTCTATACATATTGATCTTGGCATACTAGTTAGTGCCTTGCACAGTGCTTGATATAAAGACACATAATAGGAATTTGTTGGACTGGCCTACATGAAGGGATAGGTATTTTGTTTTTTGGGAGGGTGGGGAATAGGTATTTCTGACTTAAAGTCACTGATTGAAGATCTCCTACGGGCACCTGGGTGGCTCAGTTCGTTAAAAGTCCAACTCAATTCCTGCAATGGCTTCACTGTGCTGAGAGTGGAGCCATCTTGAGAAGCTTTCACTTACACGCTTGCTCTCTCCCCCACCCCCCGCTCTTCTCCCCCACTCACTCATACTCTCTTCCTCTCAAAAAAAGAAAAAAGAAAAAAAGAAATTAAAAGAGAAAGTATTCTAATATCTATTTTTTTGTTTCTTTGTTTTTATGGTGTAGCATCTAGCATTCTTTTTTCTTTCTCTGAAGAAAAGTCCTTTAAGCCTATGGGTTCTAAATTACAAATCTGGTTGAAAGAACATGTGGCACTCCCAGCCAAGTATACGGATAAAAGTAACATTCATCCTGCTTTACTGAAGCTTAGATCAGTAGATTATCATTCTGGATTTGCCACCTTCCTTCTGCTTTAAAACAATAAAGTGTTTAAGTTTTCTGTAAGAAGCATTCACATAGACTTTAAGAGCTGTCATATATGCATACATAAGCACACAGGGAATGATTTGAGAGACAACTCCATAAGCAGTTTGAGGAATCTGTATTGTTGCTGAAGTTTATGAAGATTTTTTTTTCATGAAAACAAATCTTCATTAAAGACAGGTTAACAGATTGCTCAAAGCAAATATTGCAGAGAGAAAGCTACTGACCTATCCACATAAGATTTATTTTGAAGAGCGGTTCTCCAAGGCAAATTGGTATTCAGAAATGTATGGGGATAAAATTTTTGGAATGTGTGTGTGTGTATGCGGGGGGAAGCAGTAATGTAAGGACTAGGAAACATTATTGACCTGTAGAGGGTGGCAACCAGGGAAGATAACTATCTCCACAGTAAAGACAGTCCTTTACAAAAAACATTTGTCCCAGGCACCGTGCTAATAATGTTCCCTTAAGAACTACAATGAGGTGTGGCCATAGCTAGGTGCCTACTGGACCTGACACAATAAAAATAGGTGCTGATAAGGAAAAAGCTAGAATGAATGGCAGTGTCTCAACAGCATGACTTAAGTCAACCAGCCCTAAGATGTGGTTCATGTTCAAGGAAGCTCTCAAAAGAGTAGGAATGCAGGAAAGGGAGGGAGGGAGGGAAGGGAGAGGAAGAAAGAAAGAGAAGGAAGAGAAGGAATGAATCTGAATCATGGACATAATCCATTTTACTAGAAATTTCTCTATTGAAAGGAGCTCATCTTTTATTTTGAGAGAGAGAAGAGCAGAGAGAGAGAGAGAGAGAAAGAATAGCAAGCAGGCTCCGTGCTGTGACTGCAGGGTCCAATGCAGGGCTCGAATGCACAAATCATGAGATCATGACCTGAGCTGAAATCAAAAGTCAGACACTCAACTGACTGAGCCACCCAGGCTCAGTATATTTTTGAGAGAGAGAGAGAGGGAGCATACAAGTAGGGGAGGGGCAAAGGCAGAAGGAGACAGAAGATCCAAGCAAGCTCAGTGCTGTAGCGCACGGCCTCAGGTGGGGCTGAAACTGTCCAGCCACGATATCAAGACTTGATCTGAAATCGGACGCTTCACTGACTAAGACACCCAGGTGCCCTAAAAGCACATGTTTTTGGTTTCAATTGCTCAAACATCCATCTTGCTTAAAAAACAAAAACAAAAACAAAAAAAACTAATATATGTCTTACACCTTACCAAAAAAATCTAGACCATTCATTCAGTAAATCTCTCTTAAGTGTATCCTTTCTTATGGGTTGCTATAGGCTTTGCTATTTCAGTGTCAAATGAAAACAGTCATGGTCAGTCCTCTTAAGTAGCTCACCATCTAGAGAGAGATCAGGTTCGAGAGTGTTCATCTTTCTTACAAAAATATTCCCATCTAGAAGACTGAGTAATATAAGAGATGTTTCCTTTGCATTTAAGTGGAAATGGAGTCAGAGTACCACAAATTTTAGGGCAAAAGCCATGGTTATGCTCACGGAGAAGGGGCCAGGAAGCAGGCGTACAAGACAAGATTTCTAGTTCCACGGCAGGGTAGATAGAAATGTGTACTTTGTGAGCTCATTCTTTATAAGCTGAGTTAAAAGACAAAAACCTTTGCTATGTAGTTCCAATTGCTTTGAACTATAGTTTTAAAATGAATTCAGCTAAGCTTTCTTGTCATCTCAGTTTTTAAAATTATTTGCTTTGCTTGCCAAGTAAAGCTGTCGTCCGAATCAAATAATAGAATAAGTTAAAAATGGGGAAATAGCAGGAGAGGTTACATCTGAATTATCCAGTTTGGTTTCGTATAATGGTCAATTTTCCTGGGTAATTGTCTATTTCTTTTACTTTGTTTCTGCCTAATAAGAGAGAATCCAGGGCCTTTACCTTCCACCTCTGTCCCCTTTCTCCACCCTGGCCAAACCATTTAAAGGCCATCTTTGGTCAGATCAGCAGGGTTTACAGGAAGTACAACCAATCCACAGAATGATGTGTGCGTGAAGACTGTCATTGCAAACTGCAAAATAATCGCCTGGGTAATTTTTAAAATAATATATTGACAGTTCAGTCACATCCTTACTTGTCAATACCTCTCCCCAGAGCAGGATGAATGTTTGCATATGAATGATGATCCTCCATTTCCTGGACAGGAGATGAGTTTGGTGCCCCAGAGTTGCCTGTGAGCTCAGTTAAAACTTCAGCTGTACTAAATCCCTAACTCAGCATTACAGAAAATAAGAAATGATCAGAAGATGTTGACTTTATGCTAAATTTATCAATCAAGTGAACTGAAGTGTTTCCAAGAAGAAGTCACACAGTTTCTTGGGTGTTTTTTTTTTTTTTTTTCGCTGCAAAATGTTCTTAAAATGTGGTCCTCACACTGGTGACCACAGCATCATTAAAAGAACTTGTTGGAATCGCAATTTTTTAAAAGTTTTTAAGTGTTTATGTATTTTTGAGACAGAGAGCATGTGTTGGGGAGGGGCAGAGAGAGAGAGACAGAATCAGAAGCAGGCTCCAGGCTCTGAGCTGTCAGCACAGAGCCCGCCTGGGGCTCAAACTTATGAACTGTTAGATCATGACCTGAGCAAAGTCAGACGCTTAACAAACTGAGTCACCCAGGCGCCCTGGAATTTCAAATTCTTGGCCCTCACCTTAAATATCAGAAACTCTGCGGTTAAGGCCCATCAGTCAAGCCTCTCAAATGATTCCGATGCATCTTAAAGAGACATAGGCATAGATTGTGTGATGGAATATGAATGTGCTTAAAAAGCTATAAAGACACACTTGTGATGCTACCAATGTATATGAGGGAAGCCCTGAAGGTAAACAATATAGAAAAATTGTGTTTTTTCCTGTGGTTCCTACTCTAGTGACTAGACTTTATCTTTCTAAAATGACAAACAGATGTCTTGGCAAAAGAAAACCGGTCTCATGAAGCTCTGATAAAAGATCACAGGAAATATTTGATTTGCTCCAAGTTTTGCACAACTATTTGCTCTAAAGGAAATTATATGTATTTTTTTCAGCCAAATAGTTTTCTTTCACTTGAGAAAAGATTTTTTTTTCAGGTAAGGAAGAAATGCTACCTCTCGCTCTCAAAAAAACACATCTCTACAAACACAGATACACATCTGTCCATAGAAAGGTACATGAGTAAATCACATGTAGGGTAGGTCTCTTTTCCATTGTTAAAATTAAAACTTAGTAGATAGATGGAACTTGAGGATGTTATGCTGACCGAAATAAGTCAGGCAGAGAAGGAGAAATACCATACGTTTGCACGTATAGGAGGATTAGGAGGAACTTAACGAAGGACCATGGGGGAGAAGAAGGGGGGAAATAGTGGGGGAGAGGGAGGGAGGCAAACCATGAGAGACTCTTGAATGCGGAGAAGAAACTGAGGGCAGATGGGGGGAGGGGAGGGAAAAGGGGGAGATGGGCATGGAGGAGGGCACTTGTGGGGATGAGCACTGGGTGTTATATGGAAACCAACTTGACAATAAACTATTAAAAAAAACCTTAGTGGATAGAATATATTGCTGTTTAATTAATGATACTTGTTTCCTTGCAAAGATTGAATTTTAATTACAAATTTCAGTTTGAGACATTCTGCCAAGGGGCCCTAGAGCCCTAGGCATTTCACGTATGATGAATATGTTTTTCCATGTGTCCAATAGAAGTATGGAACCGTGGGATAGGTTTCCTGATCAGCAGGATGACACTGATAGCTGCTCAGAATCTGTGAAGTTTGATGCCCGCTCCATGACCGCCTTGCTTCCTCTGAGTAAGTAGAAGTGAGGGGTGCCCATGGAGGATGTCCTTATAATTAGTGACACTATGTAAAACTATAGCCTTGTGGTTTGCCTTACATGGACATGAGTGCTAAAATAAGACTTAGTGGATAAGTAAATCTTCTCCTCTTTTGAGGCAGACGAGAAAGGAAGCTTAGGTTGGATTAAGGAAGCTTTGTTATAGGTTAAATTAGTCCACAGGGTTGATGGAGTCCTCCGATTGCCCAGCCACTGGACTAGGTCCTGGAAATGACAATACCCTTTGCACCATTCATTAATGTTTGAAAATCATGGGTGGTATGTACATACATCAGTTTCCTAGGGCTGCTGTAACCAGTCACCAGAAGTTGGGTGGCTTTGAATGTCATTTATTCTCTTAGTTCTGAATGCCAGAAATCTGAAGTCAAGATGTCAGCAGGCCGTGCTCTTTTTCATATCGCTTGCTAGCTTCTGCTTGCTTCTGCCAATACTTAGTGTTCCTTGCCTTATAACTGTGTCATTCCGATCCCTGCTTCCATCTTCACATGGTCTTCTTCCTGTTAATTTATGTGTCCTCTTCTCTTATAAGGACACCAAACACTGGCGAAGTGTCCACCTTAATCCAGTATGACCTCATGTTCACTTGATTATACCTGCAAAGACCCCGTTTTCAAATATGGTCACATTCACGGGCAACTAGTGTTAAGACTTCAACAGTAACTTTTGTGGGAGCAACCGGTTAGTCCGCAACAGTGCTGAAACAGATTTTTGCACAGGTCACAAGAGCTCAAAAGAATCCATATCCGGCTAGATCAGGACATGTTCTTTTAAGGCAGCAGGACACCGTTGTGTATAATTCTGGTGAGCTTTAAAGGTTGCAAACATTTCACCAAAAGGATTGGGTGGGTGAGAAGGATCCATAGAGAAATCTGAGTCACAGGAAGGAGCAGATGCAAGTGATAACATATATGAGTTCTATAGACAAATCTGAAATACAGACCATACCCCAGGGCATGACAGAAACTGCACCAGTGATGGGTGGGAGAAAGTGGCCCCATGAGGCAAAAGTAAAAAAGATCCTAGTAAAAGTTATTAAAGGTAGAGACATGGAGAGATTGAGGAGGGAGGACAAAGGCATTGGAGACAGTAAGCGACAGAAACTTCGGAGAGCTACTTAAAAGGCACAATGCAGGAGAGCCTGGGTGGCTCAGTCAGTTAAGCATCCAACGTCGGCTCAGGTCATGATCTCACAGTTCATGGGTTCGAGCCCTGCATCGGGCTCTGTGTTGACAGCTCAGAGCCTGGAGCCTGCTTCAGATTCTGTGTCTCCCTCTCTCTCTGCCCCTCCCTTGCTCGCACTCTGTCTCTCTCTGTCTCAAAAATAAATAAACAAAACAACAAAAAAAGTAAGCCTAGAGTTAAGAAAGAAAAAAAAAGCACAATACAATTTGATTGTAAATTGATGATGGGGAGATGATTGGGTTTCAGGCTCATTCAACCTGGCGAGGAGATAGCGAAATATCCCATGTTACTTGTACTGTGGGTTGTTCTTTTCCTTAGGTATTTCTTTTTGTAAGTTTATTTTTTTCTTATTTTTATTTCTTAAAATTTTCTCTAAGTTTCCTTTCAGTCTCTCATAGACGATTATCGAACAGTAGCTAAACTTGAAATTGAAAACAAAATCTGCTGATTTTTTATTGTGCAATGAAAACAGTAGCCACAGGAAATAATTTTTTAATGGACATTCTATTCACCTCATGAGAGAAAATGTCTTTATCTTCTACAAAGATTCCCCTCCCCATTGAGTCAACTTTTCCACAGTTAGTATCCACTATATGAATTGCTGTTCCAAATAAATGGATAATATGAAAATATTAATATTTTCTAAAACACCCAGAGGAGCAGCTTCACTGATACATTCCAGGATTTAGTCAAAATGTGAATAATTTTCTTTCATTTTTTCTTTTTTAATGTATTCAAATCCTAAGAAGTATCCTAGTACAAAATTATTGAGATGAAATTGGAAGAGAAAATTTGCATAATTATCATTGAAAACAAAGTCTCTTTTATCAGATTTAAGCTCTTAAAAAACTCATAATTATATAATTATTTGAGAAATCTTATTTTTACTCAGAATATATTCCCTGATGTACCAGAAGAATAACAATCAGTATGTTGGTATCAATGTTAAAATTTATCAACTAACTACTGCCCCCAAATGAGACAAATACAAGTCACGGACAACACGAACTCAGTCACAGATGTTTAGTCTCTGGAAAGTAAATCAGATGTTCCTAGTGATGCCTTATTGGCTTTTCCAGTGAGTATTCATTTTGCTTCCTGGTGAATCACAGGGCTCGATTTTTTTTGTCTCCCTTTTATTCCAACAGGCTTGGTAGTAATGATAGAATTGGAGATTGCAAAAATGTTGAGTAAGAAGAGTAATTTTCTAACAAGAGGTTGGTCTTTTTGTTTTTTTAGGTCCTAAAAATGGTCCTACCCTTCAAGAGAAACTGAAGTCTCTCAAAGCTGCACTGATTGCCCTTTATCTTCTTGTGTTTGTCGTTCTCATGCCTATCATCGGAATAATGGCAGGTACGGTATTCTAGAGTTCTGAAACTCAACAATGCATCTGGTGGATTTGTTCTTGTAGAAACAAAAGGAAGCATTCAGTCTTTTACATATGGGAGATTCATAAGGGAAACCTCCTATCACCAAGTATTCCTCAAATTCATAAATAAAAAGATTCTTCAAAGTTAATAAGTAAAAAAAATAGGGAATGGAAGATTAAGATAAAAATATAGGTCTATAGAGAGGAGAGGAGATGGACTCGATAGTTTCAAAAAATATGTTATCCTCTAGAGTTTTATGCACTTGTAGCAGTGGATCATACATTTTATGGTAAGTATTGCAGTTGCCAATGTGAATATATAAACAGGATCAGTAACATGAACATTGCCTAGAACAAAACAAGACAACAACAAAACAAGCCAGTTATTCAAGAAAAATCTCTTCTGTTCCTAGCATTGAGAGGAGAAAGACATATCCTTGTAAGTCTCCAAAGAGAGACCTTGTAAAATAATGGTCTACCCTTCAGTAAAATCTTTATGGTTTATATAGCCATATGTTTCATAAGTCTGTTATTTAAAATATTTCTAAAAACAACCTGATGGCATCCCCTCAAATGATTTAGAAAGAACACTTTACAGACACATATTTCTTTGGCAAGTCTAATTTGAGTTGGCGATAGATTTGAGGGTTTCCACAGGGGTGGATGGCCTGGTTATTACTGAGTCAGATCTGTAAATGTTATTCCCGTTTGTAGCCTTTTTTGATGCATTTGATTGGCATTTGAACTTCTGTGCTTTGTGGCTGTCCTCATCTCTATGACTGGCAAAATGTCTGGATGTAGGCTCTAACAAGCAGGGAGTAAGACACATTTTTATGTGCATACTACTCAGCTTAACAAGAAAGTGCTCCGAAACACAAGGCCAAACCTCTTTGGCTAAGAGGCAGCCTAAACGAATATTCTAAGACAGAGCCAAATTCTGCTAAGAAATGATGACAAAACTACAACAGTTGTGACAGTAACTGTCATTTGGGGGCATTACTACATTCAGACACACATTATCTTAATACATCTTTACCATTATCCTTGAGCAAACATATCCTTATCCTCATTATCCACAAGAAACTGAGAGTGTGCAACAGTAGAATGGGAGTTCCCACCCATGATTCTTGACTCCTAAACTCTATGGCCTACTATCTCCCAACATAATTAAATTTTTAGAACGAAATATGGCTAGCCAATTAAACACACACATGCACATGCACAGTATCCATAATTTTAGCTGAGAAAATACTTTTCCATAGGTAAATTTAATTAATTCCTATTTTGGCCATTTAAAATAAATAAAAACCAAAAACAACCACAAGAAACTAAACTGATCAACCATTCAAACCAACCGCAGCCTTCTACATAAAAGGACCTAATATGTCTCTCGTTAAACACCTGACTTCCTGATGAATTGAGATTATCTGTATGTTGTTTATGTATTGCTGATGTTCACTCAAAATGCACAATTGAAAGGTGCTTCATTGCTTGGAATCATTAGCTATAAGCCAATTAGAACTTGGGTAAATTTCATGACTTTTATACAAACTGTGGCCTAAAGAGTCAATGCTAGGTAAAGTAACTGCTCTCTAACAGGCATGTGCAGAATGGATCCATGAAGTCTGGAGACAATTCAGGGTTCTAACCAAGTTCAAACTCTTGGGGCTGTTAGAAAATACTACCAAGTTTCCACATTCATTGTTGGGTTGAAATGACTTATCTAAAGTACTTTGGTTTCCTGAAACTAAGCAGACAACTGTAAGATTGACAAGACGTCAAAAATGTTCAAATTTCATAAATTCACATTAACACTCAAATTCACCAGAGCTTGGATTAGATCTCACTGTTTCTATCGTACTTGAATAAACAATTGACAGTCCATTTTCAACTTTAATTAAGTTACAGATCAGAATATTTTCAAATAAAAAAGAAACCCACCCAAATGCAATACATTTCTCTTCTTGAGACAAAATAAATACAAATAAGAACAAAATATATCACTAAAAGATAGAAATTACTGTTTTGGAAAATAGGAATTGATGGATGAAATAAAATGTGCATAAAAACTCTTTTCAAATTTAAAATGTCTTACATGATGAAAGATACTTCTAAATGATAGAGTCTACTCCACATGCTATCATCTCTTCATGAAACTTCCAGATCCCTATCATAGTACAATGAAATAACATCTCTGGGCAATAAAATACAATCTAGGATTAATGTATATATAATTGTTGCTGAAATACTGAAGATTCTTTAGCTCAAAATAATACAAATTTTTGGCAGGAGAAGATATTAGCGACATGAAGGAGTAAATCTGATCTGTGAAATCAAATATCACTCTCTCCCTGGGGGTTTGCACGAGCCATAAAAGTTTGTCTCCTTTCAAATGTGAAACAGAAAAGTCACAAAATGTCATCTCCCCAATGATAATGAAAGAAATGAACATTTGAAAATCTGAACTCTGACATTCTTTACCTAGATTTATGATACAAAGTTAAACAGTTTTTTGAGAAGTTAGATCTAAATTAGTTTTCATACAGGATTTGGGAAAACAAGCAAATGTGTTTGGAAATCTATAAGCAAAATGTAGCCTTTATTGTCAAATTTATGTTGAGCTCGATGTCACATAGAAACCCTTGGTCACATGGTGTTTTGTCAGATCACGTCTTCCCTTTCCATACTGGAAAAAGATTTGCTTTCTCCAAATGAAATAGATATTATCTCCAATGAAATAAGAATTACATGGTGGAGGGGCACCTGGGTAGCTCAGTCAGTTAAGTGTCCGACTTCGGCTCAGGTCATGATCTCATGGTTTGTGGGTTTGAGCTCCGTGTCGAGCTCTGTGCTGACAGCCAGCTCAGAGCCTGGAGCTAGTTTCAGATTCTGTGTCCCCCTCTCTCTCTGACCCTCCCCTGCTCACGCGCTTGCTAGTGCACACTCTCTCTCTCAAATACATAAAGCAGTAAAAAAATTTTTAAAAAGAATTACATGGTGGAGCATTAGACCAGTATGCTGAGTAAAATAAAGTACAGAAACTACAAGGCTCATTGCAACACCCCACTTCCCCCCATGTTTTTATGTTAAACAATATTAATTCCCCCATCAATATTTTCAATATTATGCAGACAGATACATAAGTCACAGATTTGGAATCCAAAATATGATAACAAAAAAGCTCAAAGTTAACAAATGCTTATTATATGCCAGGAAATAGTATAAGTACATATATTAGCTCATTTAATTATGTGAACACGGACTGGTCGTATCCTATCACACAGATAGTAAAACAGAAGCACTGGCAGAATAACTTCCCAGCTAAGTTCCCAGATAACTTCCCAAATAAGATCACAGATTAAAAAGAAAAGAACAAGAGTTGCTAACCCAGGCAATTCTACTCTAGAAACTGGATTCTTAAAAATGTGGGGTTTTTTTGTTTTTTTACATTTATTTAGTTTAGAGAGAGAGTAAGACAGAGTGTGAGCAGAGGAGGGGCAGAGAGAGAAGGAGACACAGAATCTGAAGCAGCCTCCAGGCTCTGAGCAAACATTCAGCACAGAGCCTGATGTGGGGCTCAAACCCACGAACCATGAGATCATGGCCTGAGCCGAAGTCAGACATTTAACCGACTGAGCCACCCCGGCGCCCCTAGGAACTGGATTCTTAACTGCTACCTAAAAAAGCAATAATCATTATGAAAGGAAAATTTTTTTTTTTAATTTTTTTTTTTTTAATGTTTTATTTTATTTCTAGGAGAGAGAGAGACAGACAGCGTGAGCAGAGGAGGGTCAGAGAGAGAGGGAGTCACAGACTGAAACAGGCTCCAGGCTCTGAGCTGGCAGTCAGCACAGAGCCCGACGCGGGGCTCGAACCCACGAACCGCGAGATCATGCCCTAAGCGAAAGTCGGACGCTTAACCGACTAAGCCACCCAGGCGCCCCATATGAAAGGAAAATTTTTAAGGGACATCTTTGAACTAGTTTTGTGAAAACTGTTAGTGGGGTCTCTATTACAGTCTAAATCCCATCACAGTTTTATTGTCCTGGAGTTGCTCTGACAATGCTTTGTACATAGAAGGTGCTTAGGAAATAAATCAGAGGATTAAATGCATGATTGAGGCCGTTGGTCCAGAGTTTGTTCCCCACACTTCATGTAATAAATGTGATGAGATCCAACTAAGAAATATACTTTTTTGTCCACCTTCTTGATAAATTAAGTATAAAATAACGCACACTTTGTGGGGTCATAACAAAATGTAGTCGGACATTTCATTCATTCAAATAAGCTAATTTTGAAGAGAATATAACTAGGAAGATACAATGTGGTTTTTAAAATTGGGATTGGGAGACTTGGGTGTTGGTGTAGGTTTAGTGTCCAACTCTTGATTTCAGCTCAGGTTGATCCCAGAGTCATGGAATCGAGCCCTGTGTCGGGCTCTGCACTGAGCATGCAGCCTGCTTAAGATTCTGTCTCTCCCTCTGCCTCACTTGTGTGCTCTCACTCTCTCTCTCTAAATACTAAATTATATACACTTCTAAAACTTGGAATTTAATTGCAGATACAGGTGCATACCTATTACTAATAATAGCTACAATAGCAATCATTATCAAACAGCTTCTTTAAAAATAGTGAAGGTAGTCTCTAACTAAGATCATATCTTGCATGTTTAAGTCACTTTAATTTGAATTTTCATATAGGCCATCTATGTGCTATGGTATTTACACACCTTATTTCTTCTCTTCTCCACACCACTTTGAAGTGGTTACTACTTTTCAATCTTTGAGGAACTTAAGCAAGAAGAGAGTTTTCCCAGAGTGCCTAAGCTAGTCATTGAGGAATGGAGCTAGATTCTAGAATCAGGCAGCTTGTTCCTGGGTAAATACCAGCCTCTCATTTGTTTACCAAGTACCCTTGATCTCAAAGTGGAACTAGTGATCTTCTACATGTTATCTCACTTAATTCTCCAAAACCTCTGAGGCTAATCCTATTGCCATATCATTGTTACTAAGAAAACTGACATACCAGGTATAGCTATTTATGTAGATACATGTTTAAGCTGTATGAAGTTACTCTTTTTAATGCTTAGTAATGGCCAAATATGAAAAACCAAATGCATTCAAAATAACATGAAAGACTGATACACATGTAGATAAAATAATAAAATAGATATTATCTATAGGAAAAAAATCTTCTCACCCATTAGGGATAAAATGGTATTTAACATTTCCTTTATTATGTATCATTATGTATTATTTTTATCTGCAAAGCTAATGTTTACGCTTTTCACTATTTGAAGCTGTAAACATGTTGTTCTAGATCCTTTCAGAAGGATAATTTGCTTATTTCGACAACATATGCCAATTTGGAAATCCATATCCGCAGCTCTGTATATTTCCCAAATATCGTTTAATAGATTCTTTTTTTCTTTTTCAGGAAATAATTACTTAAAGGATTGTTTATCAAAGCATTGGATCTATTAGTAAAAACAGAACAAATGAAGTGGGGGGGGGTTATTAAACAAATCAGGTAGATCCATGCAGAGAATACAGTGTAGGTATTAAAATTATTTTTTGTAATAGTTGTATGCTAGTGAAAAAAGAGAGACAGACTTGGTATACACACACCAAAATATTAATTTAACTTAGGATAGTGAGATTAGTGGTCAATTATTATTCTTCGTTTCCTAGCTTTCAAAATTTCTCTGTCCTGAATATGTATTTTATAATAAGTAAAGAGGAATCTTATAAAAACAATATTTTTTAAAGTGAAAAAAATTATTTGCCCAATTTCCTGTTCTACCAATAATAAACTAGGCCTGTATAAACCAAAAATGACAATTCTCTGCCAGCTTAAGTGATTGGATGAGGAAGATGAGCCAACAATTTGTTCATCCAGTGGATAACACGAATACTACTTTTACTACATATTGTTTTGTCACATCATTTATCTTCATAACTGCTAACATATTCATCATGCTTGCTTCTGATGTTGTGTTAAGCATTATCTCATTTTATCCTAACATACCTTGAGGGGTAGGATACAATGCACTTCACAGTCTGTAGATTTACTCTCACTGTCAAAGCCAAATGCAGTGGCTCAGAAGATGCATAGAAGCAGCAATTCAGAAAGAATGACTTGATCCTGGAATAAATTCTAAAGTAAAGTGGGAAAAGGATACTGTCTTCCTCTTGGCAATATGTGTAGTATGGTTCATACATTGTATATGTAAAATAAATACCTGGTTTAGTTAGGATAGCATGCAAAATGTTACAATGGAATGGAATGGTACAGAATGGAATGGTGTGTACATTTAAGTCTACAGGTCATGACTCTGTTTATTTTTACTTAAATATACAGCACAACTCCTGAAGTGGGAAATGAAGAATTGTACAGTTGGTTCAATTAATGGAAACGATATATCTCAAAGTCTCATAGGAAAAGCAAATGACAGCGAAGAAGAGATGAGATTTCGAGAAGGTGTTATGGAACAAATGAACAACATGGAGAAGAGAATCCAATTTCTTTCAGATACAGAAGCCAATCTCATAGATTCAGAGCATTTCCAAAATTTTAGTCTGGTGACTGATCAAAGATTCAGTGATGTTCTTCTCCAGCTGAGTACCTTGGTTTCCTCAGTTCAGGGACACGGAAATGCAGTAGATGAAATCTCCAAGTCATTAATCAGTCTGAATACCACATTGCTTGATTTGCAGCTCAATATTCAAACACTGAATGGCAAAGTCCAAGATAATACAATGAAACAGCAAGAGGTAAGAATTTTTGTATTAGAAGGTCACATGTCAGGGCTGAATCCATCTAGATCCTGTGTCCTCAGGCAGTTCAAGAAAACAAAATTTGCAAGCTCCAGTTCAACATCATCTGACTTACCCTGATTGCTCAGGTAATCCTACCAGAAGGTCTTACGTGAATTTACTTAGTGTCTTCTCCAGATTCCCAACAGAGGGTGAATTTTTTCCATTGAATATAGACTCTCTTAAGGTATTTTATTTTATAAATCCTGTTATACTACCTCTTGAGACTGTCTAAGCCAATTATAATTTTTAGATGATCTTAGTAGATACTCTATATTTGTAAATTTTACAACAGACCCAAGTTTCTTCATCATCAAAGAAATGGAAACCTCATGGATACATACAAAATCTAAATTTAAAAATAGTTTATTTTGTCATTCCCAAGAAGTATACATAAGTTGTAATGTGTAGAGATCAGTATAATTAGAGTTAAATTTGGAATGATATATACAGCATCTTATTTTTATCATAAGATCAAATACACAGGATAAGAGAACAAGACATGTTTAGACCAGCTTGTCAGCAAAAGCTTCTGTGTAAAGGGCCAGCTGTAAACATTTTAGTCTCTGGGGATTCTAAGATCTCTGTTGCACCTCTTCAAGTCTGCCATTCTTGTGCCAAAGCAGCCATAGACAGTATGTAGACCCACAAGGGAAGCCATGATCCAATTAGTCACTCTTCATGAAAACAGACTTTGGCCCTTGGATCATAGTATTCTCACCTCTTCTGTAGACTATTGGCATGGCCAACCTGCTGGATTACTCTGTATTGATGAGAAAGAAATTAAGAAGAAATCCCCTCATTTCAAAATTGTGCAGGTTTTTGTTAAATAATTGTCATTGCTCCATTCCATGAAAAAATAACCAGATGACTAAAATTTAACTACTCACGTGATAAAATAATCTTTACATCACAAAATTTCTAGGACCTAAGATCATAATTAATGTGAAGCCTTAATTATGGGAAATAAGAATTTTCACCCTTAGCGAAGCAATATTGGCATCTTGGTGTTAGATTTTATTTGAATAGAACCACATTTGATTAGTGAAGTTGTTTTCTGTATAGATAGTGTATTAACTGGAGTGATTTTTAAAAAATGGATACCACCTGTAGAGCAGCAGTAAGCCTCTAGAGTTGTAACATTAGAGGAAAACCAACTAAAATATTGACTAGAGAACAGACAAAACAGGTTAAGGAAGAATAGTCTACATGTTTATTTGTCAGGTATAATCATTCAGAACTTTTAAGTTTCACACGATCCTGATTTTAAGGTGTCAGAAGACAATGGCATGGCTCTATAAGTAGGGTGCCTTTGTTGGTAAACCTCACCCCAAACCCACCTTGGTACTCTGTTCTATGTCACCTCTCCCAAAATCTCACTGTGTTTCCCACACTGTTAATAAGTATGTAAGCATATCAGCTGCTTTGTCATATCAAGGACTTGGGCTACGAAGGGGGAGAGAGATTCACAAAGAAGCAGCTGTCCACAAGGTAGAAGAATATGGGAGACAGATGAGTAAAATTTCGGTGAAAAGACTAATAACTGATTAAGTTGGAGGGAAAGAGGAAAGAGAAGATATATTAGTTTATGTAAAAACAGAAGAGCAGTGAGGTAGGGCGAGGAGAGAGAGAGATGGGCCACATGGAAAGACAGGGTATATTCGGTACTGCTAGTGCCCCAGATTCAGTACAGACTATGGAATATCTACAGACTATTCCACGTCAGAAGTGGAAACCAAATTAGAAACCATTTGGAAGACAGTAGAAACCCTGAGCATGTTTGAAGTGGTAATCACTAGAAATAATCAAAATGGGATGATCAGTGAACTGGTTGAGTTTGGATAGATGGCACTTCTGTTTTGAACAGGGTCCCAGCTTTAGAAACAAGGGTTCAAGGGGGTAGAGGGACTTCCAAAGCTATTTTGGTAAGGCAGTACTCACTTGTAGAGATTTAGAAACTAGGTGAGTACTAGCGTATGTGCATGTATGTGTGTGTGTGTGCACACGTGTGCTCACTGAAAACAATATCCGGCCTCTCATCCCCATTGCTTAAACAATTTTATTCAGCTTTGAATCTTTAACTTAATGCAGGAATAAGTAAATTAAATGAATGCCCAAATCAGTAAATGCTGTTTGAGGGAAAGGCTTATAAGGGATACCAGCATGATGCCTATCAAAGGCAGACCAAACATCAGTTTGAGGGGGAAAAGAACACCAGCACAAAATGAGAGAGAGGTGGGAATTCATCATATCCATTGTTCATAGAAAGGGCTTTAAGACTGAGAAATTAAATGCCAGTTTCCAGCAGGGCCACTGATGGGAGAGTCTGGAAGGTGTGTATGGCCGCTGGACAGGCTTCTTTAAAACAATAAAAAACATTTTCCCTCTTCCCCATAAAAGCGATTGCAAGTGTAATCTGGCTAATTCGAGCACCATATGCAGTTTTCAGAAAAGGGAATAAAAAACTTCAGCTTTGTGTGTGAAGAACATGGGCAGGAACTAGGATTTTGGTAGCAAAGTCAGCTACCAGCCCCCCGACCTCTGCTCACTGGGTACCTGGAGCTGCTGACTTGTGCCCGCAGCCGTCTGCAGCCACCCAGATGCAGCTGCGCATAGTTTTTATGTTGCTGTGCTTTACGAACCTCCATGCTCACCATTCTACCTTATACATATTTTTTTCAGTTTGTATTTCTTTTATTATTGAAGCTCAGTTGGCATCCAATGCTGTGTCAGGTATATGGCATTGTGACTTGACAGTCTGTACGGTACTCAGTACTCACCACGAAAATGTAGTCACTGTCTGTCCACAAATGTTATCACAGTATTGTTGACTATATTCCCTTATTCCCTGTGTTGTACTTTTCATTATCATGACATATGTATTTTATGGGGAAAATGCCAAATAGTTGAGGAAGGAGGAGATAGAGGGTAGAGATAACAGAACAGGGTTTTGGATGGGGGAAGGCAGAGTTAGAATGGTATAATTTGATCAGCTTCTCTGCTTGAGTGTGGTGCCACGGAAGAGGCAAATCTAGGTATCTGTTCATTTACTTCAAAGGCTTTACACCCTGACTGCCTTGACCCACTCACCTCAACTTGTCAAATCAAGGCAAATGTAATTTTATCTTTGTACTCGGATTAGGGAGTGATATGTCCCTGGCTTATTTCCATATGCCAGTGGGAAATGAGCATCCATCGGCAGTTAGGCAGAGATCTCCTTAGAAAAGTCTAGAGCATACCATGAAGACAGAGGATGCGACCAAATTAGAATAGAGAGACAGAAATTGTAGCCAGATGGATGAGAAGGTTTGCTACCTCAGAAACAAACACCAACACTGAAAAGAAAACCAAGCCAACATCTTGAAAGGAAAAGTAATAAACATTATGAAAAACTTTATGACTATATATTTGACCTCCTCATAATTGAAAACCCAAATAAATAGAATGATGTGTTATGTATTTACTCTTCACTCTGCAAACTTAAATATGTTGAAGGTACCCAGCATATTTGGGTGCAAAAGTAGATACTGATATATGATGAATAAGATTTAAAAACTAGTGCCATATATTGGGGGACACTGTGGCAGTATTGAACAAAATGTTTAACATTTAGTGCCTCTGATCAGATCTACTCGCAGGAAGCTGTCCTACAGAAGTACTTGTACAAATATGTAAATATATATGTATATATGTGTGAGTGTGTGTGTGTGTGTGTGTGTGTGTAGTTCATTGCAACATTGCTTTAAAAAGTTAAAAAAAAGTATGCAGCTCAAAACTTGATCTCGAGGAATCTTGAATTACAAAAAATATATAAATATAATTCACTGAATTATTTAAAATAATGTAGTCTCTGAATATTTTAATAGGTAAATATCTATATTTTTGAGTGAAAAATGAAAGAATATTCTACAATGCAGTATATCTATTCTCTATCTCTGTACGCACCTATGTATATAAATGCACACAAAACATACATGTATTTGAAAACATACACTAATGATATCTCAAATACAGAGATAATAAAAATTGAGAGTAAGAAATTGTTAAAATTCTAGTTGAGATTTTACTGAATGTGAAAACCTATCGTGAGTGTTCATTACCACTGAGAATTACGACATTAAACTTTATTATTGCTACAAAGCAGCTTAATATATAAATTCTGTCAAATTCACAGAATTAGAATATGTAGGTATTCTAAGTACAGTACAAAGAAATTCCACTTCTGATACAAATCATACAACAAGTTTTTGTTTCATTTTTAGCATTTCCACATGTATACACGTAGGAATCAAAGCATGTCTTGGATATAGTCAACTAATTCTGCAAGGACAGAGGGTGTAAAAATTTAGCCATTCAGTTAAAAGAGGAAATGCTTCAAAGCCAAAAAATTACTGTTCTCTAATTTCTACATTCTCATTCCACAGTGTTCTATAGCACTATTTTTAAAAAAGCACCTGGCTTCCAGGGCTTCTTAAACTCACATATTTGGTAATTATGTATGCAGTAAAAATTGCGGGTGCTTGCTTATGTTTCACAGGACATGAATAGATTAGAGGAGCGTGTGTACAATGCATCAGCAGAAATTATGTCTATGAAAGAAAAACAAATGAATTTGGAACAGGAAATAAAAGGAGAAGTGAAACTACTGAATAATATCACTAATGATCTCAGACTGAAAGATTGGGAACACTCTCAGACGTTGAAAAATATCACTTTAATTCAAGGTAAAATATTTTCTCATTCCTCCAGAAACCAATGTATTAAAATGTACTGATATGTGCAGAGATTTGGTGTTTGAAATCCTATGGTATTAAATAGTTTTTGAGCATATGTTTACTACAAATATCCAAGGAAAGGAATTTTGAGATCTTACCGAGACATGGTCAGATATCAGCATCTTGGTATTCTTTAATTGAAAATGTTTTAAACAAAATGTCTTTAAGCTCTAATGAGTCATTATTCAAAATATCCCATATTAATGAAAATGAATACAAGTTTTCTGTAAGGCACCAAAGTCTCTCCCTGTCCACAAATCAAACTTGTTAATTCTGTTTTTCAAAACCTCCAATTCTCTCTTTCTCCTTACCTGGCTGTATACTTAATTAGAAAGGTTTTTGAACTCTACAAACTAACAGTAAATTTGTCAATTTCTTCTTTAATTCCTGTTGGCAAACCGTGGTAAATTGAATCTTACCGATTTTTAAATTAATATATACATAGTATATATTTTTACTCTAGATTTTATTTATATTTTGAATTTTTTTCCCCATGTTTTACTTTGTATTGGGTTCATCTTATATAAAGAACACTTTTTTAAAAAGATATTATTGGAGGAACACCTGGGTACCTCAGTTGGTTGAGCATCTGACTTCGGTTCAAGTCATGATCTTGTGGTCCCTGAGTGTGAGCCCCACCTACCCTGGGCTTGCTGCTGTCAGCGCGGATCCTGGGTCTTCTCTCCCTCCCTGCCCCTCCCCTGCTAGCGTACACATGCGTGCGTGTGTGTGCGCGCACATGCACGCAAGCTTGCTTTCTCTTCCCCTTTCTCAGATAAACTAAAAAAAAAAAAAAAAGATTTTACTTTTAAGTAATCTCTACACACTCAACGTGGGGCTGGGATCTCTACCGACTGAGCCAGCCAGGAGCCCCAGCATACATTTAAAAATATGCAGTCTAACCATTTCTTTTCACTGTACCTATTTCTCCCATCTTATTTTGTGCTGCTTTTGTCCAGTTCTGTGATTCTTTTGCTTCCCTTTCTTGTCTACTTTTAGATTGATTGAGATTTTTCTCATTGACTTTTTCTTTCTGCCAGAAGCACCAAGAAGATTTTGGAGACTTTTTTGGCTTTCCTTGCTGTTAAAAAAATGATTGCTCCAAATCTGCTGGTCATTCTTCTTGTCTCTATTACTTCCAGTTTCACTAATTGTGTTTCTTATATTGAGAATGGATTCATTTCACATTTGTTTTACTTCTCCAGTTTGTAGATTTAAGTCTATCACTTAATCATAGTTCAGGATCATTATCATCATCGGTCTCTTTCAATTCTGCTTCTTCACAGGCCTCTGTACTCTTTCTTGGGCAATTCTACTTCAATTCATGTTAGATCCTCTTATTCAAGTCTGTTAAACTCTATTTTGTGATTTTAACACTTTTATTTTATTAGTAACTAACAGAAATCCATGAAATTTTTATTACATAACACTAGGAAAATATTTTTAGTCTAATATCCAAGTATTTACAGGGGAAAAAATTAAAGCAAGCCCCAGAAGACTATCTATAGTATAAATTTTGTTTCTCATGCTCATAATTTAGCAAAAGTAAATTATGTATACTTATAGATGCATACATATGTAATGAGAATGGTAGCTTTTCAAGTGCAGGTAAGTGGGAACCACAAAATTCAAGTTAATGTTTAGCTCTGAAAAGGAAGAAGATGAATGAGATCAGGGAGCAATCAAATAGATACCTGTTTCTTGATTTTTATGCTGCAGGGCTATTCTCTTTATTATTGTGCTTTATAACTTACTTATATAGAACATGTTGCTTGCATTCTTTAATTATGACATTTTAACAGCTGATAAAGAAAAAATTTGCATTAGTCAACATTCCCTCTAACAATTAGATAACTCTACTTTGGATTTCAAATAAAGACCCTAAATTTTGTAAATCCAAAACCAAACTCTTGATTCTCGAGCGTCCCACCCCATACCCTCGGCCAGTCTGTTGAGCTCCTGGGCTTATGTGTCAGCTCCATCATTATCTAATGAGCTACTCACCCCAAGATCTCAGAAGCTGCCTTTGATGTCTTTCTGTCAGTTCCTACATCTGATCCATCTATAAGGCCTGTTAACTCTTGTTACATACACTATTGCAAAAAAAAAAAAACAAAAAACAAACAAACAAACAAAAAAACCCACTTCTCACTGTCTCCTCTGTCACTATTTTAATGCAAGTAACTATATTCGGCTGATGCACTACATCAGCTTCTCACTTGTTCTCCCTGATTCTACTTTTAATCCATCCTATATAACGTAGAGGCAAACAGGTGGTATAAAAAATGGTAGATATTTTAGCTCTCATGCAGAAGACCCACCAATATTTTCCACATTGATTTGGAATAAATCTCAATTCCTCCTTGGTCTCACATATGCACCTATTTACCTGCCCTCATTTTCCCATTTCCCCTCTGGCATTCCCTCTGTCTAGCTCGGAAGTCTGGAAGAAAGAAAGTGCTATTAAAAAGTGTAAGTTACAAAGGAGGAAGTGCTAGTTTCACTTCTTACTGTCCATCATGTGCTCTGCCCTCCTGCCCTGTCTCTTGAAACATTCTTCTCTTGGAACTCCACTCCTCAGAGCCACCCTAAAACACTTTTTTTAGGGGTAATGTTTTTCCTCCTCTATTCTCATTTTCACCCCCATCCCTTTATGTCATCATTTGCTTTAGATTCCTCATAATACTTACCACTGCATGAAATTGTTTCATCTCTGCATTTGCTTATTTGTTTAGGATACATCTTCTGTAATAGCTTGTGTGTTCCATGAGGTTGAGTGTTGCCTCTCTGGTTTATCTGTGCCTCCCCAGCACCTGTTACAGTGCTGGCTGTCCAGTGGGCGGGCAGTTATAGATGCGTTGAATAAATAAGTGAAACTAGCACTTTGTTCTCCTTAAGTCACACTTTGTAACAGCAGTGTCAATTTTCTAGATTTCCAACATGGAAATTTTAATTGTTTTTAGTCCTTCTGCCGAGTTTGCCATTAGTTCTTAGGTTCTATATTCTCTATCCCCTTGTTGCTTCTTTATATTCCTGGGTAAACTTTTCTTGACACTGCTCCACCAGACTATTGAAATAGTCTCCCAATCGTTTCCTTCCTCAATCTTTCAGACTAATCCTATCTGCACTCTTGTTAAAATGTCTTCCTGAAAAGAAACCCTCGATTATAAACTTGCCTATCACTTCCTCATAGGGAAGAGAAAGGAAGGGAAACATAATTGTGTTTCTTTCTGAAGACTTCAAGATCTTCTGTAATGTGTATTCAACCACTTTTAAATACCTGATTCTCTCCCTTTTCCCTTTGTGATTCCAAATACTTTGCTTGACTCAATGTATCATTCTGATATACCAAGTGCTTTTTATATCCTGACTCATGCCTTTGCCTTCGCTTGAAATATCTTCTCTTCTCTTTGTATCTGAAAATATCATGTCTTTCATCCAGTGTCCATCTAATATCTGAAGCCTTCTCTAGTTCCATCACAGTAATACTCTTTCTGACATCTTTTTTTTTTTTTTATGTTTGTTTACTTTTGAGACAGAGAGAAACAGAGCACAAGCAGGGGAGGGACAGAGAGGAGGGAGACCTAGAATCCGAAGCAGGCTCCAGGCTCTGAGCTGTTAGCACAGAGCTTGACACAGGGCGTGAACTCATAGACCATGAGGTCATGACCTGAGTGGAAGTCAGATGCTTAACCAACTGAGCCACCCAGGCACCCGGAACATTAGGTATTCTTTCATAAGAGAAATCTTCACATGATAGTCATATCTAAAATTACTTCACCTTGTCTTCTAATTCAGTGTTGCCTCTTCTTAGAAACAATACATTCCTTAAAATCTGGGGCTTTTCAAAAAATATTTTCTATGACCTGTAAACACAAGACAAATTTTTATTTTTTTAATTTTTTTAAAATGTTTTTTATTTATTTCTGAGAGAGAGAGAGAGAGAGAGAGACAGCATGAGCAGGGGAGGATCAGAGAGAGAGGGAGACACAGACTCTGAAGCAGGCTCCAGGCTCTGAGCTGTCAGCACAGAGCCCGACGTGGAGCTCGAACCCACCAACTGCAAGATCATGACCTGAGCCGAAGTCAGTCGCCCAACCGACTGAGCCACCCAGACGCCCCTTCACAAGACAAATTTTTAATAAATCCTTGTCGAACTGTAACCCAGGAAAAATGAATTGTACAAGTTAATGAGTGCTTTATCATTTGTGGATTGTAAGAATAGCCATCTTTGGGTCCCTCTTAATTACAACAACTGTTAAGTAATCATGAGATAAAAGAGACAAAGATATTTTAACACATTTATCAAGTAATTATAGTCATTAGAGTCTTAAGGATTAAGTGGAGTTTCATCATTGAAACACTGAAGTAGAGTTTGGTAGGGAGTGAGACATAGTATGATTTAAAGAAACAAAGTCAGTAAACATTCAAGGAGAGGAGTTAAGAGGAATGAAATACAATATGGCTCGCTGGTGAGAAAAGAGAATGTGATGTTTATTTGAAATGAAATTTTAAACAAATTTTCCTTCCAGGATCTAAAAGCATATATATATTCATATACATACATATACATATTCATATCAAGGAAGAAGAGGGGCGCCTGGGTGGCTCAGTCCCTTAAGTGTCTTAAGTTCAGCTTAGGTCATGATCTTGCAGTTTGTGAGTTCGAGCTTTGGATCAGGCCTGGATGAAGCTGGTGCCTGCTTCACATTCTGTGTCTCCCTCTCTCTCTGCCCCTGCCCCACTCATGCTCTGCCTCTCTCTCACAAAAATAAATAAACATTAAGATTTTTTTAAAAAGGGAAGACAGGGGCACCTGGGTGACTCAGTCGGTTAAGCGTCCGACTTTGGCTCAGGTCATGATCTCATGGTTCATGGGTTTGAGCCCCGCGTCGGGCTCTGTGCTGACAGCCAGCTCAGAGCCTGGAATTTGTTTCAGATTCTGTGTCTCCCTCTCTCTCTGACCTTCCCCTGCTCATGTTGTCTCTCTCTCACACAAACAAATAAAACATTAAACAAATTGAAAATAAACAAAAAGGGAAGAAGAATAAACAATTGAAAGAATTTAAATTTGGAGATGTGTACAACTAATTGTGATTTTAAAAAATGTGTCTTTCACCACTAGGTAAAGGAAAAATTCATCCCAGAAAAAATGGAAAAAAGAATTTAAATTTGGAGATGTGTACAACTAATTGTGATTTTAAAAAATGTGTCTTTTACCACTAGGTAAAGGAAAAATTCATCCCAGAAAAAAATGGAAAAAGAGCTGCCAAAAGCAAAGTCAATTAAATGTGGAGTAGGATAGCCTAGAATGTCAGGAAAGAAATGGTCTATTTCCGGTTTTACCCAACCAGCTTTTAAAACCTTGGACAATTTACTCTCTCTGACCCATCTATCTGTCAGTTCGACTAAGAAACTTCTGAGGGCTCTTCCAGATTAAAGATACCTAAATCAATGAGCATGGAAACTAAAAGAAAAAGAGAGAGGCAGGTTTAAGAACCAATAGCCAAGAAGATTTGGCAGATTTTTATGATGATCTAAATATAAGGCAAGATTAAGACTGAAGTAGAAAATGTATGATCATCATGAATAGGACACAGAGAAGCATAGCTCTGGAAATTTAGGCAGACATTATTAGTTCTTCGGTATCATCTGAGGATTTTAAATGATATGATATGGCTGGGTTTGCTTTTCCAGTGAACTGTATAATTTTGATCCCTGATATTTATGGTTACCAAGTATTCTAAACCAGTTCTTTTTTGTGGCTGTATAGAAATCTTAGTTTTTCTTTTAAAAAAAATCATAGGGAGGGAGCTAAGTAATAGATCTTGTATGTGTGTTTTATGGAGGGAATTGTCCATGGCAAAGTATTGCTGCAGTGCTTACGAATTATCCCTGTAACTTTACAGTTAGGAGGTATTAAATTTGAAGAAAAATAGTGCAAATTCTTATGCCTTCTTGAACTAGAGCAAATCATACATTTTAGGCAATAATGATCTAGTCTTGACATTTGTTAGCAAGGGAGATGACAGGTAGCATTATGTCCATTCATCGATGTACAGAGGTGGTTATTGATGGGATTATGGAATAGAATTTTGAGAGACTAAATAGTAATTCGGAACAAAGAAGGCAACTGCAAAGAAACTAAGTCTCCTGACTTTAAGTTCTTTATTCTTTTTTCCATAATGCGGCAGAATAGCTAGCTATATTTTTGTATAGTTGATGACGATACTATTTTTTAAAGCTGGAACTTAAAGAAATATGACAGTGAAATAGATACAATACATCCCGACCAGATTAAAAAAAAAAAAGTCTAGAATAGTCCAGCTGCAGGATGGATTAGGATGTGAGCTAAACCCCAGCAGGGATGGAGAGAAGAGACCACTCTTGTAGGGTAGCATGAGAGAGTTATTTTGACAGTGTTCTTAGAAATTCTACACACAAAGCTAAGAGAAAACTGGTATACGATCTGTATACTTCTTTCCCATCCAGAATATGTAAGAGACACTAAAAATATTTATTGAGATACTTTCCACGTTTCATTCTAGGCAGTGGAAGAGATAATAACAATGTATAAAAATGAAACATAATATAATAAGTGAGATTAATGTTACATGCAGAATAAAATAACAATAAAAATGTAACATCTCACACACCCAGGGAGAAGTCTTCAAGGCTTATTTGGTTTTCTCACTCTGGGATTCAGAATCCTGGTATCATTATTTTATATAAAAATACAGAGAGGGATTTTTGACTCAGAATTATAAAAAATAACATAGAAATAGTTGTCATAATTGAATTCATTCTCCATTAGAGCTCTATACAGTTACCTGCAAAATAATTGTAAGGATAGTGTTTGTGACAGAGTTCTGTTTCCTACTTGCTGAATAAATGGTGAACACTCTTTTTTTCTAATTTTTTTAAGTATTTATTCTTGAGAGAGAAACAGAACATGAGCAGCAGAGGGGCAGAGAGAGAGAGAGGGAGATGCAAAATACAAGGCAGGCTACAGGTTCTGTGTTGTGAGCACACATGGGGCTCAAACTCACACACCACAAGATCATGACCTGAGCCAAAGTCATATGCTTAACTGACTGAACCACCCAGATGCCCCAAGTGGTGCACATTCATAATTGTAGAGGCTAAGAGCCTAGATCTAGTCTGTGAGTCCCTTGTTTCTTGTCTCACACATTCCCCTTTTTCCTGAAATGTCTGTGTCTTGCTTTTGAGCTCTAATTTCTAAATCAAAATCTTTCCTTGTGCACTTTTTTTTTTTTAAATACCACCTTGAGTGCTGTGGATTTGCTTCCTTTCTCTTTGCTCAGCAAACTCCGGGCTGCAAATTGCATCTTTCCATCTTGCTTACCCTAACTTTGTCACTGCGTAGAGATGACTGAACCACATTTGTGTTCTTGGTGGTGGAGATATAACCCCTACTGTTGGGAAGGTCTGCCTTCTGCAAGCAATGGGGGATGCGTACAGATTCTCACTGATGTAAAACCATGATGTTCTTGTGCAACATGAAAATATGTGTGTCCAACAGTAAGCTATAGCTTAGGGGAATTTGTTTACGTGATTATGTGAAAAAAAAAATAGGCAGCCAAACCAAAGTGTACACACAGGAAATAAATATGAATGGTTATTCTCTCAAGATGATCGAATTATTGGGATAGCTCAGTTGGTTGAATGTCTGACTCGATATCGTCTCAGGTCATGATCTCATGGTTTGTGACATTGAGCCCCACATCAAGCTCTGTGCTGACAGTGTGGAACCTGCTTGGGATTCTCTTTCCCTCTCCAATGCTTTTGCTCTCTGTCTCTCAAAATAAATAAACATTTAAATAAAAAGATGATAGAATTACAAATTATATTTTTCCTAGGCGTTTATATTTCTTATGATCGGTAGCATTGCTTTCATAATGAAAATACAGTAAAATATTACTGCCCCATATTGCACATGAAGAGAAAGGGACAATGTGACACTGAAGAGAATATCTTGAAAATTGAGTAACCAGGGAAGAAAGTTTCTAAACTCTAAGTTGGACCTTGAAAAATAGAACAGACCAGGAAAATGGAGGGAAGAAGGGAAGAGACTTCAAAAGAAACAAAGGGAATGAACGGAATGTACTTTTTCATGAGACAATCTTTATTTATGTGGTCCTCTCTTCACATTCTTCAGGTATTTCATTTCCCACCTGAGTAAAATTTGTCAACAAGTGCTCGGAGGCTAAATATAGTTGTGTATCATCCTTGGGCTATGTATTTGGCTGAACCACAGTGATTGATAATGCCTCCTTTAGTTTTTTAATTATTTTTTAAAATGTTTATTTACTTATTTTGAGAGAGGGAGGGAGAGAGCGAGCAAGGGAGAGGGAGGATCCCAAGCAAGCTCCATAGTTAACACAGAGCCTGACATGGGGCTCGGTCTCACAACCATGAGACCGTGACCTGAGCTCAAATCAAGAGCTGAATGCTTACCCAACTGAGCCACCCAGGCTCCCCAAAAGTACCTCTTTTAAGACATCACTACTTATTATTCTGTGGTATATCCAAGTTTGTTTGTTCCTTCTGGAGTTGAAAGGAAGATTGTAGAATGTTCTGCGTTAAGGAAAGGGGTTCATGCTTGTCCTGCGCAGTCCATGTGCAAGAAGGAATGCTAGCAGGTCTACCTTAAAGTTCCAAAGTGCCATCATTCTACAGAGGGAATCACTAGGTTTCTGTTTTGCTGGGCATAGAAGAGTCAAAGACTACATCAGTACTGATCAAATTCCATACTCAGGGGTCACTTGGGTCACTTGTGAAATTGTGAGGCCTAGTCAAACTTTTCCCTGAAACCTCTCCAACTTATTTTGTAATATCTATACCTATTTAGTCATTCCACTTCATGCAACTCGAGTTGAGTAATGCAGGGGTTAGGGGCACTGAGCTGTGCACTTGAAAAGGAACGTATAACTTTTGACTCCCCCCAAAACTTAACAATTAAGTTATTCTTACAATAAGGCTAGAAAAAAAGAAATGTTATTTAAAAAATCATACATAAGAGAAAATAAATTTGCACGGTCAAAAAGAAAATAATCTGTATGTGAGAGGTTGCTCTTTTACTTATTTTCACCTTCCTACCTTTCCCCATGTCTCTCCCACTTACCAAGAATTCTTTCACCTCATTCTACCCATTCTTCAAACTACCTTTCAAATTCTACTCTCTCAATAAAGGCTTTTGAACCATTGCCCCTCCTGCTGATTTGCATCGCTCGAACAAATGTCTGAGTTTGTCATTTTCAGCAAGATGGTTTTGGGTTGTCTACTATGTGTGGATCACACATGATTGATATGCCCTTACAGTTTCCAGATAACATCTAACTCAATAGAGTGAAATTTGCCTAGTATGTATACAATACTGATGTGGGTTTATGCCATCATTGACTCACGGTCTTTCTCTGCTTCTGGGTACTCAGAACCTAGAAAAATGGTAGGCACACATAAATATGTAATACATAATTAAGTTGTCTATTTTAGGGCTATCTCCTCCTTATCAGGATAGAGCATTGCACTCTGCCATAGCAGGGCATACCTCCATTCAGGAAGGTCAGTCTTACTCATTCTTTGTTATTGCACAAGAAAGAAAAGACTTTGGATTTACTTATAGAACCATCATTTTTTAAAAAAAATTTTTTTAATGTTTGTTTATTTTTGAGACAGTGAACAAACGGGGAAGGGGCAGAGAGAGGAAGACAGAGGATCTGAAGCAGGCTCTGCACTAACAGCAGTGAGCCCAATGTGGGACTTAAACTCCCAAACCATGAGTCAAAGTCGGACGCGTAACCAGCTGAGCCACCGAGGCACCCCTGCTTAACATGATAAATCCATTTTACCTGTGTTTTCAAACTTTGATCAGTAATTGTAATTTATTTTTTTAAAGGTCCTCCTGGACCCCCAGGTGAAAAAGGAGATAGAGGTCCCGCTGGAGAAAGTGGTCCGCGAGGCATTCCAGGTGCAGTAGGTATGGTAATAGTAACCACTTAATCATACACTGTAGGGCCAGGTCATATGGATGTGTGTAGGGCGAAACAGTTATTCGATTTGTCTCCTGTGGAGTGTGTGTGTGTGTGTGTGTGTGTGTGTGTGTGTGTTAAAGGGGATATTAAGTATTTTCCAGCAGCCTAATCATTATAGTGTACCAAGTGGAACTGCTTTGGGTTTTTGAAAAAAGTGAAATGCTTTACCCATAGCTAATGAGGCTTCCCATAAGTCTGGGAAGTGCTATCCATGGCCTTGAGTGTATGGCAGACCTAGCTTTAGGTCACATGAAGAGAACAGGAAAATCATCTTCACCTTGAAGATATTTGCATATATGTAATGTAAATATAATCTGTTATTTTATATATATTAAATATATATAATATATATTGTAATATACATGTTATATATTATAATCAATTCTATCCATATATATCCATATATTATATATATCAAAGGAAATTGGATTACATTCCTTATATAGCCCTTAACTGGAATATAGCTGCTTCAACTTGTGAGCTCTAAATGTAAATATTGACTAGAATACAAATGACTTCTGCCTTTATTGTCAGCCACTCTCTGTCTTTTACTTCAAGCAAAATAGTTTTAAATTATTTTCCTCTGTTGATGTTGTAATCTTGAAAGCAGTATTTGAGAGAAGATAATAGAAGACAGAAAAGGAGAAAGAGCATGAACTTTCCTTGCTTTCAAAAAAATAAAGGCGACAAGAACAATAGCATGATTGTCATGTTATTCTCTGCTAGAAATCAAATACCCACATGCTCTTTGAAAGTAAGAGTATACTGCATGGCTTAATTATACTTAGGATGGTCTGCACTGCCCAAAACATGTCTAAATACCATGTACTTCATCCCATTATTCTTTTGGTTATATAAAATGTTCTTCTCTCTGATCAATATATTGACTAGCCCAGGTTACATCAGAAAAATAGCGTTTAAAGATGAAAAACCTGAATTTGACACCTCCGACCTTTGCATCATTATACTTGAAAAGCTAATGCAATTTACATTAAAAAGGTTTTAAAAGCAGTGCTTTAAAGAAAGGACACCACATTGGATCCTAAAGTTTCCTTCTTCTAGCCATCTCCTGGGTTGTTTCTGCCCATTGGGATCACTAAGAGGTAGCCTGACCTGTAGGCTTGGGAGGGCTGCCTACACGAGATGCCCTGAGAGGGAACCAAAGAGTCTGTTGGCTACAAAATGTTGATCGTTATGCAGTGCTGTTTACTTTTCTGACATAGCTTGAATTTTCTTCCATAAGGATCATGTTTCTGGAAGAGAAAATAAAGTCCATCTCACTATGGATATTGAAGGGCGAGGACTGCATTTCATCCATCTTTATATCTTCCCAAGTCTTTACCCCACCCTACCCCACCTCTTCTTCCAGTCTGTGAGCCAAAAAGGTTTCTCCCCCTGCCTTGAACCAGGACAGTGCTCCCTAAAATATGTGTGTGAGTAGGGAACATTGCTGGCTGCAGACTCTTGCTATGAGTGTTGAAAGCAGGTTTCTTTGGGAGGTAACTAATTATGCCAAGGAACCCCAAAATATCTGCAAATTATATACATATCATTAAATAAAATTAAATTGAGCAGCCTTGACAAAAAGCTGGTGAAAATAATGATTATTTTACAAACATCAGGGGACCTGGGTGGCTCATTCGATTGAGAGTCCTACTCTTGGTTTCGGCTCAGGTCATGATCTTATGGTTCATGAGATCAAGCCCTTCATCAGGCTCTGCGCTGCAAGTGCGGAGCCTGCTCAGGATTCTCTCTCTTTCCCCTTCTCTCGGCCCCTCCCCGACTCACACGCCCAGGTGCATGCACACTCTATCACAAAATAAATAAACTTAACAATAAAGGAGAGTGTCATTAAATAAACAAGTCACATAACTCTATAGGTCATATAGAGTCTGCCTAAACATCTCCAATAATGGAGGTCTAATGATCAAGTGATTTCTATGAAAGTATCGCATGTACTTCATTTATGGATTCATTTGTTCACCTACTAAACAAATGACATAATTCCTAGTTGAACAGCTGTATTCTCAGTATCACAGCAATGTACTCCAGAAGCCATCATTGGAGAGGTTCTTCCTCATCCCCTTGCTGGGCATTCTGTCTCGCATTTCTCCCTTTATTCTAAAATTACAATCTCCAAAATTACCTTCTTTCTTGATTTGTTAACTTTCTTGTTGTATGTCTCACAGTGGAAGATCTGTTCAGATAAGAACGTTTGTAACTCTAGGAACATACAGGGCCTGGCATAATATGTGTGCTCGGTGTATTTTTGTTGAATTAATGGAGAAAATGGTAGAGTAGGCTAAGATTTAAAAAGAGAATTTAGAGTCAGCGTTTTTATATATAAATTTGAGTGACAGATTTTAATAACAGTACAGACGTCTGCCTATCTTGCTTGGATAATGAAGAAAGGTGTAAGTATTAATCAACTATCCCATCTTGAGAACTGGTGTTAGTTTTTTTTAGGCTGTATGCTATGAAATCCAGCAAATAAATACTGAAAAGCAGAGTGTGTGTGTGTGTGTGTGTGTGTGTGTGTTTGTGTGTGTATGTATTCAATATATGAAAATAGCAATTTATGATATATTGTTATATTGTCATACATATGTAGATTTATACATATATATTTATATATAATGCATATATACAGTATATATTTATGCAAAGTAATATATATTGAATAATAAAATTGGGATGTCCTGACTTTACTAATATTTTTAAACATAATTTATCATTTTTTTGCTTTGGATATCTGCTTGATATACACTGGAATCAAAAATTAGGCTGGGATGAATAATATTTCTTAACTATTTAGAATATACTTAAACTTAACATTTCTTAGAGAATATTTAACTCAATTTAGGTATCCACATGAATGTACCTCAAGAAAAGATTTTTTGTTTACTGAATTAAATATGTATAAGTCCTGCCTCCTGGAACTTGTAAACTAACAATATATTAACAGATTGATATTGGGAAAAGATGTATAATTTTTAAATTTTTCATAGTATACTTCCCAAGGAGTTAACTGAAAATTGAATTAATACAATCTCTGTGAACTAATAATAACATCTAAAATGAGATTTTTATAATAGTTGATTTCAAACTGCTGGGCTCCAGGATGAAATATTTTATTGTGCTGGAAAATAACACTTTTATGTGCAATTTTCATGGTCACTACAGTAATGATGGGGGGTTATTTTCATTTAAGCATATAAAACCCTAGGTTTGTATATTTATATAATATGCACCCATAAATGAATATTTGTATAATATACACACACATGTATATATATCATATTATATGGATCCATTATTGTTTGGGATTACAATAGAATATGCAAACAAATGCATGAGAAAAAGCTTAATATTTTCAGGCACTAGGACCCAATTTCTTCAATAATTACTTTTATACTTCTCATTGCTTGAGTTGTGTTTTCTCAGGAACAAATCTTAAGAATTTGGTTTTCACCTTGTACATTTCAACATTACCATTTTAGCTACAGGCAAAATTCTCCCATTTGTGGATTCCTGATTGGATTTCATAAGCCTTCTTGTTAAAACTCCGAAATTTTTTTCTCATATGTTTTTTTATTTGTAGTAATAATTTGTTATTTATTGAATATCTGCATTGTCCTAAATGCACTAATGTTTCTACCAATTGGTTATAGTATTTATCAATGGCACCCATGAAATGTTATGATAGAATATTATCCCTACACTTGGAGATTTGCCTATTGCATATTCATCAATGAAACTAAACTGTTTCATTATACTCACAAACCTAGAAGAAAAAATGGGTTTTTCTTCATTGATGATGTAGGTCCTCCAGGCCCTAAAGGTGATCGGGGAGCGATTGGATTTCCTGGAAGCCGAGGATTCCCAGGACCCATGGGCAAGACCGGGAGGGCAGGTACTGGGATAATCTATGTTTTCTCTGTGGTCTGTGTAAAATGTGCACCAGAGCATAGATGTTTCCCCCTGTGCTTGCATAACAAAAACAAGAGCCATCCTAGGATGCATAGTAGATGCACGTGTAGTTTTTCTTGTGGTCTGAAACATTTAGAAAGTAATTTCTGTCTACCTGAGCAGCTTCTATTGTCCAAAGGAAAAGTCTTTAAAAAAAAAAAAAAAAAGACAACAGAGGATTTATAATCTCTGCCCAACTGTCAGTCACATGAAGAATGGTATCTCTATCTTAGAAGAAGAGAGTGGAAAGATTCACACACACACACACACACACACACACACACACACACACAAAGTATAAATATCCTTTTAACTAAAACTGGCCAAACCCCGGGAAGTTACAGTTAGCAATCCACAGATAGGTCAGAAGTCCTAGTCTATGCAAGGTAAACTGGCTGCTATTATATATTAGTTCTTTTTTTTTTTTTTTTAAATGTTTTATTTATTTCTAGGCGAGAGAGAGAGAGAGAGAGAGACAGCGTGAGCAGGGGAGGGTCAGAGAGAGAGGGAGTCACAGACTGAAACAGGCTCCAGGCTCAGAGCTGGCAGTCAGCACAGAGCCAGACGCGGGGCTCGAACCCACGAACCGCGAGATCATGACCTAAGCGAAAGTCGGACGCCCAACCGACTAAGCCACCCAGGCGCCCCTATTATATATTAGTTCTTAATAAGCTACATTATCCAGGCTTTTCAGAATTTACATACGTGATGACATTATTTCTACTCCTTATAGCTGCAGCCTAAGCTTGCATTGTGAGCTTTACACAGAAATTTTAGAAGTAGGGAGGCTTATTGTTTCTAATCTCAAAGTAAATTCTGACTAAGGGAATAGGCTTCTTATCACTGAGGTGTTTTTTTAAGTAGGTTTTGTTTGTTAGAGTAGTTTTGGGTTTCTAGAAAAACTGCACAGAAAATACAGGAAGTTCCCATAAACCCACATCCATTTTCCCTGTTATTAACATCTTGCATCAGTCTGGTGCCTTTGTTACAATTGTTGAGCCAGTATTGATACATTATTACTAACTTACAACCACAGTGTATATTCGAGTTCATTCTTAGACATTTTGTGGGTTTTGACAAATACATAATGATCTGTATCCACCACTAGAGTGTCATACAGAGCACTTTAACTGCCTTAAAGGTCCCCTGGGGTCCACCTACTCCTCACCACCCCACTCCCTCCCACCCCTGCCAACCCCTAATCTGTTTGCACTCTCCATGGTTTTGCCTTTTCCAGAAGGTCATACAGTTGAAATTATACTGTATGTAATCATTTCAGATTGGCTTGTTCCATTTAGCAGTACGCACTGAAGCTTCTCCATGTCTTTTTGTGGCCTGATAGCTCATTTATTTTTAATATTCAGTATATTCTGATGTATGGATATATCACAGTTTGTAGATCCATTCACCTATTTGAAGGACCTTGTGGTACTTAACAAGTTTGGGCAGTCATGAATAAAGCTGCTGACATGAGTTTGCCTAGAAGTTTGATTGCTGCATCAGATGGTAAACCTATATTTAATTCTGTGAGAAACCACCAGACTGTCTTCCAAAGTGTACGGTTTTGCACAACCACCAACAGTGAATGAGAGTTCTCATTGTCCACATCCACACTGGCCTTGGGGGTTGCCAGCGTTTTGGATTTTCGAAATTTTAATGAGTGTGTTGAGGTGCTGTTTTTTTTTTTAACCTTTGTTTATGTCATTTTGAGAAAGGAAGGGAGGGAGGGAGAGAGAGAGACATTGATCACGAGTGAGGGAGAGAGAGAAGCCCAAGCAGGCTCCACGCTCAGCACAGAGCTCTGTGCCTATCAATCTCATAACCCCCAGATTATGACCTGAGCCGGCGTCAAGAGTTGGACATTTGACTGAGCTGCCCAGGCACCCTGAGGCATTTTTAATAGTATCACTGTTTATGGACTATGTCCATGGCAATTAGGGTTGAAGAAAAATCAGCTAGCCACCAATAAGCAGCCTTCAATCAGACCCAATTACCTGAACTGAATGGTATATTTATATACCAACCATCTCTAAAACTGTCTAGCTTTAATCAGGCCTTTTTGGCAAAATGGGAAGAAGTGTTCATTTGTTAATTTGTTTGAAATTATCTACATCCTTCAGGAATTGCTGAATTTCCTAACTGAGCAATTTGTGTGCGGTAGATAAATATATTTAAAAACCCTGAATTTGACAAAATTGCAAAACTACTTATAGTTTCCAAGATAATTTAAATAGTTCCATGGAGTGAGAAAACATTTTATCTGTATTCTAACTTTAAAGCTAAAATGGTGTGTTAATCTACTATCTGTCTTAAATAGGTAGTCATTATTATCCCTGGAAAAATGATGGTAAGATTTTGTTTGGGACTCTTTCTGGTACAGTCTATTTGTAACTTTCTAATTACATTAAATCAGAAAGGGTAACTTCATACATGAATATCACTCTGAGCTCTGAGTAAATCAGAGCTATTAATTTGTCTTTCTGGAAAATCTACATAAAACAGGGAAGGAATGTTAAGAAGGCCTTAGTCTTTCTCATCCTCATCTGTCTGTTATGTATAACCTTCCTGCATGGTCAGGGATGATGTTAATAATAAAGCACAGAAGAGACATATGACTGTACACAACTTAGCTGATTTAATGAAAAATAAGCTTCCTCATTTATTGAGTGCCTATATTTCCTTCCACACAGTGCTTGGAGCAGAGGATACAAAAGTAGCTGACTGTCCGCCCTTAAGTGTTCTCCCAGAAATTCCTCGCAATGGCCGCTCTTCTAAAATTTAATCAACAAGGTCATTCTGTAATGTGTACGTGCACCATCTAATCTTAGGTGGTTCATTTGAGAAGAGTATATGTTTGTCAGAATGGTATGAATTTGAATTTCATGTTGGCACATAGTCGTTGCATGTCTGTTGTTTACTCTCTTGGGAAATACAGGGAAAGCATAGTATGGTTGGTACTTGACAGAAATAGCATAGCACAGTATATCCTTAAAAAAAAAAAAAAAGAGCACCTCCCCACCTGTTTAAGTCTATATGTGCCTCAGTTTCCTCATCTAAGTACGAGGCTATTAAGAGGACCCATATTTCAGAATTTCTGTAATAACCAAATGAATTAAATGTTTTAAAGTACTTCAAACCATTCCCATAACAAAGCAAGCTACATATACATGTTAGTTATTAGCTACTGCCTGTACAAGCTTCAGGGTTTTTCTCCCCCACTACCAAACTCCTACAGTTCAACAAATGCTCTCTAATCAAAGTATTTGAGAGAGCATTCACTGATTCATTCACCCAGTCAACACAATTTTACGGGAGTTCACTGTGTGCTACAGATCAATATAGCATATCGCATAAGGGGCAGGAATGAAAAAAAATGCAGAAGCAATTGGCTATAATGCCATGTGGTAGGTAATAAACATTGGTGAATTAGGACCAAATACTATGGAAGCAGAGAGTAGAGAGTGATTAATTCTGTACGGCAAGACAATGTGTTACAGAGGACATAGTGTTAGTGCTGGCCTAAAGCATGTATAATAGGTTATATACCTGAAACTAGGAGACTATTGTATGTAAACTATACTTAAATTAAAAAAAAAATGCGTACAATTTCTTTAGGTCTAAGGTTCTCAAACTTTACCAGCGATTAGAATCACCTATAAGACCTATTAAAATGACCTACTTGGCTCTACCCCAGAGTTTTTCTTTTTTTTTTTTTTTTTTTTTAAGTTTATTTTGAGAGAGAAAGAGATCATTCATGGGAACACATGAGGGACAGAGAGAGAGTGAGAGAGAGAATCCCAAGCAGGCTTGACGCTGTCAGCACAGAGCCCAATAAGGGGCTCAGTCTCACCAACTGTGAGATCATGACCTGAGCCAAAATCAAGACTCAGATGCTCAACCAGTTGAGTGACCCAGGTGCCACTACCCCCAGAGCTTTTAATTCAGCAGTTTGGGGGCTGGGATCCCTTGAAAATTTTTAGTCCTCACAAGTTCCCAGGTGATAGTGATGATGTTCCAGGGACCACACTTTGAGAACTATATCTTCAGGGAAAGAAAAGGGGTGGAGAAAGAGAAACTCTGCAAAAGCAGAGAAAAGATATCCTTAGGATGTCACTGCCTTATTTAAAACTCAAATTCAGTAGAAATGTGAGCATCATGCTGGTACTACTTTAGTTATACTTTAGATTAAAACAATGTATAATAGAGTCTGTCCTCCCCAAGAATCTGAAGAAGGTAGTAAAATTAGAAATAAAATCCAGTATTTCCCTATTCTAATCAATGACACAACTTGGACTATCTGAATAATATTTAAATGATTAACATATTTAAGAAGGAGCATCCTGTTGGGGTGCCTGGGTGGTACAATAGGTTAAGAGTCTTGCTCTTGATTTCAGCTCAGGTCATGATCTCACAGTTTGTGAGACTGAGCCCTGCATTGGGCTCTGCACTGACAGTGAGGAAATTGCTTCGGATTATCTCTCTTCTCTTACTCTGTCCCTCCCCTGCTCACTTTCTCTCTGTCTCTCAAAATAAATAAACTTAATAAAAAAAAAATAACACCCTATTTATTTTGTCTTTGCTTTCCTTTTCTTCCCTGCCCTGTGTCTTTCCTTCCACATGTAATAATTCCTTGCTATGTATACAAGTTGCAATGCTAGGTACTGGGCAATGAGCATTAAAAGACCCGGTCCTTAATAGTCCTTAAAAGAAAGGAGAGGCTTTATGTTGTCTTGCTGCATAACAGGTCTATAGAATAGAGGAGTTACAAATTGACATATTTATTTCAAAAAGCTTTGAGAATTTAACTGAAATGCAACCTTACATATCTTCAGAATCCCTGCATATAACCTTATTGAATGAACTAGGCTTTACAGCATGTAAATAATGTGCTTCCCTTCAACTGAACTCACAGAGTCCATTCAAAGTCTGAATGTAAGGGTGAGTTATGGTCTTTCTTCGGAGTATTTAAAACTCTTGACCATAAATGGTCCATTTATTTATTTGACAGATAATTACTGAACATTTTCTCTGTGACATTCACGGAAATAGTCCTAGATCAGTGAATATATGGGTTTGGAGTTCAGAGGAGAGGCCAGAGATAGAAAGACAAAGTTGTAACTTTGAAATCATATATATGATTATATAAATGTGTATTGGAATCATTGGTTTTAATACTATTTCATGAGTAGCTGGTGAGAGAAGGGGCCTAGAATGAAGCCTTAACTAGTGAGGTACAGGATCCTTAGTCAGAGCAAAGCAGTGGGTTGAAAGGAAGCAGCCAGTGTGATTAAGAAAAGCTGGGGAATGTGGTGTGAAAAAGCCAAAGGCAAGAGTGAGTTTCACAAGGTGGTCAAGTAAGATGAACTCTAGAGAAGCCTCTTTGCCTTTGTTGTTATAAGGATGTCACCTTTACTGAGAGCAGTTTCTATAGGGTGAGTGGAAACCACATGGGGGGCTGCTCAGAGGTGACCAGGTCCAGGATTGGCAGGAACATGGAGGTGGAGTCAGTTCTTGAACAGTCTGACTCTCTGAGAAGAGATCTGGTTTTTCTTTCTTGTGGTTTTAATTTGATTTGTTTTGTTTTTCTTTAAAAGAGATTTGAATACCACTTAAATGCTGATAAAATAAGGGAGTGTTTGAAGAGACCTAGGAAGGAGGGGTAAGGTTAATGAGAAGGTTGAAGGTGAAGGCTTCAGGAAATAGGAAGCAGCCTTTGGCCTAGAGAGGAGAAAGGTCACATCTAAAGTTGAAATAGCTGAAGACCTGGGCTAACTAATGAGGGCATCCATGAAAAAAATGAGTAACCTAGTGTTCTAGCCCATAGTAGGGGCACTAAAAATGCTTGAAATCATAATGAAGTTATTGAAAATACCTCCCCTTTTATTTAAAGTTAGAATGTCAATTCTTACATATTTATTTCTTACTTTATAATGGCTTTCAGAAATGTAAGCTCCTTATATTTGATTGAAGAGTGCCACACATGGAAAGAGATTAACTCCAGGTTTTGACAAAGTTCTTGAGCTCCATTTTAGCCAAAGTTATCATTGTAAAGGAGGGATACACTCCTTTTCTCTAGAAGGATGTTTTTGATGTGTTTACTTGTGAGAAAAAAAACTCCAACAGTCTTCTGTGAGGAGATCTTTGAGTCATGCTAGAGTAACTTAAAACATTTGTATTTGTTTATAAGAAGAAAAAAAAAGGGGGGGTTCATTTTAGCATTTAAGAAAAGTGACATAAAAAATAAAACTGATTTTAAAAAAATTTTTTATGGTTTATTTATTTCTGAGAGAGAGAGAGAGACAGCATGAGCAGGGGTGGGTCAGAGAGAGAGGGAGATACAGAATTCAAAGCAGACTCCAGGCTCTGAGCTGTCAGCACAGAGCCCGATGCTGGGCTTGAACCCACAAACTGTGAGATCATGACCTGAGCCGAAGTCGGATGCTTAACTGACTGAGCCACCCAGGCGCCCCATAAAACTGCTTTTTTATTTATCATAAGATCCTAGAGCTGACAGGATATGAGTGGGTCATTCACTCAGGGCTCTGGCTTGAGCATTTTATTCTTAAACTATCCAAAACAATTGTAGTATATAAAGACTCCCAAGAAAAGTGTACAGCCTCCTTCTTTTTTTCTAAATAATGTGAAAATGATCAAATTAAGCTCGCTTATTATATTACTTTCTCTGAAAAGAACTGATCATTACACCCTTTTAAATCCCCCTCTGCCAATTTTTGTTTAATATCTTAGACTTTTGCTATTGGAGAAATGGAGATACTATATCTCATAAAAGTAGACCATCAAAAAAATGGAAAAGGATTTGAGTACTTTGATAAATTAATGATTTTTGAAAGTTTCACATTTTTGAAATGTCTAAATCACAATTAAAAAGTGAATATAATTATGTACAGTTTAATCATGTATGCAAAATGGTTAGAGACAATGTCTAATAGGGAATGGTTGGTATTTCGTGAAATCTGCACAATGAAATTTTAATTGGTAACAGCTTATGCTTTTTAAGTGCTGAATCTCAATTCTCACATTATTTATCAATATACTTTTATATTTTTAAATATGATAAATTGGGGATCAAAAAATCTCTCAGTCATAAGAACAAATGTTCAAAAACAAAGATGAACACAAAGTAAACAAAATTAGGGAAACAAAAAATTTTCAAAACCCAAATAAAGATTAAAACTTTAAAGTAAAATTTAAAATATTTGTGCAATGTTCTCTCTCCCTCTCTCAAAATAAATAAATAAACATTAAAATAATTGTGCCATAAAACATGAACCGAGATGACCAAGTCCTTTCTAGATCACTGAGAATAAAACCACAGTGATACCCTTCTAGCTGGGACCCATCTAGCACAGCTTTCGGAGATATTGTAAAATATTGAGAGCTACCCTCTCTTATTTTCATCCCTTGTGGGCAAGATGCTTTATAAGCATTGTTGCTAATTTTCAGGGTAACTCTTCACAGGAAGGTGATATTTTTTCACTTGATAGAAGAATAAACTTTCAGTTCAGAAAGGTTCGAAAACTTGTTTTGAGCCACATGCTTGGTAAGTAACAGAACAAATAGGGATTTTCAAAATTACTATTATTCTGTTACAGGGCCATGGGTTTTCAACTATGTCCACTGAGCTCTTGGATGGAAAGTTAGAGGGTCTTGACTTTGTTGGGGGACATCAAGAACAAGAACAAAGAGTCTCACTTAGAGACAGGGACTATTAGGATCAGCCAAGAAGGGACAAGGTAAATATCTGAGGAATGTTGGAAGAGTCAATAAGCAAGAAGAGACCCGCTCTCAGGAGGTGAAATTGTTACAGTTAAAATCTCTTGTTGGTACTAGAAGATGATCTTCTGGATATACCTTTGAAAGTGGAGCTGGAGGGGCACCTGGGTGGCTCAGTGGGTTAAGTGTCCGACTTTGGCTCAGGTCATGACTTTGAAGTTTATGAGTTGGAGCCCAACATTGTGCTTGTACCACACCCCTATGTAAACAGATAAGATTTCCGAAAGCCAAAGTAAGTAGCCCAGAGGTTTAGATGCCCCTCAGACCTTCTTACCTTCCCCCAGAACAAAGTCATCAGGATCTTAGCGCTGTAGGAAACTCATTCACAACCGGATCTTTGGGATTTTCTCCTCTTAACACACAGAAAGCCAGATAAAGTATAATGACAAAAAGAGAAATCAAGATTTAAAATGAGATGAAAGACACAAGGCACTCTGGGGCGGGGAGAGGAAGGCAAAATAAAAGGAAGGGAAAACAGGAGATGAATAAGCACAAAAATTGCTTATACCTCAGTTTTGTGTGCTTTAGGAAAATGGGATGCTTAATGCCCTTGTAAATAATTTGAGATTATGTAAGGGACCTAATATGACTTTTAAAATATAGCCATCATTGAAGTACCTGCGTGGCTCCATCGGTTAAGAGACAGCTCAGGTCTTGATCTCAGGGTTTATGAGTTCAGTCTCCAAGTCAGGCTCTGCCCAGGGTGGTGTGGACCTGCTTGGGATTCTCTCTCATTTCCTCTTTCTGCCCCTCCCCTGCTTGCGCTTTCTGTCTCTCTCTGTCTCTCCATCTCTCTCTCACTCCCAAAATACATTAAAAATGTTTTTAAAAATAAAATGATAGCCATTATTATTAACGTCAACATTACTGTATTTGAGCATCTGTAGGTTTGTTCTAAATTTATATTTCAGGTTACTTTGTGATGCTTTGACTCCATTTAAAGCAATTCATTTTTGTCTCCATTTATAGCAATTAATTTTTAATTAGATACAAATAAAATTGTTGCTTTTCTGTTTGTTTGTCTCCAAGGAAATCCTGGACCAAAAGGCCAGAAGGGAGAAAAAGGGAGTGGAAGCTTGCTAAGTAAGTTCACGGTTCGTTGTTTTTATGTGTGGCTTGTAATAAACAAGCTTATGATCATAGTGGTCTGGGCTCAAGGCAAATGTTGGGAACTTTAGCATTGATCTGGAGAGATTCTGTGCAAGTCAGCCACAGTCTTCTACAAATAAAGCTTGCTAATTGGAGTAAAGCAAATAGATTAACTTATACAACTCTGAGTCTCATGACCCATTCTGTTTTCATGAGGAACACAGTTTAATTTCCACACAGAAAATTGTTCAGTTTTCAAGCCACTTTCAATCTGCTGAAGAAAAATCTAGTTTATGAATAGAAACCATGATAGCCTCCTCACCTACTAAGTAAGCCTACTGAAAGGCTACATACAGGAGTTTCATACAGGAATCCCTGCTAATAGGATTATTAGAGGAGGTGTCTTCAACATACCAGGCAGCTAGTCAGTTGTTGTGTGTCTAGGCTGAATCCACACAGATCAAGTGGAAGGATTATGAAGAGGGATCGAGGTTCCAACAGGACCTACGTGTGATGTGTGTGACTCTTAGAGTAGCCACTCCGCACACACAGTGATCGTAATCTCTACCCAACCGGGATCTCTTTTAGGTAGATTTTGGCTCATCCTTTAATGTACCAAAAATGTAGCATTTTTAAGTTGTAGTTATTATTTTAAAACTGTAGTACTAATGTCTCTCCCTTACAACGAAAGTATTATTTTTAAGTGGTATGGTGCATAGATACCGCACTTAGATAATAGGATCTGCACTGGGAATGCCAGCCACTAAAACATAGTGTAAATACAGGATGCTTCTCACAACTGTTGCATTGTTGATCCTGTTTCCCCTAAACTGAACAACATTTAGTATTGGGTATTGCCTCAAGGTGCTTTAGCATCACTCGGTGATTATTAGCGTTGTTATTATTATATTAAGATAATGGAAACAGTAGTATGTTTCTTCACCTTTGTGTCCATTAATTCTGGGATGTGATCACTTCTGATGGCTGGAACACTATATCCCACTTACTATCCTTGCCCCTTGACACTCCAGGTATTTTCACTGGAGCTGCTTGTAACTCTTCCCTGTCCTCATGTTTATCTCTTTCTTTATCTCTGGTTCTTTTTTATCTCTTGCTCCTTTTCCTGAGACTTTCTCTGAGCTACTTAACCTTGACTCTGGGTAGGTTTGGCAAGCAAAGAACTTCTATGTTTTGCAGTCTGTAAACTGAACACTCGCACTGCCTTCTGTTACCAGAGGTTAGCAAATGCTTTAAGTACCTTTTTCAGATATGTTCAGAAATGTTTCTCTTATAGATATTTTCATGGCTGTTTTGAATTTAAGTGCACACTTTCCTTGTGAAAGCAATAATAGGGACATTTCTGTGTACGTGTTTATGACCGCAGACTTCCCTCCATGCACTTCCCCCACCCACCATAGAGAGTATATATAAACTCCATAATTCTCTCCAAAAGAGAGAAAGAAATTGGGGCGTCTGGGTGGCTCATCGGTTAGGCGTCCGACTTTGGCTCAGGTTGTGATCTTGCGGCTCGTGAGTTCGAGCCCCACGTCGGGCTCTGTGCTGACAGCTCAGAGCCTGGAGCCTGCTTCAGATTCTCTCTCCCTCTCTCTGCTTTCGTTCTGTTTCTCTCTCCCTCAAAAATAAAAATAAACACTAAGCATTTAAAAAAAAGAGAGAAAGAATCATGTACACAAACATTTATACACTTTGTTCTGCTTTTCCTTATTTAAGTTAGTATGTCAGTCATCTGCCCATGTCGGTACAGGTGGCTCTAGCTCTTTTCTCTGGATGACTATGGTCCCATTATATACATGCTAAGGCACAGTTACTAAAGTGTATCATTCTACCCCCTAGTCATGAGTACTTGATGATACTGTGTTTGCCATGGTTTGGCTTTATTAAGCAATGCTACATTTAGCAGTCTTGGACATGATCTTGTGGAAATATTCTATAATAGAGTATTTGCTAGAAGTAGACTCAATAGTGCCAACGTGGCATGCATTTTACAATGTGATGGTTTCTTGTAAATGGCCTCCGAAATGTTGTACCAATTTATTCTGCATGAGATTGCCTGATTCCCCACATCTCCAACTACTTCTGATTAATAGAACTTTATATTAAATTATTTTGATAAATATATTTAATATATTTTAGGCATGATTAAAATATAAAAAGAATAATCACTGATTTCCTCTTTTGTGCATGTATCAGGACCAGTATAACTCCCTGATCGTATTTGGGCAGGGCCCTTTTAAGATCAGGCGGGTTGGGCAAGACACCCTCTGCTACCATCTCATTAAAAGGCCCTTCACCTCTGGACAAGTCATGCGCACAACTGACTCCAAGATCCCTTTGTGGCTCCTTCAAATGACTCTGGTTCCTGTGTGGTACCCAGGCTCCACATGGCTTTCTCTCTGGGTCCTTGGTGCTGTTGGGGCTCTTTTCCCATGCTCAGACCTCTCCCCACTCCAGTAGCCCGCCATCCCCACCATCTGCGAGCACCCTTAGTCGGGATGCCTCCCACGTAGTGACTGGCAAGCTGCTCCTGCCAGTTCTCAGAGCGAGACCAGGAGCCCTCTGCCACCCACTCATCTAATGTCTTACTGAGCCTGCGTTAACCCACTGGGTTCTAGGAGACATCTCATGGATATTGATCATAGATGGGTTCTTGACATTCAGAAACCATACTCTTAACAATTGACAGGGAGGACATAAAAGAAAACCCCTTCATTCATTCATTCACATTCATATTCATGCAGCATATGTTCATTGTGTGCCTCCTGGAGCTGAGCATCACGGCTAATAAGATCACTGTTGTCTCTTGCCCATTTAGAGCCACTTTTCCCTGAAATCCCTAGATGTGTTAACAGGCAATTAGACAACACAGCAGAGCTATATTGGGGGTAGGAATAGGGCTCTACACATATTCAGAGGAGATCAAGACTGTTAAATTCTTTAAGATATTAAAAAATATTCGTTTTTATTTGCTTATTCTACCTTCTTATCTGCTTATTCTACAAATTGTACACACACACACACACACACACACACACCTTTTTTTAGGTTTATAGTGAGGTGAAGTAGAGCTTGGACAGTTCTTTCAACACATGTACACCAAAAAATCAAAACTTGTTTCCTGAAGTTACCTGGCTATGTCAAGCAAATATTTTGATCATGAAAAAATAATGCTGAAAACGCTCTACTCCAAAAAGCTCTTTGTATTTTATGCTTTAAGTATCTAGTATAGGTCCTGCAGATAAAGAAGTATTTCCGTAGAACTGGAAATATTTAATGTAGGTGAAGAAAGGGATGAAAAAGAGAAAGAGGAAGAAAAAAAGGAAGAAAAGGCAGACTGAAACAAGGAACAGGAAAAATGTAGGGTACCGTGTTGTTTTTGAGGTTCTCTCTGTTTATTAACAAATCACATTTTCACATGTCTCATTTTCTCCAAGATTTACAGATAGTCCCAGGCATCACAGTCCTTGATTTCTAGTAGAGTTCTAAGTACTGTGTCCATGTGTCTCTCAGCCCTTCCATTCCCTCTCCTAGCAAACTGACATCATGACACCTACCTCACAGGGTTGTTGTGAGGATCGCATGAGATACCGTGTGTGTGAAGATGTTCTCTGTAAAATTATAAAGTGCTTTAAACACCTAAGGTCTGCTTCACGATGGTCTCTCCTAACCAGACCTGCTGTCCCTTGCTGGTATCATGCAGACATTTAAAACCTGTTATCAGGATAAGGAGGCAAAGCAAAATGAAAATGCAAGAAGCCAAATAAATGTCACGGACAAAAAGACGCTAGAGAAGAAGATGTGATTTTACATTAGATAGAGGAATGGAAGTGTGACCAGATCACAAATCAGGGAGTTTGAGCTGAGCAGAAGAGCGTAAGTTATAAATAAAAGAAGTGACTAAACGGAGTGTGTGCCAGAGGCCAGAAGCTGTCAACAGAGGTCAGAACAAAATGTCAGCCTAATAAAACAAGAATCCAGTCTCTGAAGGATGAAGCGTGAGCCCAAGAGTCTGCTGATGAGGAAGCTCCACGAAAGGTTGAAACAAATTAGAGTGGTCAGCGGTACTGTGGGTCTGTGCCTGCGTGACACCAAAGTCTGCCAGAATAAAAAAAGATGAGGAGGAGGAATCAGCCAGTCTTGAGATAGTCCTTAATATTAGAAAACTGGCAATGTTGACGAGCCTGTTAATGCAAACACCTAGAGATGAGTTGAAGCTCTTTGTCCGTGGTTTCATTAGGTGTGACTTCGGACCCCAGTCTGTACTGGGGGCCAGCTGGAACCTAGTAACCCAACTTCCCTTGCCAGCAGGCCGTGGTCCACATTGGCCACAGAATGATCCTGATCCCAGAGATGGTAGGAAATAATTTCAGGGCGCTCCATTCACAGGTTGTGTGATACCCCAGAGTGCAAATAGATTCTAAGTGGGTGAAATACGAATCCACACTTTCCAAATTATGGGAGAAGGGCTTCTCTTTTCTTCTCCCCTTAGACAAAAGTGGATTCTGAATGCCCAGCTCAAATGCACAAATTATACCAACTTGAGTAATGTGCAATGGAAGAGAAAGAAGATGGCACCAAGGTCTCATGCTTATCACGAGGCTTCCTCTGTTCTCTTCTCGCCCAACTTGGAAGTGTGTTTCAGTCAAGCAAAAGCAATTCCAACTATACAATTAAACACTTTGTGTGAGGCCCTGTCCTAAACATACCAATTACCAATGTGTCATTGGTTAGTGTTTTTCACTGTGCTTTGTTCATGCCCAGTGAGGCTATAATTAGAATGTGAATTTAAACTGTCTTATTTTAAAACTCATGTAATGATATGAAATATCAGTGTGTCTTCCACAAATCCTGAGGACTTTGCACACTCTCAAGTGAATTCTGGTCTTTCTCAAAGCATCCAGTTGACCAAAGTGAAACCTTCTCCTCCAAACAATGAATAATTATAACGGTGAACATTTAAACAACACTGGGTGTGCACCAGGGGCTTTTGATGCATTATCTCATTTAATCCTCAGAAGAGCCTTTGAAGTAGGTACTTTTGTTATTCCCATTTTAGTAGATTGGAAACTGAAGCTCACTGCTGATAAACGGAAGGGCAGAAACTCAAAGACTTTTTTGTAACTATGACTCGATTCAACACCCACATTCTAGTTTTATCTGTTCTGCATAGCATGGAGGGTGTGGAGAAAAGAAGAAGGAAAAGAGAGAGATTTGTAATAAGCAATTTGGTTTTCCAGAATGGGCATAATAATTTAAAGACACTAAGCAGATGAAGATTCTTAGAGTATGACTTCCATTATTTCAAATTAAAAAAAAAACAACATTCTCAATTTCGATTTGTTTATGCTTCTACTTTCACATATGCGTTCAGTTGCCTCCCGTTCTGCCCCACATCTGTTATCCGGAAACATAGCGACCCTGGAATAACTGAATTTGCATTGTCGGTAATAAGAGTTCTTATGAGCAAGAGGGAAAGGAACTACCTGTTAATATTCTGTCTTTATTTCAGTATCAGGCTCTATTTCCACATTTTTTTTAATACAATGTGGCAGCTTTGATATTCCTCTTCTGTTATTGTATCTGCTTTTATTTTTAAAAAAATTTTTAAATGTTTTATTTATTTCTGAGAGAGTGAGAGAGAGAGAGACAAACAGCGTGAACACAGGAGGGTCAGAGAGACCGGGGGGCACAGAATCTGAAATAGGCTCCAGGCTCTGAGCTGTCAGCAAAGAGCCTGATGTGGGGCTCGAACCCACAAACCATGAGATCATGACCTGAGCCGAAATCGGATGCTTAACTGACTGAGCCACCCAGACGCCCCTGTATCTCTTTTTTTTTTTTTTTTTTAAACTCATTTCTGTACTTTGCTCAGCAGCCCTCATCATGATTGAGCAGACCAAGGTATCCTGGAGCCATTTGGCTCCAGGTAACTTAGCTAAGTGCTGCTCTTTCTCCACAGTCTATGTTTTTATAGCTTCGTGTGAGTCCATGAGTTGTTGTCCAAATGTGTAACTTTACATTAACTCAATGAATGTGTTCCTGGATAGCAGAAATCACTAATATGTCGTGGAAATTGAAATAGAGATTTAAATCAGGAATGGATCCAGCAGTCTGCATGTGCTTGTTGAGTCCTTGTTTCAGGCTGACTTAACACAGCCCAACTCCTACCAGAGCCAATTAGAAGGAAAGACTAAAACAATCCGTACAAGTCCACTCAAGTCTTTCGCACCATCTGAAATTCATCCAGTTACATGCCTGAATGCCTATGGATGAGACCCAATGTGGCACTTCCCATCCTCCACAACCTCAGAAGACCAAACGGCTTGCCTGCCCCTCTTCAGAGAACCTGGTGCTGGCTTCCCACTCTGCAGTCAGTTTAGTCTTACACCAACGCAAGCTGATTTCCTTTGTTCCAATGACAGCACTGAGTATGGATTCACAACCAGTACTTGCCCCCTCTCACCCTGGCTTCTCGGAAATGCACTGTCCTGCAGTGGGAAACTCAACACCAAATTCCCAGAACAACACAATTGCTTGCTTGCACGTGAAGTGTCCAAGAAATATCTCCCATTATGGCTTTACCTACAGGCTTGACCTTCCCTGGGGTGCTCTAGTTATTTCCATTCCCTGCTTCCCTGAGTTACTCACATTCTGCTAACCCCTCACTGCAAAATGAAACACCTGAATCCCAGCTGCTTTTCAGAGGCTCATTACTGGGAACTATTTAAAGGAATCCTAATATGAATTATTTAGCAAAATGAAAGCCACCCTTCTTCCTAATGATGTTCTGTGTAATTCTGATTTTTCATTGCCTAGAAGTGCTGAAAGGTAAATTGGTTCACCTGAATACAAATATTCAGTTTCTGTGCACAATATTTTTGCAAAAACTCCACATGGCTTATAGCATAATTCATTTATTCCCTACAAAATGATGATGTGTTCTTGCCCAAAACAATCTTTCATGCCAAACTCTCTCCTGTTATAGTCTCCTGTTTTATTCTGTTACCTTCTATATCACCTACACCTAGAAATACTATGTCTATGCCAAAAGAGTATGTACTGTATCACTCAGAAAGTAGCCAAATGAATAATTATTATTAATGTATTTTAAAAGGCCCTTAATAAATACTTGTGCAAGTTTTTAAAAAATTTTTTAAGATTCTATTTATTTTTGAGAGTGAGAGAGAGAGAGAGAGAGTGCGAGCGAGCATGAACGGGGGAGGGGCAGAGAGAGGGAGACAGAATCCCAAGCAGTCCCCAGGCTCTGAGCTGTCAGCACAGAGCCCGATACAGGGCTTGAATCTATGAACTGTGAGATCATGACCTGGGCTGAATTTGGCTGCTTATCCGACTGAGCCACCCAGGCGCACCTTTGCCTTTTTTTTTTTTTTTTTAATTAAAAATCTAAGCCTTTAAGGTAGGTTTTACAGTGACATAGTGGTTATTTTTGTTAAAGAGAGGTTTTTACGGTGTTCCGATCATGACATAACAGGGTTGGCCGCTGAGTTCTAATTTATGAAATAAAGAAAAAACTGTATTCTCAAATTTATACCCATTGAGGTACTCTCTTTTTCACTTAATTTGCAGCTAATCAAAAACAAAACAGAGAAAAAAGAGAGAGACGTGTATTAGGCTGCTAGGGTTGCCAGAACAAAGTACCACAGACAGAGGGACTTAAACAACCCAGTCTATCCCCTCCTAGTTCTGAACACCGGAAGCCCAAGATGAAAGTGTCCTCCGGACACGAGTCCTGTTGGAATAGGCCCCACCTGTATGGCCTCGATTACCCTGAACTCTCTCTCTGGAGGCCCTATCTCTACATATAGTCACCTGGGTGTTAGGACCTCCACAGATGTATTTTGGGTGGATCTAATCCAGCCTATAACAGGAGAGTGTCAAGAATTGATGTGTCTGGAGCGCCTGGGTGGCTTAGTCGGTTAAGCGTCCGACTTTCGCTTAGGTCATGATCTCGCGGTTCGTGGGTTCGAGCCCCGCGTCGGGCTCTGTGCTAACTGCCAGCTCGGAGCCCGGAGCCTGTTTCAGTCTGTGACTCCCTCTCTCTCTGACCCTCCCNAAAAAAAAAAAAAAAAAAAAAAGAATTGATGTGTCTGTAGACAGTCTCGTGTCTAAACCTTTGCAGGCAAGGCTGGAACTGTCAGAATGAGCAAGATCTTCTCCACGGGGCTCTGTTGTGTCTTTCTATCTGTCAGGCCTCAAGGCCTAAATTGTGTAGTAGGTAAACGTGAGACATTCAACTGTTTCTCTAATAATAAAATCAATTTCGCTTTTATTTGTTTCTTATCAATGTTTTGTTCTCACATTTCAGGGAAGTTCTTTTATATTATGGTGTTTTTATGAAATAGTGGTGGCCAGGTGAATTCAATTTAAATAGATAGTAACCAGTGTTAATTAGATTTCGGAAAAAGAATGACCTGGGAATCTATTTCTAACGTTTATTATCAGATAATCACTATTTATGTATTTGTAAGGATTTTTTAAGTAGAAAATAATGGAAACCTGTTTGATCAAGAAACAGAATCTACTGATTCACATACACAAGAATTCCAAAAGGTGGTTGCTTCAGGCTTGATGGGATCCAGGAGTTCAAATAAAGTCATTTAGATTCAGTATCTCTCTCTCATTCTCTCTCTCTCTCTCTCTCATATCCACTCATAGTCCATTAGATTCTTGCATGCCACAGAATATGCACATTTATCCATGTCTGAGAAAGAATGCCACCTTTTGTCCATCAAAAGAATTCTTGCTGTCTCTTCTTAGATACTGAGTTTTTCCTTGACTAAGCACTTTAGTCTCTAAAGGATCGATGCCAGATGATGGGTTGGGCAGGATCACCCCTTCAGAATCTCAGAGTATAGGGCTAAAGGCCCTGAAAAAGTGGATCAACCTAACTGTGCTAGTAAATAATATTTAATAATATTCTTGTTAAGTACTTATTGGACAGCAATATTAGGTCAATTCTTCCATGATGCAAAAGAATTCTTTTACTGTTCTAACATTTCTTCTTGGACTATGGTGAGCATTGGCATGATCTCTAAGGCTTTTATCATATATGGATGGCTGGACTCATACAGAGATTTTTATTTCGGGGATTTGGGTTGTGGACTGCTATGTGTAGTTTCCAGAAACTTTTTTTGGAATTGTGAGGCACAGTATAGTTGGAAATCTCTTTAACACATGATACGTTTGTGGTACCATTACCGATTCCCAGTCTTTGTGCCAGGAATCTGAATTTTTAAGAAATGATAATATTTGCAAGAATACCTGTAATAGAAAGAGTGAGTCTTCTGGGCCAGGTGCTCTACAGAGCACTTTGTATGTACCTACTTCACTTAATCCTCACAAGAAACCTATCACTCTGCTATTTTCCCCATGAGGATTTAGAGCAGTTCATTAACCTGTGCAGAATCACTCAGCTAGTATATATGCGGTGGAATGTGAATCTTGGTTCATCTCATTTTAAATTGTATCCCATTATAGTGCATCTCGACTTTCTTTTGCAAACCTCTTCAAAGTACATTCACCAGTTCTCACGAAAGTCCTAGAAGGTAATTACGAAAGATGCCATAACAAATAAAGAAATTAAAAAAAATGAAAATGGGCAAAATAATTTGTCCAAAGTCATAAAGGAAGTTTGCAGCCTGACTTCTCAGCTAGAGAAGCTTCCTGTTTCATGAAACAGATCTGCAACCCACCCCCACCCTACCTGACCCCCTCCCTACCTCTGGTGAATAAACACCAGGACCCTGTCTTTTGAAATAAACCATTTAGTACTCCAACGTAACTAAGGACCCACATTTTATAGCTTTTCTTTTCTGCTTTTCTTTCTGTTATTATCCAAACCAAATTTGCTATCCCGTGCTTTTTTTCCTTGTTTCTAAGAGTATCTACTTTGATTACACCAAGACAGGCAAAATTTACAGTAAGCAAATGGAAGCATTGAGTCCTGGAGGAGAGAGAAACAGCTTTTTTGTTGGATATTTGAGGCATCAAGTGATCTGTCCTCAAATATCTGTGGACACAGCTTTTGGATGCACATCATGGCTTCTCCTGTCAAATGCAGAGGTAATGGAGACTGTCTACACTATTCTCTACCAATTCCGCAAGTCAGTCGTGATAGCCCCCTGGAGCTCTGAACAGTCGTGAGTCTAAACAAAATATAGCACACAATGACAAGGAGAACACACAATGACAAGGAGAATGTATATTGTCTTTTAATTTACCTCCTGATCTAATTCAAGGGGCAAACACTCAGTAATTTAGAAAATAATTTTCTCTTCATAAAAAGTCAAAGAATCTGTACTGAGTTGTCAGCCCTGCCAATAGCTGGACAGATTAATCTTTCTTGGACCAAATTTAAGACATTTTTCTCCACAAAAGCCACAACTCAAAATCCCCACAGTCTATGATTTCATAGTTTCCTAGAATAACTTTCAGAATGAAACATAATGAATAATTCTATCACTACCTTTTAGATAGTACTTTACTGTTTAAAATATGTTTCTTCACTTACTGTCATATTTGAAATATCAATTGTAGGAGGTACGTGTTATTTATTTTATAAATAGTCAAGTTAAGGCTCAAATAGGCTAAATCACTTATCAATGTCCTAACAGATTATAAAGAGGGACACAAAGACCTTTATACCTACATTTTCAGAAATCAGAAAGAATGATAATGTAATTTATGTTATTTTGTGATGTGAGTTTTCTAAATTAGCTCCGTTCCCTATCTGAATGGATGGCTTGATTATTTTTATGCTCTACAGTTTTACGTGACGAGCAAAGTTGTAAATAGTCTAAAAATAGGTAAGTAAAATGTCCCTTCATAATTTTTTTTCAGTTCTCCTCAGAAACTCTAGAAACTAAGACTCACTTAGAAATAAAATATTAAATAATAAAATTGGTCTAATAAGATAAAAAAAAATCCTAGTATATGGACATGGTCCCTTGAAGAAAACCATATGGTCTTTGAAACACAGACTCGCCTGTTTAATTGGCCATTTGGAAATCCAGTGGTAGAAGCAACATTAGAGCCCGGGATACTCTGCAGACGACTTACCCTCCCAACCACACTTGCTTTTCTTGTCTTACTCGACTTGGCCTTTTCATTTTGTTTGTTTTTCCTCCAAGTAAACTTATACTTAACCATCACGTCCCTGTGGGGATCTGCACAAGAGGGAGGTATTCCTTCTAAACGCAAAGTTCTTCTTTCATCTTAAATATCAACCACTTCCTCCAGCAAGATTCTTTTAAAGCTTTCTCTGATGATTCAGCTAAAAACCTGACAAATTAAATACAGGAAATAATAGCTAGCCTTCTGCTCCTTTTAATTTTCACACATTGAAGTAATTCACTCCTACTGATAATTAAGTTAGATTTAGTCAATGCTATGTGAGTTTGGTATCGTGTATTTTGAAACAACAGATTCCCAGTCTTTATTTTAGTTGTTCAGCAGTTGAACTATGAGTGTTCCGTATGATCATGGTGGAGTTTGCTAACTAATTTCTGGTGAATTTCCAGTGTAGTCAAAATATCTACTACCCACCTATTCTGCAGTCCTCAGATCTTGGCGGTTTAGTTTGTTCTTTAATATTAAAATAAAATCGAACACGAACCTCATGTTCCAAGGCAATTCGAGTGCCTCCTATCTAAAATAGTTTGGTGAGCAGCACCTGGGTGGCTCAGTCTGTTAAGCATCCGACTTTGGCTCAGGTCATGACCTTGTGGTCCATGAGTTCGAGCCCCATGTAGAGCTTTGTGCTGACAGCTCAGAGCCTGGAGCCTGCTTCAGATTCTGTGTCTCCCTCTCTTTCTGCCCCTCCCCCGCTAATGCTCTGTCTCTCAAAAATGAATAAACACTAAAAAAATTTGCTTAGTTTGATGAAAATACAGAAGAAATTACACTCCACCATGTACCTTCCCTGACACCCCTGTGATACTGGGTTTAAGAGTGAAAGTTCACATCCATGTGAAACCTCAGAATGTGACTTTACTTGGAAGTAGGACATTTGCAGGTATAATTAAGCTAAGATGAAGTCATACTGGATCCAGGTGGGCCCGAAATCAAATGACTGACATCTCTATGAGAGGGACACACAGACCCAGGAAGAAGATGGAGGCCGAGATTGGAACAACACAGTTACAAACCAAGGAACATTAAGAGTTGCCAGGAGCCACTAGAAGCTGGGAAAATGCAAGGAAGGATTTCTCCGTAGAGCCTTCGGAAGGAACATGGTTCTGTGGACCTCTTGATTTCAGACTTCTGGACTCCAAAACTCTGAGGGAATAAATTTCTTTTAAGCCACACGACTGTAATCATTTGTTATGGTTGGCTTAGGAAAGTAATAACCTACCTATCTTTCTTTCTCTCCACACCACTCGTTCCACAGTAAGCACTACATCTCTCCCTTCATTTGAGGATGTAGCCTAGTTCTACCTGGGGGTCTAAGATGATTTTACTGAAGGTTTAGTTATAATAGGAAAATGCAAGCAGAACTGTCTACAGTGTAAAGGTGAACCTCAGGCTTCATTGTCTTGAAATTCTCAGCCAGTTTAGACACCACATCGTCCTCCCTGGCCATTCTCCATCTCTTCGCCGCCATCACACTACACCGCACGCCCCGTCTCCACTTAGACCCTCTCCATCTACTTTGTCCTCTGCTCTGTCACAGGATTTGCAAAATATTTGTCTCCTTTAACTTCCAGAGTAAGATTCAAAATCGGTTACAGTAATTTTCCGGAGAAGTTTAACTCCATCTCTCCAGACATCTGATATCCAGGTTGTGCCTTTCATAGCTAAATACCTCATTAAGCTAATTATCATAAAGAAAACATCACTTCCCTTTCTAGAGGAATTTGGCCACATTGTGGTGACTTCCCAGTCAAACTGCAATCAGATTTTTTTTTAATTTACTACGTTTGGAATTAAATATTATAATTACCACTGTAATGAATTTAACCCTAAATCCTAATTCTAATAAATGATATGAATAAAGAAAACATGACCATGAGGTAAACGATACAGTGATAGTTGAGATAACTGAACTCCTCAAGTGTTATTTTTAACCTCTGTTCTTGACTTCTATGCAAGTAGCGTTGATGGACACGTGCAAAAAGCCCCCAGAGTCTGCATCCTTCCTGATCTCTCTTTTCAGATTAGAATTTTCTCTATCTAATAGACCCTAGTGGAGTTAGAGTATCTTTTTTTAAACCTTTAAGACTTCCACTGGAGCATTTTTACAATTTATTTATGGCTCATGCGTGACTCCATCAACACGACTGTCAATGTGTTCTCTTCTTTATATAAAATACATTTCAAATATAAAGGAAAAAAGAATGAACATTTATAACAAACCGTTGGCCAATAGTCATGTACACACCACCTGGATTTTAGAGAGATTGGCGTCTTACCATACCGACTACAGATATTTGTTTTTCAAGAAACAGAATGTTGACTAATACAGTTGAGGTCCTATTTATGCCGGCATCCCTAGCTTTTCCAGGGTGAATCTTTATCTTGGAATATATATGTCTCCTTTCATTTCTGGTTTTATACATTTGCTATATATGTATTATGTACAAACATAAGACAATATTTTGCGTGTTATTTCCATGAATGGCCTTATTGCTCTCTCATTCTGAGCTTGTTCTTTCCTCTCAATTTTACAAATTTCAGCTTTGAGTCATTGACCCTTTACAACCATAAAGGCAGAAAACAAAAAAAACTTATATATTCAATTTCTTGCCCCATATACAAAATTACTATAATATCCTTGGGTACTTCCTTTCAGTCTTTTTATATAATACTTAATATTATATTATCATCTTTATTTTTCCATTCCTACATGATCTTTTGACAGTTATGCTTAATGCCTCTAAACCCTCCATTTAATGTATATATAATAATCAACTCTTTATTCTAAGATATTTATTATATGTATGTTTTATTTCCTCCTTTCAAAATAAGCCTACAGTTAACAAAACAGAAATAAAGTCATTAACTTTTATGATGTTTTGAATTATTTCTTCACATTTCATTATAAAACCTTTTGCAAATTATCTGCCTATGACATTTTTCTTTTGGTATCTTATGGTCATAGAAATATGAGTAAGCTATTAGTATAATAAATATTTTATATGTTGTTTTTATTTTATATCCAGACTTTTAAGAATATACAAAAATTATCAGTACTATACCCTTCCCTTCAGAACTGGGAAATAAGAATAGTAAGATTGCCTGGAGAATGTTAAGCGAAAATGATTCAGAGCAGAGATATGTCAAATCACCTAACCTGATGGAGGGTACTAACATAAAGAAAAATGTATTAACTAAACAGTGTTGGCCAGTCCCAGAGGCAAAATCTCACTGCTGTGCCTCATTGTAAATTAATAAATTCATTAAAGTAATAATTCACTGATTGCAATTTGACTTCCTGTGCAGATTTCCCACCAGGAGAAAATGCCTGTCAAGTAGATACAGATATTTCAGGTTTTGAGGCAATTACATTTCTCACTGTAAATTGAATTGACATTTAGTCCCAAGATTCCGTTTAACATTAGTCTGCCACTAAGATATAAATCCTTTGAACCTACAAAACTGGGCTTTTGAATATATCAGGCTTCTGATCATCTCTCCCACCTTGGGAGACTCTCAGTAGATAGCTACATGGTTTCTTCTCATAATGGGACTCGTTGATCTCAGGTAAACCAGTGTCTTCCCTTACTGCTTCTACACACAGGAGTTATAGTCCCTCTAGAGACCTGTGAAATACTGAATTCTTCTATTGTTTGATATTTTAAGCATTCACTAACTCCATCCACTCAGGAATGCACTTTGCACATCAGGAAGAGCTCACGGTGACTCACTCACTCACTCACTCACTCATACCATAACTCTTCATTAAGTGCCTCCTAAGTGAAATCCTGTGTTCTGTCAGGTGCTGAAATGTTAACTGTAACTCCATTTAGTGGAGAAAATAGACTTGTTGTTAAGAGTGCTTTGGTGGGTCAGTAGTGCTGCAGAAGTGGCAAGATGGAAACGTATCCAAACCCTGGGATTCGGAGGGAAGAACTGGCTGGTGTGTGGGGGGGGGTGGGGGGGTATGGGCGATTGAGGGAGCATTTCCGACAGGGATCAAAGCTCCAGAAATAAGGGAGAGCAAGTCTTATCTGGGAAATGTGAACAGTTACATAACTGAAATACAAAGAGCAAGTGCAAGGATGGAGTGGTTCTCAGTGAGGCTGGAAAGGAAAGCAGAGATGAGTCATGACCTTATTTGTTCCAAGATCACTTAGCAAAAGTAACCCCTACTGAAATCCTCTGCCATTCTAGTCTTTGGATTACGTTTTCAACTCCACAAGGGGTTGGCAAGCTTTTTATGCATAGGGCAAGATAGTAGATATTTTTGGCTTGCTGAAAACTTTCATTTTAGAATAGTTAAATGCTTTAATAAAATCCCAGAAGCCATGTGAGAGGTAGAACTAAAATCCAGATTACCTTATTCTTGGGTTTTTCATTTTAGTTATACTCCACAGTCACAGGTAGAAAAAAGAACACACATCTAAATACATAATATAATTAATATTACATAAATATATCAAGATTTTTAAAATATCTTTTATGGACTTCACCTTCAGGAAGGAAATAGCTCCCCTACTCTTACTCAAGAAATGAGTAACACTGTCTACAAGTCAACAAAGCTGGCCATACCACCCACCAAATCTGTCACCACCTTGGTCTTGGTCTTCCAGGCTCCAGAGCTGTGAGAAATACAATGTTTAATGTATAAGCCACCCAGTCTATGGTGTTTTGTTATAGAGGCTGAAAAGGCTAAGACAGATACTATTGTTTGAGAACTATCACCCCAAGATAAACAAGGTGTCTTAATGACATTTTGGGAGGGGTATGTGGTCAAGAATCCACAGCCAGAACACTTTAGATACCTATGAGGGGAATAAGACCATCAAGCTCATATAATCCACTGTTTGAATATGATGTGTTTTGTCTCAGCATCATGATACATACATTATGCTTGGGTATATTTGACTTCTGTAAAAACAAAACCTTTGGAGGTGGTACTTGCTAATACTACATGAATAATTTTAAAACATTAAACAATCCACTCCTGAATTATCATTGACCATTTTCTTAAGCAATTATAGTGAGTGCCTGGTACACATGGGTATTTTACTTGGTCATCGAAAGTTTGAATACTGTAACAACAAGTTATTTTACCTGTAAGAATGTTTTAAACTCATGTTTATTAAGTGAGGAATGGCTTCTGCACTTGGGCCTGATTACATTAATTCCATACTTAGCACTGAATTCAGTTTTGGAAGAACCAAGAAAATAATTATAATTATAATGTCCCATGTTAACATGTTAGCTTTTCATGTTTCTGAGGGGATCGGTCAGTTTTGCTATGGAAAATGGTTGGTATTCTTTACTTGTTACTGGATTGTGGTTTCAATAAAATTTAGAAAAAAAATGTTACTGAATATTTCTTCAATTAATTCAGCTTTGTCAACCCATTTCCTAACACTGCATTTTCACATTAGAGGAGGTATATTTGTTAATAGTCACATCTTGCTTTTTTACACTGTAGTGTTTCTCAAATTTATATTAAAAAGACATTTAAATAGAACTGTACTTATTTGTTGGCTTTTATAATTATTAGAGAATATTGGTTTTTTTCATTTAGCATAACTACATTTTAAAAAATATTTTCTGTCTCTGCCTTTCATTCTGTTCTTCAGCCAAATGATTCTTAAATGAAAACTTACTAGAATAATACAGGTTCTTTAAAAAAATTTTGATTCTCCAAGTGACTTGTTTTTATAATATTATTTACACACTTTAATTTATCTGTCTCTAAGTTCATAATATATGTATGTTGTTTTCTTTCAAAGTAGGAGGCATGGGGTGCCTGGGTGGCTCAGTCGGTTAAGTGTCTGACTCTTAATTTCAGCTCAGGTGATGGTCTCACAGCTGTGATAAAGCCTTGTGTCCTTGAACTTCATGCTGGGTGTTCATTTTCTCTCTCTCTTTATCTGTCTCTCTCTCTCACACACACACACACACGCTCTCTCTCTCTCTCTCAAAAAAATAGGAGTCATTTGATAGAAATTTAAACGTGCACATGATCAAAATTGTATAAAAGTTTATCATATAAAGCATATCATATATAGCAATTTGATTAAATATTGCAGAACAAAATTATTTTGATAAACACGTAGTATATTTTTTCACAAAGTCTACTGTCTCAGTGATTTCCTAAAATCTCCAAAATAATAAATATTGTCACTATAGTTATCTTGATTCTCTTGTAAAAGATAGGATTTTTGGTCATCTATTGTATGTTTATAATATCTTCTCTTCTACTTCCTATGTCATTGAAAGTTACTGGGTTATGTGTTCTACGTTGTGTGTTAGTGTGGCAAGAAAATAACCAATCGATTTGTTAGTAGTGTCTCTAAGTAGTATGAAAAATCTATAGGATATTAAAAAACTTGTAGATGTTGAATTTTAAAGTCATTAGAACATAATATTTGAAGTATTCTCGTATACGTAACTTAGATAAATTGTACATATAACTCATATAAATGTTGAAACAGAATAGATTTGACTTCAGTTTTGACACAAACAATATTTGCACTTAAACTACCAACAGATGGTGCTGGAAAGTTTAATATTTATTTCAGTTAATCAAACTTCTTGGGGAGAAAAAATGTGGTAAGTTTTTAATCATTAGAAAACAAACGGTATAGATAATTAACCCCTGCTTGTTTTTGTTACAGCTCCATCTAGGACAGTACGACTGGTTGGTGGTAGTGGTCCTCATGAGGGCAGAGTGGAAGTTTTCCACAGTGGCCAATGGGGCACCGTGTGTGATGACCACTGGGAACTGCGAAGTGGACAGGTCATCTGTAGGAGTTTGGGATACCAAGGTGTTCAAGCTGTGCGTAAGGGAGCTTACTTTGGACAAGGTAACTAAGTATATGTATATATATATTTAAATATATATATACATATACATATATATATACATGTATATGTACATATATATATAACTAAATATATATATAACTAAATATATATATATATAGTGTGTTTGTTAATGAAATGTAGGCATCCTCAAATACATAGAATATAGTAGCAGTAGGAACATATAAAATAGGAAGAGAAGTCCTATGTAGGAGTTTTCTCAAAAGCCCTTCCTAGAAAGTAGAAATGAATGAAATTGATATTAACAATAAATGGCATACGCTATCAGGCAGTCTTTAATGTTTACGTTGTGTGTAGACTCGTTTGGCGAGTTGGAGAACATCAGAGGAAAAGAGAGTGATGGGTAGAGTAGAAGAGGAGAAGTAGGGACCAGGGAACTACAGACCGTCCCAGGAAGCTCAGTTTATGGATCTGCATCTTGCAGGCATAGGAGCAATCTCTGAGCTCGCCTACACTCTGTCTTCGGTGTAACTGGAGAGCAGGACACTGGCTTGTGTATTTTCTTCCCAGGCATGTTCCACAGCAGTGAGATCTCTCTTTTGGTCCCTGATGGAGCACCTATATTCTAAAAGGATGGTCAGTGAGGAGCCATGAAAGAGAAAGAAGCAATGACATAGGCTCTCCCTACCTGCTCCTTATAATTTCTCCAAATCCTCTAAGAAGCATGATTAGCACTGGGTGTTATATGGAAACCAACTTGACAATAAACTATTAAAAATAAAAAATAAATAAAAACTACAGCCAGCTTTAAAAAAAAAAAAAGAAACATGATAAGGAACAAAGGAAGAGGAAGGTTACTTTCCCATCTATTTGAGATTCATAAAACATTGAGTAATTTTGTTGCTGTCTGCGTATTTGTGTATTTTTACCCCCATGAATCTGTAACATGCTCTATAAAGGTGTTAAAGAGCTGCGAAGAGGGGAACCTGGGTGGCTCAGTTGGTTGAGCGTCTGACTTTGCCTCAGGTCAGTGATCTCAAGGTTCGTGAGTTCGAGCCCTGCATCGGGCTCTGTGCTGACAGCTCGGAGCTTGCAACATGCTTTGGATTCTTTGTTCCTCCCCACGCCTCCTCTGAAAAATCAATAAGCATTTTAAAAAATTTTTAAAAGAGCTAGGAAGCAAATTTCAGGGGACAAGTATTTGAATGTATACTCATGACATTTTTAGTGTCTCATATATTTTTCCTAAATGGTTACCTTATACTATAGGCTTTATGTATAATTAAACATATGAGGGCTTCAATTCTAAATGACAAAGACATTAGAAAAAAGTAAGCATATATATTAGACTTTTAAAGTCAATATTTTCTACTCTACTGTCCAAATCTGGTAAATACATAATTGGTTTCTCTGAAGTTGATGTTGACCCAAAAAATGGTCTTCTTGATTTTATAAGTGTTATTTTAGATAGATATGGGCAAGAAGAAATTTCATGCAAAGTTATAGATGTAAGATTATCTGGTAATGCTACTTTTTTGTGTATCGTCATAAAATAAAGGAGTGTGTCAAATCAAATATCAAAAAACTAGAACAGTATTAGACTTCTTAAATTCATAAAAGATATTAAATAATGTTATGCTATAACTATGTGTCAGCATTGAGGTAACCACCTGAATAGTACTAATAATGGATCACAAGTACATCCTTTATTCCTTTGACTAAATGAATTCACTATATCAAATTTAAGAGATAAAATTGAAGTGAGGTGCTTGGGAAGTTCAGTTGGTTAGGCATCCAACTCTTGAGTTCAGCTCAGGTCATGATCTCATGGGTTGATGATTTCGAGCCCCACATGATACTCTGTGCTGATAATCAGATCCTGCTTGTGATTCTCTCTCTCTTCCCTTTCTGTCCCTCCCTCACTTGTGCACTCTAAACAAACAAACAAACAAACTTTAAAAAGAGAGAGATACATTGGGGGCACCTAGGTGGCTAAGAGCCTGCTTGGGATTCTCTGTCTCCCTCTCTCTTTCTGCCTCTCTCTCTCTTTCTCTCAAATAATAAACATTTAAAAAGAGAGATAAATTTAAGCAGAGATCCAGGTTCCAAAGTCTTTGGAGGTCAGAAAGATCATTTAGTCTCATATGATGAGGTGAGATGAGACAAAAGAGGGTGGTGATGGCGAGAATTTCTGTATCTAGGCTCAGCTCCAGGCCCCAGTTTTTAATTTGTGTCTTACAGCTTTGAACAAAAGAAACAAATGAAATAGAAAAGATCCATAGTTTTCTACAACCAAATAGATCTTTGGAATTTCTATATATTCCATCTCTACTACATTTTTGGAATTTCCTTCCCAGGTTGAAAAAGTATGGGACTTTACCTCCTCAGGCAAAATGTTTTCAATATCAGTAAGCCAGATTGTTTTATCCAGAGAGGAAAACAAAATTCAAAAATCCCCAAACTCTTGGTCTCTTATGGTTTGCCTCCCTTTCTGTTTTTATCTTCTTTTTCCTTCCCTTCCCCTATGTTCATCTGTTGTGTTTCCGAAATTCCACATGTGTGAAATCATGTGATACTTGTCTTTCTCTGACTTATTTTGCTTAGCACAATACATTCTAGTTCCATCCACATTGTTGCACATAGGAAGATTTCATTCTTTTTAATGGCTAAGTAATATTCCATTATATATATATAATATATATTCTAATATGTATATATATATATATTATATATATATATACATAACACCACGTTCTTTATTCATTTGTCAATCAATGGACATTTGGACTCTTCCCATAACATTGCTGTTGTTGTTAATGCCTCTATAAATATCAGGGTATACAAAGCTGTTTTCCCTTGAGTTTCAAACATAGGTGGTAAACACAGAGTTAGAGATGAATGTCTTAAGCTAGCATTAACATTAAGGCCTAGTCTCACAAGTAAAGTATTTTTTTCTCTTTTATTAAAAAATTTTTAAATGTTTTTCTTTTCTTTTGTTTTGTTTTTAATTTGTGAGAGAGAGAGAGAGTGTGAGCAGGGAGGGTCAGAGAGAGAGGGAGACACAAAATCTGAAGCAGACTCCAGGCTCTGAGCTGTCAGTCAGCACAGAGCCCGACGTGGATCTCAAACCCACGAACCGTGAGATCATGACCTGAGCCGAAGTCGGATGCTTAGCCAACTGAGCCACCCAGGCGCCCCGAGTAAAGTATTTTTCCCCCACAGTCCTTATTCCTGCTTGTATCTCAAGGGATTGAGAAAAGATGGAAATAAGTATTCCGAAATCCTGGCTAGAAAATGTTTTCTATTTAAATAAGTAATAAAACTATAGAATTTAGTCGAATGTGAAATGATTTATTTGGCTGTCTGGAGACAATTCTCTCATGTTTTCTTCAGATAACTGACTACTGCTCTAAGATAAAGGTCCATTTTTTAGTGAGGCTGTGTTTTCATGGTAGTTGACGATTGTATACATGATACTAGAGTGTTGTTATAATGAAATAACCTGGCGTGTCTGAATTTTGTTTTTCTCTCACATTCTTAACTGCCCACTGAAGTGAATTGGAAAGACTAAGAATTTTATTTTATTTTATTAAAAAAAATTTTTAACATTTATTTATTTGAGAGAGACAGAACATGAGTGAGGGAGGGGCAGGGAGAAAGAAAGACATGGAATCTGAGGCGGGCTCCAGACTCTGAGCTGTCAGCAGAGAGCCTGACACGGGGCTTGAACTAACAAACCTTGAGATCATAACCTAGGCCGAAGTCACTCATTTAACTGACTGAGCCACCCAGGCGCCCCAAGACTAGGAATTTTATAACTAAGGAGATATGAGATGAAACCTTAGCTCTGCTACTTCTGTCTCAGATTCCACTTTTTTCCCAATAAGATGAGAATATTAACACCAACCCCATTAGATTTATTCTGAGTCTTACATGAGTTGGCACAAAGAAAGCAACTAACACAAAGCCTGGCTCATAGCATCACCTGATATGGTGGCATAGACCACCGTGAGGAACAGCTCCAACTGTATCTTTCCAAGGGTGTCTGCCATCCTCTCTGAAGGGATCAGCGCCATATTGTCTGTGACATCAGTGATGTTCCAGGGGTCCGAATTGAATGTGACTTTGCAGTCTACAGAAGTATGACTGCAGGAGGGTCCTCTGTGGGGAAGCCAGACGTGTCCGGACTCTTCCCAAGAGCAACTTCAGCTCTCTGTGGACAGTTCAGCACCAAACAATTGAACAATGATTATGAGAAGTTTAAAATAATAAAGCGAGCTGAGCTGGGAGACATAATTGAACTGAGGTTATTTGTTCTGAAGAAAAAGAACCTGAGAAATAAATTTCATGATCTGCTTCATTGTATGTTGTATTTTAAGAACCAGGCTTACATTGTAAGCTGATTTGGGATTAGACACGGCACACAACCTTTTTATGTGAAGCTGTTTCCACTCCTCTCTATGTTTCTACTCCTCCACCATAAATTTACAGTTTCACTCGGGGAAAAGAAAAGGCAATTCTGAATGCAGGATAGAGACTGGAAAGGAAACTTAGATATAAGAGTGGGGGTAGGGGAGGGAAAGAAGAGATGCATTCAGGTTTTAATTACTTGTCACTCTCTAGGGAGGTAGGAAGAATCAGATCAACACTATATTGTACATTATTACCAGAACTGAAACAAGAAGAAAAAAGTTTAAATTTATACCCTTTGTATTTTTCCCCCTTCAAGAAAAAACACAATTTTCTGGACATAGTCATTTCCCTCTCTCCCCCCGTCCCCCTTTCTGGTTTTAAAATAAATAGCAAACCTGACTTACCCGAGATAATCCTTGTTAGCTTTAAGAACAATTACTTTTGCAGCTGCAAGCAAAATGATTTATAGGAAAAAAGCTTAAAGCTCACTCCTTTAAATAGGTTCTTTCATTTGGATGCACCTTTTGCATATAGTGGAATGTTCTTTCTTTTTCTCTGAGTAGACAAAAAGGTGAAAATTAAGGAAGCCCTGAATGGCTCCTGGTCACTGCCTGGGAAAGGGCAAGGAAGTCACTTCTCTGCCTGTGCGGGCTTTCCGGTCTCTTGTCCCAGTGACCTGACAGCAGTGAACTTGGACGAGCTTTGTCCGATCATGGTGCTGCTCCAGAAATTGGTCCCAGGTGTGCCTGAGCCCACGTGCTGATGCGGGAAGTTGGGGCTGGACTTGGGGCCACCTGCTCACGTTCTAAGTTTACAGGAGTATGAGCTACCGCTCCAAACGTGAAAGCAGAAGCTAAAGAGAATTCTAAACATAGATATCATCTTTTTTTTAGTACCCCTTTCACATTTCATAATCAGTTTTCCAAGTGGACTTTGTCAAATTATAAGAATAAACTGAAGGAGATCAAAAATATCACTGTACCTCTGAACTGACCCTTCAGTGAATGTGAATAAAATCTCAAGTATAAAATATATCAGTGGGTCAGAACTCCAATTCTTACAGACTGCCCCCTGCTCCCTGGAAGTTTTAAAATGTAGATGTTTAGGGTCATGAGGTGGTTCAGCCAGTTGGGCATCAGACTCTTGATTTTGGCTCAGGTCATGATCTCAGGTTGTGCTGAGCATGGAGCCTGCTTAAGATTGTCTCTTTCTCTCTCTCCATCTGCCCCGCTCCCCCACTCATTCTCTTTCTCTCTAATAAAATAAAAATAAATAAAATGTAGATGTTTGGATACTCCTGCTTTGAAGCCCATTGAGTTCTTAACACATCTGTTTTGTTACTTATTGATAACAATACTAAGTATGGAATAATATTGTTAATCAAGTACATACTATATGTTATAATTTAGCGCTCACATTGCCTATGAGAATAGATGGTATAACCCCAGTTTGCATAGAGAAAGTAAGTCAACTTAACAGCGCTGTCACAAAACCTGCCCAAATTGATGGAATTGTTAATGGTCGTTGTGGGGGAGGAGTCAAGATTGGTGCCTTAACCTATTTCTTTCCACTAGACAGAAGGTCCTCCCTTCTAAGTTCTTTATCCTTAAGAATTTCATTTCTAAAGAGCTTGCTTCGTTAAAATCTTAGAATCACAGAATTTTAAAGGTAAATGAAATCTCAGAGCTGTATTAGCCCCACCTCCTTATACTGCATATATGCTAAAACAGGGAAAATACATACGTATCTTCTTCAGAACCACTACCCTAGAATTTAGAACTAGTCTAAGTTTACCTATTCTCAATTCTGATTCCCATTCTGTTTCCACCTTTGATTTTTAAAACCTCACCAAAAGAAAAAAAAAGTTTTTTCTTGCAGAAGTTGTTGACTTCTTTTTCTTTTTTTAATTTTTATCGTTTATTATTTTTGAAAGAGAGAGAGATACAGAACACGAGAGAGGGAGGGGCAGAGAGACAGGGAGATACAGAATCCGAAGCAAATTCCAGGCTCTGAGCTGTCAGCACAGAGCCTGACATGGGGCTCGAACTCACAGACTGTGAGATCATAACCTGAGCCGAAGTTGGTCACTTAACCAACTGAGCCATCCAGGAGCCCTGCAACTAAAAGTCTCAAAAGTAATCCAGATTTGAATCACCCAGCCATGAATAGATTTAATTAAAATTCATACTGACTTTTAACCAAAGCAGTTTTTGCTTCTCCACGTACCTATTCAGCAGCTACTCTCAAATCTCATCACTGTAATGCCTCTCTGGCTAATGTAGGAAATATGATCACCTTTCTGGTTTTTGGATTTTTTCCCAGAAAAGTGGTGAGTGACTGGAGAGCAGATTAAATCTCAATCTTTGAAATAAATATCCATGTCTGTAATTTTTAAAAAGAGATTACGAGGAAATGGTGTCACTGGTCAAACACAGTCCTAGACATTACAAACCAACTCATAAAATTCCAGAAGCTGTGGACAACACAGTGATAGCTGTCTGCTTTTGGAAACAAAAATCAGTCAACTTGCCCTCCTTCCAGCCCCCAAATTGTAAAGGGGATTGTAGATGTGTACGTGGTTAGGTAGATAAATAGATAGACGGATGACAAATAGACAGGAGTAGAAAATAAACTGTACACCTCCATTTTGCACAGTTTCTCTCTAGGCAGAAAGATAGTTCAAGGGAAACCATAACAACGACAGCAGCAACACCCCAAATCCTTGAGTAATAGTTATTATATAAAGAAATAAAAATAAATTTGTTTTTTAATCTTTGAGGTTTACATCAAGGTAAAGTTTTATGAATTTTATGCTACCTTTGAATTAATTTTTAATGCAGAAAACAATATGGAATGAGATGGAAAAATGCATATTAAGTACATTTTTCCCTTAGGCTCAATAGTCCTGAACATATTAATATAAAAATAAAACAAATCTTTGAAAATTATTTTTATAACTCTGTTTGGGCTTCTGTGCCATCAGCGCATAGCACCAAGTCATCATGTCCCGTCACGTGGCTGTATTCTCTGTGATTTTGATAACTGCAATTTTTCTGAGCCTCAATTGATTTACCTGTGAAATGGAGATAATTGCCATTACTTTACAGGGTTATTAGGAGATGTAAATTGTAAAGATGATGTGTAGAAAATAACCTAGGATGTTCACTGTGTCTGAAAACGTTCACTGTGTCTGAATCTTTTCCACATCCCTAATGGCCATTTATTATATATAGTAAATACAATGAATTGCCCAATATATTTATCATATCCATGAGTTCTTGGTGGGAGAAGCACCCGAATAGGAGGTAGGGGTTCTAGATGCAGGTATCCACTCTGCTGCTGATTACGTATGCGATCTCAGTTGCTACATCTACCCAAAACATAAGCCTGCACCAGAAGTCAGTGCAAGAAGGAACAGATTTCGATTCTGTTCACTCACAGAGGCATGCAAAGCAGATCTGCTGAACGACTGAATCTAACGACGCAAGAGGTTGCAGTAAATCATTTTTTAAAGGCACTGGCTCTGAGCACATACAGGGTGAAAATTAGCTACATGACCTTGGCCCCATTACTTACTCTCTCCGATTTCCCCTCTCAACAGTAAAATGGCACTACAAGAGCACTTAACTTTTTAAGGTTATTTGAGGATTCACTGAGATAACATTAAAAGTACTTTGAATGTTTTCAGCCGCATCATAAATTCTTCCCAGAGTGGGTTTAAATGTTCACGATTACTACTATAGCTCTGGGATTCTAACATCCGTGACTACCTTTACTGAGGTTTCCAAACATTTGTGTTCACCTATCAGCACGTGACTTGACTCATATCAGTGTTGTGCTGGCCCTGCTGCGGGTCGGGGGGCGGGGGGCGGTCTTGCTGGTGCTCCGGCCACCGGAGGGGATTCTCATTCTTAACTCTCTTCCCGGATTGTGAATCCGTCTGCACTGCTGAGATCTAGATCTAGCGACCTAATCCACAAAATGAGTGAGTGCATCACGGTGCCCCGGGACAGAGACTATATCACAGAGCCATCCAGGCCTTGGGCGGGATGTTATGACAGACCCACGCTGTCACCAAAAGTTTCACTTATGCTTATTTATACAATTTATAAACGTCTGTATATGTAACGGTCACAATGCAGAGAAGTCCCGCTGTTTTGGCTTCTCGTCTAAGCTAACGTGGGCAGAGCTCTGCGGCTTGTGCAATTGTGAGTATTTGCATATATTTTTGAATCCCTTTGGAGCTTCGAAAAGTTTATATAGACTTTATGCATTTAAAAAGAAGCACACATGTGCAAACACGCACACACATACAGACACTCATAAACATAAAAAGGATGGGGCTACACGTCGTAAGAGCAACGTGGGGACAGAAAAGTATTCCCGGCAAGGTTTCTGATTTTGTGGTCATACTCCCCTAATCTTTCCCTTTTTTTATCTGCCTTAAAATTTCAAGTCACAAAGGCTCAATACTGTTATAAACATTTCACAATATACTTTAGCTCCCAGGCCACTGCTTTTATAGTTGATTAGCCCAGGAAAACCTTTCTTTTCTAATATGAACATTGTTTGGACTTGACTGATTTAATTGCTACTATATGATATGAACAATGCAGTGTTCCAAATTAACTTGATAATGTGAACCCAAATATAACTTTGTCTCCTATTTGGATCTTTTATGTAAAGGTACAAATTATTCAAAGATTAAGTGAATGCTCCTATTTATTTTATAGGCAAAAATAAAAATTTCCTATCTAATTCTGAGAGTAAATAAAAACATGAGTCTTCAGAGAAAAAAATCTCTCCATACACATCCTTTTCACTGTCCTTCTGGTTTACAGACATTTTCTTCTCTATTCCAACTTCTACATTTCTATCAGACACACATTTCTAAAATGCAGTTCCAATGATGTCATTTTTAAAATTTTTTTAAAAGTTTATTTAAAGAGAGAAGAGAGAGAATGTGAGTTGGAACGGGACACAGACAGGGAGAGAGAGGGAATCCCAAGCAGGCTCCACACTGTCAGTGCAGATTCCTATGTGGGACTCGAACCCATGAAGTGTGAGATCATGACCCTGAGCCAAAATTAAGAGTTTGTCTCTTTACCCACTGAGCCACCCAAGTGCCCCGACGATGTCATTTCTTTTGGCGACTCACAGTGTACAATTCAGAGTGTTGTAAAGCATGGTCCTGGCTTTGTATACAGGCTTCCCATTGATTCCTCTCCCCTCATTAAAGTACTTTGTGTTTCAGATGCCAGGATCCCAGTCACTGTTATAATACATCAAGCATTATCTTGCTGCCGCCGCTATATGGAATAACTTCTTTTGTACATGTGGAAAACCTCTATCCGTTTTCTTAAAGTTAGGTCAAACGTTATCCACAAAGTGATGACAAAATTCCCAATATTTGTAACTTGTTCATATATGCACACACTACTATATCATAAGGCACATTACTAAGTATGTACATAAACTTTTATTTATTGAATGCATAGAACATTTGAAAAATCAGCAAGAATAATGCCATTGTGTAGGCCATTATAGATGCCTCTTTGGGGAAAAAAAATGTCTTCATTTAACACTGTGTTTTATAACTCACAAGATCTGTCTGTAAGCTGAACTTACTTCTAATTATGGTTTACATAACTCTGTGACCAAAAGAGAACCTTTCAACATCACATTGATCCGAATTGAAGAAATGTATTCTTGATTATGCTGACAGTATTAAGATATTTGTTTACCATGCACCAGTCTTGCGAAGGGGTTTCTTGAAATTTAGCTGTTAAATCGTCAGTTTCTTGATGGCATGAAACGTCCTTAAAAACGCATCCGGAGGTTTACATTATATGTATTTAACAAAACCACACGTCATTCATTTAGAAGTCTTTCAAAGGTTCCATTTCTTATGTGCCAAAGAAAGGGGAATTTTTATATGTGATACACACAGAAAATCTTTAGGAAATACCAGAAAAACATTTCTAAATATTATTTTTCAAATGATCTTCTCTTGGCATGCATGGATTACTTTCAAACAGCAGTTGTTTCTTTATTCACTGACAATAATGTCCTTCTCTTGAACATGGCAGTTAAGTCTGTGTATTTAGTTGGTTAAGTATCTTCCAGGGAGCCTACTGCTGATGCCTGTTTACCCTTCTAATGTGTCTGGGGAAGAGTTCAAGATAAAGAGAGTATTAGGTCTGTCATTTTGTTGTTGTTTGCCTGTGCTTACAATTAATAACCCATGATCTTTTTCGCAGGATAGTTTGTGAGCCCTTTGCTGATTATATTAGACTTAGTTTAATTAAAAATAGATAATATATTTGGTAAGCCAGCACGACTAAATGGCAGTACACCGGAAGCTAAGAAAAGAGCTTCCAGTATATCTTAATGTTTCAGAGAAAATGCGTCATGTCATACAGATGCCATTAGACCCTCAGCTCTACACAGCTATGATTAGTAAAGCTGATTTCCTTTCTTATTTCTAAAAATAAAACAAATCTATGAAAACCAATCATTCTTATGCTTATACTTTCATAGAGCTGCGGATATACCTTTGCTATAGCTCTTATTACTTTATACTTTACTAGTTTACACAATGACAGAATATCAGGTTTTCTGGGGCAGGAGATTAATTTTTGAATCCAAATAGAAAGCCCAGCACTTGTGTGTAGATAATAATCAGCACCTTTGTCTTAAGTTAGTGTATAAATTAATGTTTTTGTCCCATTCAGATGTAAACCCTAAACCATATTTACTCACACATTTGTATCTGGTTTCTGCAGGTACTGGTCCAATTTGGCTGAATGAAGTGTTTTGTTTTGGGAGAGAATAGTCTATCGAACAATGTAAAATTAAACAGTGGGGTGCAAGAGTGTGTTCACACTCGGAAGATGCCGGAGTCACTTGTACTTTATAATGTATCATTTTCTTTCACATTTATGAAAGCACTGTTGCAACCTGTGTTATTATTTTGTTCCATTAAAACCAGTCCAGTGAATATTTAAGAGATTAGGAATCTTGTCTAAAGAAAAGGAAGATTTTTAAGTCACTAATTAAACATGTTGAACACTGTCAGGGCTCCTATATGTCTGTATTTGAACCATTTCAACTTCTTTAGGTTTTTAAATGGAATTTCTAGTATAATGACTAACATCGAAGGGAGTATATTAAGGTTTAAGTCTTCCACGAGCACCTGGGTGGCTCAGTTGGTTAAACTTCTGACTTCGACTCAGGTCATGACCTCTCAGTTCTTGAGTTCGAGCCCCAGGCTCTGTGCTGACAGTTCAGAGCCTGGAGCCTGCTTCAGATTCTGTGTCTCCCTCTCTCACTACCCCTCCCTCCACTCATGCTCTGTCTCTCTCTCTCTCTCTCAAAAATAAACATTAAAAAAATTTTTAATTTCAGAAAAAACTTTAAGTCTTCTAGGTTATAAATGTCAATGATAATAGAAATACCTTCTGATCGTTGACCTCAATTGATACCTTCACAAGATGATAATTTTTGTCATTTTTGTCTTGTTTGTAATCTATTTAGTTGATTTTAACTAAATTGCTTTCTTATCTTTTAAAAAAAAAACTTTTTTGGGGTGCCTGGGTGGCTTAGTCGGTTAAGCATCCGACTTTCGCTTAGGTCATGATCTCGCGGTTCATGGGTTCGAGCCCCGCATCGGGCTCTGTGCTGACTGCCAGCTCAGAGCCTGGAGCCTGTTTCGGAGTCTGTGTCTCCCTCTCTCTCTGACCCTCCCCTGCTCACGCTGTCTCTCTCTCTCTCTCCTAGAAATAAATAAAACATTTAAAAAAAAAAACAACTTTTTTAACGTTTATTCATTTTGGAGACAGAGCATGAGTTGGGGAGGAGCAGAGAGAGAGGGAGACACAGAATCCAAAGCAGGCTCCAGGATCCCATCTGACAGCACAAAGCCTGACGCAGGGCTCACAGCCTTGTGAGATCATGACCTGAGCCAAAGTTGGATGCTTAACCAACTGAGCCACCCAGGAGCCCCTTAAATTGCTTTCTTAATAATGAGAGGCTTGGGAAGATGTTTTATTATGTCAAGTTTGCAAATCTCTAACCATACACATTTGTTGAGGAAAAATTTTATCCAGCCATCAAATTCTCTGAATGTGCAATACTTGGCTGTTAGATAGCAATGTTCATGATATATTTTGGCCATGATGAAAAACTTATTAGGAGATTTACAGGTCAATACAGGTCGATAATATGATGATAAAGAAAAATAACATGATTATTTCACATGGTCATGTATTGACAGTTTTGCTTTTTGTGTGTTAATTTGTTTTTCTGAACCCTAAGTTAGTTAAAAGCAGGGCATCTGAGAAAAGGTGTGGGCCACCATCACTATATGTGTCTGGATACCTGGGGATCAAAAGTGTCATTTTCAAGATGGAGTTCAGTTTGTTATACATTTTAAATTAAGTTGAAGAGTTGTTTTCATTCTAGGACACTATTTGAAATGCAAATACATGTAATCATTCTGTTTTAAATAACAAGATGCACATGTCTTGAGCACAGAAGCAAGTTTCAACCACCCTTCTTTGGAAACTTTCATGAAGTCCCTCAACAATTACAACCAGAAACAGAGAGACAGACAGAGAGAGAAAGAGAGAGCTCTTCAGCCCTTAAGAGTCAATGACCCTACGCATGCCAAAACAGTACCTTACTAATATAATAGTCTATCACCAGGTCTATCTATCCAGGTCTAGTCTATCTTAGAGTATGAAAGGCCACCTGGAATGCAGTGTCTGTACCCTGCTGTCTAAGTATACAGCCAGAAAGACCAGTGATTGCTGTTGAAGCCAAACCAAATCTAATCTAGCCCTGATAAGAACATGCTTTTCAAGCTTCCCAGCCCAGATGGACACATGATTAGACGGTAGTACTAGTCTGGAATGGCTCTACTATTCTCTCTGTAATGGTGATAAGCAAAAGTGGGCTTCCACATTTTTTCAAATCCTGACGTCTCACTTCACAAATGGTAACCACATAGTAGATTCCCTGCCTCTCCCTTGCAAAGGCAAAAATGCTGTCTTGGAAATGGCCTTTTACAATGTTATATACTTCTACTTGTTAAACAGAGGGTGATATTCTCCAAGGTAATTGTGATGAAGAGAATGGACTCTCAATGTAGACGGACTGTCTCTAAAGCCTGGCTCTACGTTCAGCTGGTTATGAATTCCTTGTACTCAACTGCACTGTCTAGGTATTTCCTTCATATGACAAACAAGATGGTATTAAAAAGAATCCTTGGGGCACATGGGTAGCTCAGTCGATTAAACTCTTGATTTTGGCTCAGGTCACAATCCGGTGGTTGATCTGATTGAGCCCCACATTGGGTTTTGCACTGACAGCATGAAGCCTCCTTGGGATTCCCTCTCTCCCTCTCTCTCTGCCCCTTTTCCCCACTCTCTCTCTTTCTCTCAAAATAAAGAAATTTATAAAGAGAGAGAGAGAGAGAATCCTTTGCATATAAACCTGTTTGCAGTCTATGAGATCAGTGCCTATGGGTGTCCATGCTGCACTGATGAAGACCGTATAGACACTTATTTCCATGTGTGTATAGACATGTGTTTCTTTAAGACCAAAAAAGTCTTTTTTGTAATTGCAGTAATCCATTACACAGTCCAGTCTAGAAAAGGGCTTAACTGTGCCAATATTTTTGGGAACTTTACTTTGTAATGCTGAATTGCATTATCTCCTTCAAAAAGCAGTAATTTGTGATTTAGCAAAGGAAGGAAGGGAAGGAGAGAAGGAAGGAAGGAGTGAGGAAGGAAGATAGGAAGTAAGGGAGGAAGGGAAGGAAGGAAGGAAGGAAGGAAGGAAGGAAGGAAGGAAGGAAGGAAGGAAGGAGGGAAGGAAGGAAGGAGGGAAGGAAAAGAAAGAACACCTGAGCAGAATCATTGCATTCCACTTGTCTAGCCATCTAGCATCAAAATAAGTGCAGTGCAAATTAAAAAAATAAAATAAGGAAGAAAAAAGAGAAAGGGAGGTAGAAAATAAAAATATCGGTTGATATTTGAGAACCAAACATACTTTACCTTAGTTATCTGAATAAATAATTTCAAGTAACAACTTCCAATTTTTTCAAAAACTTATGAACCATGGTAGTCTGTATTCAAAATATTTGAGTAAGGCATATATGTACCACAAATCATATAGTAATATTTGTGATTCGGAGAGAAATGGAATATTTGAAGCCTCAGTAATGTGTGTGTGATGTGGATTGCAGAGATACTTGTACCTAAACCAATCACTGGCAAGAAACAGAAACTTAGTGTCATTGGATTAGAATGATAAGAATTATTCCTTCTCCAGACTTGGAAAAGCTCAAGGTTCATGAAGGCTCAGGGGCCCATGTTAACTAAGTGAAATCAGTGTCCTGGCAGAGAGCAGGAAGAAGTGAGTGGTTATTGGGCAGACAGTTAACAGAGTTTCCAGAGAAAGTGCCATTAGGAGATGCTTATGTTGAGATATTTTTTAGCACATTGAGATGGAATATAGGAATTTTAGGAATAGCTGTTTAGCACTAGATACAGCTTTTTATCAGGCATATAACCACAGGATAGCCTGACATTTTAACTCTATTTGTTCTTTAGTAAATGTTAGGTAAAGCATTTTTAAGTGGTTTTCGTTCATTGAATCAATCTTCTTGTCACATCACAAAATGGAACACTCTTCCTGTCTCGTATTTATCCATTCTTTTGTTTTACGCTGTGCTCTCAATTTAGAATTTTATTTATGTCATTCACAAAAGTTATTTTTACGCTTCTAGTATCTCTTAACTCAGGACTTCTTTTAAGTATAGGTCATTATTTAGGATATTTAATCAAAAAGAAAAATTAAGGAGCATGACATCAGCGAAATGGTGGAATAGGGACTCCACGTGCTCACTCCCCACAGAAACATTGAAAAATAAGTACAGAAGCTGTCAGAAGCAACCTCATCAGGACTCTGGAAAACAGTCAAGAGTTTACAGCAACTAAGCAAATGCCGAGTTAAGAGAAAGGCAACTTCCAAACAGCAGGGAAGTTTTGGAGCATTTAACTCACCCTTGTCCTACCCACCCTTGGGTTTGGTCTTGGGATGGCCCCAGCCTACATCCAGAGTTTGGGGCCCCAGACCCTGATCTCAAAGCAGCAGAGCTAAACTTCTCTGCAAAGGGTGCAAAGGATTGTGTCTGCCAGTTCTAACTCATTTGAGCTTTTCCTGAAGGACTAAGGCCAGCAGTCCTCTCGGCCACGCCTCACTTGAAACGAGTTGTCAACGCGGCATGCCTTGCTTGACATCTCTGCAGACTGAACAGGCACCCTTAGGTGCCTGGAACCAAAAGTTACAGTCGACATATAAAATAGACTGCATACAGCCGGCTAGCGAAAGCCGGAGAGAGTTTCTATGGACATATTTTAAAAAGCTGTGTGTACAGAGAAATGTAGAAAACTGTGTCCACGCTTGAGGCAAGATACATGCACATCTGCCAAGACTGGAAAGGTAGCTTTCATTGCTATTATTGCTGTTTTGTTTGTTTGGTTGGTTGGTTGGTTGGTGATGGAGTTTGGGGGTGGGGGGGTCTTTGTTTTCTAGTTCTTAGCATTCAGAAACACTAGTGGAACACGCACTAAGCAACAGACACTTCAGTGACCCCGCCCACAACAAGGGACATAGTCTCTGCAGAATTAGTTCAGGGAAGTAACTAAACAAATAGACTACTACAGCCTTCAAGAAACACACACAGAACAGACCATAGGGAAGGGGGAGAATCTGCTTTCCAGAGTTAACCAGATTATGGTATTCAAAGGTCCAGTGTTTAATGACAACCAAAAATAGCAAGGCATACAAAGAAATAGGAAAGTAGCCCACTGAAAGGAGCAAAATCAATGGATAGAAATGGTCCCTGAGAAAGTCTAGATGTTGGACGTACTCAACAAAGACCTTAAAACAACTGTTGAAGTATGATTTTAAAAAGACAAAGAAGTAAGGCAGTCAGAAATATTGTATTAAGCTGAGAATATAAAAAGATGGAAATTACAGAACAAGAAAAAAGAAACAAACAGAAATTTTGGATCTAAAAACTACTAAATTACTAAAGCAAAAGTATTCACCAGAAGAGTTTAGCAGCAGTTAGGAACAAGAAGAAGAAAGAATCAGCCACTTGAAGATAGGGGAATTGAAACTATTGAATCTGAAAAGCAGAAAGAAAAAAAAGGGGGGGCAGTGAGAAGAGCCTAAGGTATCTTTGGGACACCATCCTATGGACCAAAATGTGTATTGTAGAATCCCAGAAGTATATATAGAATGTAGAAGTTTATATGTAGAGGGGCACCTGGGTGGCTCAGTCGGTTAAGCGTCCGACTTCAGCTCAAGTCATGATCTCACGGTTTGTGGGTTCGAGCCCCGCGTCAGGCTCTGTGCTGACAGCCAGCTCGGAGCCTGGAGCCTGTTTCGTATTCTGTGTCTCCCACTCTCTCTGACCCTCCCCTACTCATGCTGTCTCTCTCTCTCTCTCAGAAATTAAAAAAAAAAAAAAACCAAACATTAAAGAAATTTATATGTAGAATACCCAGAGAGGGGAGAGAGTTCTAGTTCTATCCTAGAACTATATTTTCCAAAATTGGCTTCCCTGCAGTGATTTATCATGGACCACAAAAGACATTTTGCGTGGGAGTTTAGCAGTAGACACTTTTTTTAAAGAGTTCATTTATTTTGAGAGAGAGAGAGAGAGAGAGAGCAGGGAAAGGGCAGAGAGAGAAGGAGAGAGAGAATCCCAAATAGGATCCACACTGTCAGCATGGAGCCCGACTTGAGTCTCATACTCATGAACCTTGAGATCATAACCTGAGCCCAATTCAAGATTTAGATGCTTAACCATCTGAGCTACGCTGGTGCCCTCACTGTTCTCTTTATGCTCCAGAAGTCACACCAGTGACAGCAGGGCCCTTTACAAGTCTACAGGGATCGTCACTGCTCTGCTGGATCACTAGGTTTGCAGGACAGCAGACCTAGTAGCTCCTAAGTTCCCTCAGGAGCCTCCTTCAGCTCCCTTCACTCCTGAGCCAGGCAGGTGAGCCCCACGATGCACTCATCACCTTCTCTAGCAGGCCCCCTGGATCATCGAGTTGAAGGCTGTGAGAAACATGCGGTTTCCAGCTCACCCATATAGGTCTCGTTTTCCCCTTGCTCTCTTTCCGTTCCTGTCCAGCTTCCCTTCTAAACTGCCGACGCTGCTGACCTCAGATGACGCGGCACCAGGCACACAAACAGTGGACTGGCATAGACCACTTAGCCAGCAACTCGAATCCACTGGTGCAGAAGATCACCTCTCTTAAAGGGAAGAGAGAAGAGTTCGATCTGGAGTTTGAGACCGTGCCCTTGGGCAGAAAAATGGACAGAAGAATACAGAGCCTTTAATAACTGTAGTTGTGGCCTTAATATTTAGAGTCTCTTCCAGTTTTAAAGCAGACGAGTAAACAGTGGAATTATTTTTAATTACTTTGGCTGTTGCACTGTGCTCTCTGAAGGCAACGCTCTCTGAGACTAAAGCACATGGACCCAGGTTTTAACAGTTATGTAAAGTATCAAATCTTCCTGCTGTGGGTTTTTCTACAAAAATGTCAACTGAGCCAAGAATTTTGAAAAGGGGATTTACTACACTATTTTAATAACTCTGAAACTCATTGGAGACCCTTAAGCTCTGTGGGGTTCCCTGAATGAAAAACTTTAGGATTCCATGCTTAGAGTAATTTTACGTTAGGGAGAAAAACCAGACTGAAATACATTTGTTAATCACCCATCATGAGGCTCCTTAGGGCCAACTAAGCCTGACCATACCTGTAAAACAATGCAATTCAAAAAAAATCTTTGATGCTTCATGCTTGGAACCTCACTCTAAAAAGACTGATAATATGACTGACATAAGGTGTTCATTTGTTTTCTTTTGTTAAAGTGAGTAAAACTGTCCCGTTCTGAGGGTTCTGGGGGTAGAATACAGTGATCTAGAAAACAGGAGAGCTACTATTCTGAATAAGCACCTGTGAGGGAAGTCAGGCGTACCTTTTAGAAAGCTAATATGTCCTATATCCCAGGCAGCTGCCAGAGTGATTGCCAGATAAAAAGGATAACCTGAGAGAGCTCGGCACAAAGAAAGAAGAGAGAGAAGGAAGGAGAGAAGAAAGGAAGGGAGGGGGGAGAGAGAGAGAGGAAGAAAGACAGAAAGACAGAAAATGAGAACAACTGAGGAATGGCAAATTTGTTAATCATCCTTTCATTATGTGCTGAAAATTTTGAATGAGAAAGGTGAGTTTGTGGTATTTTTAAACATCTTGGGGGCGCCTGTGTGGCTCAGTCAGTTAAGCATCTGACTTCAGCTCAGGGCATGATCTCGGGATGCATGGGTTTAAGCCCCGCATGGGGCTCTGTGCTGACAGCTCAGAGCTTGGAGCCTGCTTTGGATTCTGTGTCTGTCTCTCTCTCTCATCTTCTCCTGCTTGTGCTGTCTCTCTCTGACTCTCAAAATTAAATAAAACATGAAAAAAATAAACATCTTATGCTAAAGGAACAAGGTAACAAATGAGGTGGGAAAAGAGTGGGGCTGGAGTCGGAGACCATTATTTTTATCTTAGTGTTCAAATTCTAAATTGAATTCCTCCCAGAAGCACTTCCATTCCACATTGCGGTAGGAAGGGAATCAAGGAATTTAAGGGAACAACTTTATCGTAAAAATGTCCCACCAGTGACTGTGCACTCAAACTATATTTGGGGGAGCTATCCACCCATAAACGTGACCTCTGCTCACATAGCGACAACAAAAAAGCATTTCTCACGTTGCTGTGTTTTTCATTTTAAAATAGAATTACAGTATAACTTTTTATTGATAGGAGAAAATCGTATCACATTAAGATAAAGCACAAAGACATAACATTGTGGCTTATGTTCTTCTGGTGGAGATGAACTTGACCAATTCAGTGTTATTTGTCAAGTGCCCTCCTTGTGAACAAGAAGGACTGTGTCATTTCAGGAAAAAGGGCATCTAATTTATTAGAAAGCTGTAGGATGTGGTCAGTGCAGCGAGCAGGAGGGGAAGACCCCGATTTCTGGCCTGGCTCTGCCTTGCGCTGGCAGCACATTTTCTAGGGAAGTCATTTAGCATCTAGTCTTCAAACCCAAGCACAGAAAGTGGGAACGATGATAGGTGACCTTGTAACCTCAGGATGTGAATGTGAGGGTCAGATGAGAACATGGACTCCTAACAGGTCAGAGGTTATGCATTTTCTGGCAATCCTCATATTTATTAGCCTCCCCACAGTTAACACTGTTAAAAAAAAAAAAAAAAAGTAAAGAAATTGTATTGTTTTGAAGTTGGTTTTTTGTTACCTAGGCTGTTCCCTTTTTATTTTCATAAATAAAACAGATGACTCTGATACCTCCACACACCGTAGCTTCGTTGGGGTTAAAGCTGTGAGAATGCTCTGTAAATAAAACGGAGTTTACTGTGCATCTAGAACTTTTCATTTACTCACATCTTTAGGGAGGAAAAGCTGTGTGAATCAGCTGTGTCTAATTTAGTGCAGGAATTATCTTGTCAAATGAAAAACCCATAAAACAGCAAGGGGAAGTTTCCAAGGCTGGGGGCGGGGGAGAGACTTCGGCTTGCCTTCATGTAGACACTCGGCTCTTGACATCCACAGATGTTCTGAGAAAAAGAAGGGAGAGAAAGAGGAATTTTCAGAGACTAATCCTACGTGGAACTCTAGCAGAAATGCCAGATCACGAAGCCTTGGCCAAAATGCTCCCAGATGAATCTGCTTCCTGTGCCTTCCAAAATTTCAATCCCTTTCCTGGGTAGTCTTCTCTCTTTCCATAGTTCTCTGCCGTCTCCCGTTTCTTCACTTTCCCCTCTCGCTCCAGAAAAGGCTTGGGGTTTCATCTAAAAGCTGTTAGACTAAAACTGGCTGGTCCTCAGGAATGCCTGCCTAAGGCTTCATGCACACCACTTGCTCTTTGTCACTCAGCCAGCACCTGACACAGCACACACTCCCCCGGACATGCTGTGGAAAGTTACAGAGCCACAGGAGGGGAGGAAGCAAAAGGGAAGAGGCTTGAGCCCTTCCTAGGAAGTGGTCATGATCTAAGGGAAAGCAACTGGTTTGCCACAGGGGATTTTATTAGCAGGGCCACAGAAGGATAAAACTTGAACAACCTGAGTTGCACTCCAAGCGCTGAAAACAAATCAATCGCGCCAAGAACAAAAAGTCTGACTCAGGAGATTTTAATTGGATTGAAGAGGCGTCTGGAAACCCCTGTAACGTTGTGGAAAGGGAAGTAATATCTGATGATGATCGTGGCTAGAAGAAAAGCTGGTTATCTTGAGGCTTGAGAGGGCTGGTTGGTACATCATACCAGGCTTCCATTCACCTCAATTATGGGCTTGTTGAAGGCGAAACTGAGAGTCGCCCTCTTGCTCCACAGATGCAGAGCAGGTCGCTCCATCTGGATTGAAGCCTCCGGATGCCCCTGGTGATCAGTTAGCATGAAAGGAAGCCAATGACACTTTCCGTGCTTAGCATTTTTTCCTCTTCAAAATAATATATTTACCCCTTGACTTCTACCTCAGGGTCACTGTTGTGATAAAATTAGACTCCAATACAAAAGTCTGTATAAACTGCATAGCCTAACGTTTAAATTAGCATTATTATCATTGCTGTCCAGGAAGAGAAAGTGAGAGAGAGGCAGAGAACATGTGTTTCTATTTCATACTCCAGGAATGAGTCCGGCTTGGTAAAATTCTGAGAATAGAACTATGTGTATGGGATACATTTTTAAATATATGATAATACAAGCTTCTTGGTGGTTCTGAAGAATCACTGTCGTGTTCTTACTTTGCTTTATTGTATGTTTCATTGTTATGACCTTACCAGGTGCTGGCCTCTTTAGTAATAGAGATGTTGCTTTAATTTCCATATATTTTTTTAAAGGCCCACCTTGACATATTAAAGGCACAGTTTAGTGTGGAAAACTATAAGGAAAGAATTTTGGGTACCAACCGTGATGGCTGGACTCCTCTCTCTCTTACCAGAACCTCCTGTTGTTTAGGACTCTGGGTCAGATCTGAGTTTAAACCACACAGGGGTTTAAAATCCATAAACCTCAACCCTTGGGCATCAACTTTCTCATGTGTATATATGCAGATGATAAAATTACCTCCAGACTTCTGTTTACGATCCCTAAAATCGTGGGTGAGCAATGGAGGGTAATTTTTAAAGGTTGCTATTATGTACAAAATTATTTAGAAGGGTTTCTCAACATCAAAATTCTGAAGGGGACTTTATTAAAACCTTCAATCATGAGGTCAATGGACAACATTCTGTACATCCACTTTAATGCCTGGCATTGAAATTCTGGCTTCCCTGGTCTAGACTCTTAAAAAATACATTTGTAGGACATGAAAGGACTTAGGATGCTGATTTAAGGAATTCGTCATTTTGAGGGATTACAAATGTGTTTTTATGGTGATCTGAAGTTCTTTATAATCTGGGTATGTATCATTTTCATGCTAGATCCATATTATATTACAAAGCAGGAGGGTAAGGCAGGTAGAGAGTTTGGTTTTTGCTTTAATGTTCTTGGAACTGGGAAGTCTTTCAAAATTAAATGCTTTAAATTTACAGTAAATGGATTGATTTCCCTCTCCACCAGCAGAGGGAGACCTAGGTCTGTCCCTCCTAGTCTCTCCAGGATTTTTACTGCTGTGAACAACCAGAACTAATGTTTGACCTGTTCAACCCTTTGTTCTCATTCCTGCTTTCCCTGAGTTCGTTAAGTTTAGGATTCATCTTTGTGTTCCAAGAGTTCCTTTCTTTTTCTTCCTTGCCTCATTGTGGACACCATGGGAATTCCATCATTCCCCCAAATATCACAAGCACAAAGCCAGGGACTTCAAAGAAACAACAGAAGATTCCCAATAACATCAACAACTCAGAACCAAATAGTAAGTGCTCTGTTGGTGATGCCCCCAACCATTGGAAATGTCTCCTTGATTGACCTGACTTCCCCTTGCTTCTCAGATACCTATCTCTTTCTCTTTCCTTTAAGGCTCTAGTGTAGCACCCAATACCTATTAATCTTTATGCATCACAGATGATTTTATTTCATGTTGCTTTGACTATGCCCCTGACCGAGGAGTCTTAATTTTCTTTAAACCTATGGACAAACTTGTACCCAATAGAGTTACCTTCTCTGAGAAGATCTGTTATGAGCTGCTAATCTTACAGTTGAGTTTTGAAGAGAGAACACCACCAAACATTTACTAAGAACTCAAAATAGGCAAGCATTTATCTGGGTTCTATGAGGAAAACAAAGATGAGTAAAATAAAACTGTCGAACAGAAAGAATCAGCATAGTTACACATGTAGAAGTTTATCATTCATAATCTGCAGAAGGTTTTAGCAAATAAGTAGTTTCTGTTGCTTAATGACTCAGCCTGTGTAGCTCTTGAAATGAGGCTGAACGTGTGTTAGAAACCCAGTGTCCATCCAGCAGGTGCGATATTGAATTATGAGAGCAGCCGGAATCCTGGACGAAGGCTTCCTGGGACCTTGCTGGGGGTGTATGATGCCAGTTAATTCATGCCAGTAACCTTTCTGTTTTAGTCCAGCTGGGGCCTCTGGTCCAGTAAATGGGGACACACCCTTCCTTGTATCAGCAAAGACCATGAAAACTGCAACCTCCTCTATCCTGATTTAGGGTATCATAACTTATTCTTTAACCTCCAAGGGAATATCCATCTTCTTTATCCCAGTCAGCATTCAAAAGGGATGGAGCTCTCTTTAACCGCCCCCTTCACTCTCATGCACCAAACTCGTTGATCCTGCAGTATCTCTCCAGCTATCATTTGAAAGTAGTTCAACTTTTTTTATCACTTCATTCTCCTGGTAATGTAATACGTATTTCTACAGCCTGGTGCTTCTGAACAATGCTCCATTTATAAGATAATGTGAATAACTACTAGTTCAAGCACAGAATTGCTAATAGACCATAAAAAGGTATTTGTTCATATAAAGGATCACTCATTGCTTTCCTATCATACCCCTTATCTAAGCACTGCATTAATGTCTCTATGCAGTAATAATTTCATTTTTGAATTTTAAGATAAGTCTTTAAATGACTTAAGCATCTGCTTAGCTGAGGAGGCATAACCTTTCCTGAGTGTTGGTGCCAGGATAAATTAACTGGGCTCTCTGAACGTTTTGTGACTCCTCACAGCACATTTTAACAAATTAAACCTGATGGAAAACAATTTACAACTTAAATAGTAGACAACTCTAAATAAATATAACAGCTTAGTTGTACAATTTTTTCTATAGCTGAGTATACTCTCAAATAATGGTGGGCTCTGGGAATCAATAGCTCTCATAGAATGAGAAGAAACTTAGAAACGCAAAAGAGAGAAAACTGTAAGGTTCTCAGCATTTGCAATTTCTGAGGATTTATCAGGGGTAGAATAGTAGGAAAAGGTAAGGAGTGAACCTCTCCCTTCCAGCCACGGCAGCTTCAGATGTAGGGTGGGCCTGGCTAAGCAAGCTTGTCAAGGTTCAGGAACACACTTTGTACGTAGATATCTGAAATGATGCAATGGACGACTGAGCCCTAAAGGGGCTGTTTGAATGCACACCATGGTCAGTTTAAAGGCGCAACGGAAGGAACACAGGAAGCCTGGTGCTGCATTTCATGGGTTTACAATTTGTGTAGACTTAGGCAAAGTACTCAGCCTTCCTTAACTCCCTGGTCATCTCTCTCTAGTCATGTCATAATAATTATAAGGAACCATGGGAACCTACCTCACTGGATGCTTCACTAAGTGTTGTGCACTGTAGCCTGGTTCAGTGCTTGGAAGAGCAAACCAGTTGGTCAGCATGGACAGTCAGAAATAGAATTGAGGCTTCCAGACCGAAGGTGAAGCAGGAAAGAGAGGGAGAAGAGGTAGGGAGAGAATAGGGCCTGCTAACACTGAAACTGCTATTCACAGTGGACAGAAGGGGCGCCTGGGTGGCTTAGTCGGTTGAGCGTCCAACTTTCGCTTAGGTCATGATCTCGCGGTTCGTCGGTTCGAGCCCCGCGTCGGGCTCTGTGCTGACTGCCAGCTCAGAGCCTGGAACCTATTTCAGAGTCTGCGTCTCCCTCTCTCTCTGACCCTCCCCTGCTCACGCTGTCTCTGTCTCTCTCTCTCCCAGAAATAAATAAAAGTATTTAAAAAAAAAAAAAAACAGTGGAAGGAAACAAATGACTCAGGGCCATCCAGGAGTCTGCAGAGGAGTGGGGGGCACAACCCAAGTGTGGTGAGCAATTGGAGTCCTAGCATATCCAGCCTTGGGAACGATGAGCCTCTGAGCCCTGCGGTGAGGATGGTAAGCACAGTACCCCACAGGAGCTGAAGGGCTGCTAGGGCTGCTGTGTCTCAGCCTAACCTAACAGTGGCAGTGACCGTATTCTAAGAGATTCTCTATTCTTCTGCATGGAGGTTGTTCCAGAAGAGTCTATCTCAAGGTTAGATTGGTATTCAAACTAAAGGATATTCTGCCAGCAAAAAGAGGAGATGACTCAATCTTGACTTCCTTTATAGATTTATATATAAATTCCTCCTCTCTTTCTCTACTAAGCCCTTAGGAAATAGTCTTCATGACTAGGAGTCAGTTGCTAGGTTGTAATTCCTGCAATAGTTCCTTGTTGAGGCAGCTAAGTATTACTGCAGTAGCGTCTCCAGAATTTTGGAGACAGTCCATAGGATCTGTCTCCCTTTGACGGCATCCCAAAACAGAGGCTGATATGAAAAGCTGAAAGACCAGTACTAAAACTCTAGATGTTTGATTCCAGGTTTACAGACCAGGTTGGGTTGCCATTCCTGAGTTTGGCTGCTGTGTGATTCTTGGCCTACTGGTTTCTTAGCCTCCTTCTGCAGGCAGGACTCAGGAATCCTGCTCTTTGCCCTTTATTTCCCCACAATTTAAATCTTAGCTAAATGAAGATGGTGGAAGATGACCGGTGTGCTTTCCACTTTAGTATATCCTCAGAGACTCCGGCCTAGCATAGTTATAGAATTCTCTCCTTCTGCTTCTTTTCACACCTTTTAGGCATGGAATAGCATAGATTAGACCAGTACACAAAAATATTTCCTAGTCCCTGTGTTCAACTTCTCTCCCCCAATAGCAAGCAAAGGTATTATCTTTTATTTTTTTTTTTAATTTTTTTTTTAATGTTTTATTTATTTCTAGGAGAGAAAGAGACAGCGTGAGCAGGGGAGGGTCAGAGAGAGAGGGAGTCACAGACTGAAACAGGCTCCAGGCTCCGAGCTGGCAGTCAGCACAGAGCCCGACGCGGGGCTCGAACCCACGAACCGCGAGATCATGACCTAAGCGAAAGTCGGACGCTTAACCGACTAAGCCACCCAGGCGCCCCAAAGGTATTATCTTTTTAACTTTAAATATTTATCAAAAATCTCACAAAAACCTGATAACTTTGGGAGAAAATTTGAAAGGTATTGTTTTTGTTTGTTTTGTTTTGGGTGCTCTAAGAGGCAGACATCAAAAAAACAATTTCAGTGAAATAGATTAGGAACATTGTCTAAGGGATAAAGGGGAAAGAAGGTAGGAGAGCTGTAGACTGTATTGAGGGGCTGCTACCTATGGAGGGAAAGTGGAAACAGTGAGGTTTGGATAGGGATAGTCTCAGGTCACAAAGCAGTTCTATGAAAGTTTATTCCAGGTCATCGGGGAGTCCCTGAGGCAAAGTTACCCATCAGAGGAGACCTGAATTAGGCATAAATGGCCTGCATGACCCCGCGGTGCTCAATCATGAGCTAGGAGCAGCCTGGAGCAAGTGCAACATCACCTTCCTAAACATGGTGGTAGCTCCAGAGAGGTAGCAACTGGGGCCTTCCTCGATCAATTATGTCCTCTAAGTAGATGCTAAGAGAGGAGAGCAATGCATGTTCATGGTCACTACAACATAAAGCCACCAAAAAGTAGCAAGAGATTTCATCTTGATGAAAAGAGAGGTTGGATTTCATAAATAAATCTCCATTCTTCCTGGACTAATCTAGGGTCACATAATCCCAATGAAAATGGCAACAGGATTTTAAAATCTGTTTGTTGGTGGTTTTTATTTTTGTAGAACTTTTAGGGGGACTTAGGCTGACTCAAATTGTATGGAAGAGAAAAATAAAACAAAAGGAACAGACACCCTTAAAGAAGAAAGAATGGGTGGCATAATTTGTTTCTCCAAATATCAAAGTATCCTCATACTATACTGATGAAGAAAGGGTGGTAATGGTTCTGGAATAGACAAACAGAACAGTGGAATAGAATTTAGAGCCTGAAGTAGACCCGCACATATATGGAAGCTTCATATATGATAGAAAGTTGGAGAAGATGTTCTTAATGATTATGCTGATAAAACTAGTTCTCTATATACGGGAACAAAAATTGAAATCCATTCCTGATTTACACTAAACACACAAATCGATTCCTGGTTGTCTAAAGATTGAAATGTTAAAGCCAACCTGTAAAAGGCAAAGAAAAAATAATGCAGAAGGATTATCTTGACAGCTTTCTTGTAGGTAATACTCCCTGAGTGAGACAAAGAATATAAATTATAATGAAGAGATGGATACATTTTACTGCATTAAGATATATGGGAGTCTAACTATATATGTATATATGAAAGAAAACCCAAGCCAAGAACTGGAATGCATTAAGATAATAATTGGTTTCCATAAAGCTACAGAGCATGCAAAGTCAACATAGAAGAAAACAAAGGACTCAGTAGTAAAGTAGAACAAAGAAAAGACAGAGAGCAAACCAAGTGGTAACTAAGGAAGTAAACTAACCCACAATAAAATATCACTTAACTTTGGGGAAAATATAAAAAGTCTAACAGTTGGAAGTACAGGCAAAAATATAGAAAAGGGAATTCTCATAATTCCAGTGGGAACTGAAGTTATAACAGTATCTGTAGAGCAAACTTTCATTATTGAATAAATTTTAAAATGCACATTCCTTATAACCATCTATTATACGTCCACATTTTAATCTTTTAGAAAATGCTATCATGGAATTGTTCATCGTAGTATGAGACGAAAGTCAACCGACAGATAAAGTGACTTTCAAAAAAATCGCGAGCATTTAGACACAATCTCATCATGCTGAGTTAAACAATACTTTCCTGCCCTACAGTTAAATAAAAGTGAGCTACATTAACGATAACCCTGTAAATGATATTGAGAACAAAGTAAGTTAGCTTGCTCCGAGAAATACTTGCTCCTGGAAATAAGCCTGTGTGACTCATCTGAAATAATCTGCTTTTAAAACTTATTTTATCATTTCAAAACCATGAGACTCATGAAGATTAACTTCAAGACCCTTACTCTGTGCCCCCAAGGTCTAAGACATAATGTCATAAACCCTGTCCGATATCTAACTTTCCTGCCTTGCAAGGCCCACGTAGAATTACCCAACCCTATTCCTAAAACTGTAATCTCTTTTTTTCCTTTCTATTCTGAAATAGTTTTAAAACAACATCAATCTTGTGCTGTCCTTTACTAAAGTAAATACAATAATCTTTACTTGATCAGCAAGTTTTTGGGGTAGTCTTTGGAGTGGTCAACAGTATATTTTAAACAAAGAATTCACTGCAAGAAGAAATGGTTCAGAGTTGTAGGTACCAATATGAATACATCTCACATAGTATAGACGTCAAAATAATAGCAATAAAACAAAAGTTGCTATAGAGAAATACAGTTTAGCTCCATGTATATAAAATATAAATCAATAGTAAAATTTATTTAAGGAAGCATACGAATATGATCAAAGTTAAGAAAATACAGATAGTATACACCAAATCAAGGATTTGGGGGATGGCCAATGAGAGAGGATTGCAGTCAGGAAATGGGTAGGAAGTTTGAACTGTATTTGTTATGCTTTAACTCCCAAGATAGGTGATGGCTTCCTAGGCGTTCCTTGCGGTATTAAACATTTAAGGCAATTTTAATTATTTCATAAATAATTTTATAGGAAAAGGTGTTGCTGGGGTTTGATATTTGGAGGTGAATACAGAAAGAGGGGATGATCGTGTCAAATGCTGTGTTAAGATGTAGTAGATTCTGGTTAACATGGTGGAAGTGCATTGCAGGAATGGAGCATGAGAAGAGACTGAAGACATTGGAGGAAGAGACAGGGTACTGAGTTAAAAAAACAAAATTTAACCAAGTAGATTTGAAGATCTAAATGGCTTTTTAAAATGATTCATGTATTAGTCAACATCCTATCTAGCTAGGACGGAGCTCCACTGAGCTGCAGGAAAGGAAAGGTGGTGTTGTTGTTTTTTTAATTTGTTAAATGTTTATAGTGAGTGAGCCTGAACTGTGGAGGGGCAGAGAGAGAGAGAGAGACGGAGAGGGGGTCCCAGGCAGGCTCCATGCTATCAGCACAGAGCCTGACATGGGGTTCCATCTCACCAACTGACCATAAGGTCAGGCCTGAGCCAAAATGAAGAGTTGGATGTTCAACCCGCTGGGCCACCCAGGTACCCCAGAAAGGTTTTTAAAACCAGAAATGAAGCTAGGGAAAAAGAAAAAAAAGTAGGGTGGGGGCGTCTGGGTGGCTTAGTCCGTTAAGCGTCCAACTTTCACTTAGGTCATGGTCTCGCAGTTCGTGGGTTCGAGCCCCTCATCGGGCTCTGTGCTGACTGCCAGCTCAGAGCCTGGAGCCTATTTCAGAGTCTGTGTCTCCCTCTCTCTCTGACCCTACTCTGCTCACACTGTCTCTCTCTCTCTCTCTCTCCTGGAAATAAATAAAAATATTAAAAAAAAAAAAAAAGTAGGGTGGGGTGAAGTGGTGGATTACTAGCAAAGAATATATTGTTTTAGGCAAGGTCACCCTCCAAAGGGAAACAAGATGGATTATCTCCTGGTATTGACTAGAAAATTTCAATTTGTTCATTCCAAGGTTGTATTCTTCAGGAAGAGAGGCTTGGTTGAAAATGTGGTTAGTTTAGGTATTAAGCCTTGGTTTACTGCAGTAGGGCCTGAACATACGTGACTCCATTTTAGGCCTGCAGTTTTCTTTAAACAATATAGACAACTTTTAGGAAAGAGCTATTTATTCCATCTTGACTCTGTTGTAAAGACAGTCTGGGCACAGTTCAAAATCAAACCTACCATAAGAGGTTTATCATGGATGCTTTTCTCTGTGTACACTGCCACACTTTAAACCAACAGACAGTGTAATCAGCCCCTCTAATGAGAGGAAGCAAAAGCACAAGTATTTGTAGTGGAGTGTTTTGCATTTTTAGAGACCATAATGGATTTGACTACAGGTCACTTTACATAAACGAAAAACAGCCCCCCCCCCAAAAAAAAAAAAAAGGTCAACAGGATGGTTACAGTAGAGTAAATTTACTTAAGAGTTTGCAGTTGTTGACTTAGCTGTAGGGGATAGGAGGCAAAGGAGAGCCGGAGACGGATAGATCCAGGAATCAGGAAGAGACAAGAGAAAAGCAGGAGAAATAAAATCATATGAGAAGTGAGGATTAGGAAAAGCCTTCCTCAATTTGCAATTACTGACCCATGAGAGCACATTTAATACTTCATTCGCCTTCAATAAAATACATTCACAATTAAAAACACATTATCTGTGCATAACACATTGTGAAACTATGTGCTCTCTTGAAGCAGCCAAGCTCAAGTATTTAACTAAATGCTTACAAAAATGTTAATCCCATGGCAACAATGTCTGGAATGTTCTGTATACCAGGCAAAGTCAGAAATAAATTCTCACAAACGAAGGTTAAACCACAGCATCATACTCGCCTATAAAGATGGGAAATAAGAACTTAAGAGTACTAACCAGTGAAACACAGTTGTTGATAGGCTCTTACTAGAGTTACTGAGTTTAACAAACAAACAGAATGGCCAGTTAAATTTGAATTTCAAATAAACAACAAATATAGTTTTGAAGCAAAAGTATGCTCCACGCAATATTTAGGACACACTTATATTAAAATCAAAATTTGTAGAGGCACCTGGGTGACTCAGTTGGTTAAGCTTCTGACTCGGCCTCAGGTCATGATCTCCCAGCTGTGAGTTCAAGCTGTGCTGACAGCTCAGAGTCTGGAGCCTGCTTGGGATTCTATGTCTCCCTCTCTCTCTGCCCCTCTTCCACATTCACTCTGTCTCTGTCACAAAAACAAATAAACATCGAAAAAATTTTTTAAATCAAATGTAAAATAAAAAATTTAAAATTTGTACATTACATCAAGTTTAAGTTTAACTGAGCTGTCTGTATTTTCTCTGGCAGCTCTACTTCTTTCACGCTTTCTACTGGCTTTTCAAACTGAATTAAACGTTTATGCTCTTTCTCTTAATTTCATTCTCAATTTACCTGTCATATTTTTCTGGTTTTCCTACACTGTATTTCTTTCAGTGAAGGAACAAACTAAATAAGGTTCATTTCTCCAAGATCTTATATTTTAGACTAACTGCTTTACTCACAGCCTTCTCTGAATTATCTAGTCATGCTTTATTTGATGTATCTGGTAATAAAGTTCATTAGCTTGCTAGTCCTCTGAAAAATTAATTTTGTTCCAGACCCAGGCCTGGATTTTATGTCTTTGAATTGAAGGGGAGGAAAACAAACTTTTTTCCTCCACCCATCTTAGGTTCATTGGCTGGGGCACTGCAAATTAGGGACAAAAAACAAAGTAACAAGAGAAAACAAACCGAAGTTTATTAACGCATGCACTGTGGAGACCCATGGGAGTGACTGGTGACAACCAACTCAAAGATGTGGTTAGAATCTGGTCTTACCTAGCATCTTTACCAAAAAACAAAACAAAACAAAACAAAACACATTTGTAGGAAGTGATAAAACAAAGGAAAAGCACTTTGAGTTCCAACGGGTGACAAATTATAGAAAAGTAAATATATGGGCAAATTAATGGAAGGTAAGGGCTAGCCTGTCAAATTGGTCATGTGGATTCCTCTGGTGCATCTGTGGGAGGAGCAGGGTCTGGAGTTGTCTTTGGTGATTAACTTCTGCTCTCCTGGTTGGGGGCGGGGACGGCACCTTTGCAAACTTAGGCCCTTCTTTTAGGCAAATACAGGAATGGCACAGAGTTGTTCTTGTTTCTGCTGCTTCCGAATTGCCCTCAGTCTAAAACAATACTCACGCCAAAGTGACATATTTGGGGTAGTGTATTGGGTTCTCTTTAAGAGGTTAGAATCTCAGTAAATGCAGCTGGAAAATGCTGTACAGTCATACCACCATGGTTTTTATTAAAGGAGCAAGCAATGCTATTTTACCAGAAACAAGAAATTTTTAAGATTAAAATAGGGGCACCTGGGCAGCTCAGTCAGTTAATCGGCTGACTCTTGATTTTAGCTCAGGTCATGGTCTCAAGGTTGGTGGGATTAAGCCCTGAGCCAGGCTCTGTGCTGGTGGAGCAGAGGCTGCTTGATCTTCTTGGTCTCCCTCTCTCTCTGACCCTCCCCTACTCGCCTGCTCTCCCTCTCTCTCTCCTCAAGTAAATAAACATTTAGAAAATAATTAAAATTCAATTAAAATAACCATTTTGAATCTGCTCTGTGAAATATACATGGCTAAATCCATCAATAAAGATTAATTTTCCAAGTGTAACTCAAGAAACTATATACCAATTTCCATCAATCCATCATCTAAGGCACAGTACAACACAGTCATGATCCTCATTTAGGGACATCATCACACCAAATACAAATAGATTTCATCACTTAATATCATAGTTTAAGAATATATAATTAAATATAGATACAAATTCTTTATTCCAGAATGATAAATTTCTCCTGGTAAATTTTAAGTATACAATAATTTTTTTTATTATAGAAGATATTTTAGTATATTGGATTTTTCTAAAACGTTCCTTGTTTTATTGTACTCAAGTCTTTTTCTTTAGAAAATGAAATAAACTATTTGTAAATTGATTTATACTGAATACCACCTATTAACATCTTAGAGTTTTTTTTAAGGTAAATCTTTCTTAATATAGCCTTCTATTCTTTTTAAAATGAGGTGTATTTCCATAGAATTCATTATATTGAAGTATGATGGCTTCAGTCTTCTCATACACTATTATAGAGTAAAAACTTAGAAATGCATTTTTTTTTTAAGAGAGAACACATGTGTGTGTGTGCCAGGCAGAAGAGGAAGAGACAGAGAGGTAGAAAGAGAATCCCAAACAGGCTCTACATTGTCTGCATAGAGCCCGTGGGGGGCTCAAGCTCACAAACCATGAGATCATGGCCTGAGCTGAAATCCAGAGTTGGACACTTAACCTACTGAGCTACCCAGATGCCCCTAGAATTGCTCATTTATTAAAGAAGATTAAAAACTAGTAGGTGAATAGAAATAAGTATATGTGAACTCAGATGTGAGAATTTCAAAACTAATATATCTTATAGTTATAAAAGAGTGAAGTGTTAGGGAAAATTAGAAGGAAGAGAGAAAGTAATTATTGGAGTTATTGAAATGAAAATAAGCAATGGAATCGCACTAAAATGACTTTCTGAAAGAGTTTAATACTTAAGAGTTAGAAGAGGAAATTTTCCAGGTAGTAGAAAAGTACACAGAACTGACTTAATTAAATGCAATATATGTGCAGGAGTTAAGGGCACCAACGATTATTGTTAAGACAAGAAGGATACCTTTTGAAACCAGGGAGTAGAAAAAGAAGTGTTCAAGCCCACTGTGGTGACTGAGAACATAAAAATAATTTGGAGCAATTTTAGAATGTTTAGCCAGAGGTCAAGAGGCCCATGTCTTCATTCCCCAAAGCTGTGAATATGTTACATCACATGACAAAGGGGAATTAAGGTTGCGATGGAATTGAGATTGGTAATAGGCTGATCTTAACGTGGGGAGATTGTCTCTGTGGGACCAATGTAATCTCAGAGTCCCTGTAATCTCAGGGGTCCCTGAAAATAGAAGTAGGGGCCAGAGAGGGGCACTCAATCTGCCGTTGCTGGTTTTGCGGCCCCGGGCACGGAGCCCTGCACCCAGTAATGACCGCCTCTGGACGCTGGGAAAGGCGAGGAGGCATGTTCTCCTGCAGAGCTTCCGGAAGCGCTCTCCCCACACCTTGATTTGGGCGCAGTGAGACCCGTGTGAGACTTCTGCCTACACGACGGGCACATAATAACTGTGTCATGGGAGGCATCGGTCTGTGCTAATGTGTTCTTCTTCGGGCTTCGGGGAGCTGTCAGCCTTCTATGACTCGTAGCTGCATCCCTTCAATCTCTGCCTCCAAGAGCCCATTGTCTCCTTCCTGTGTCCAGACTCCCTTGGTGTCACGCTCCTATCGATATTTGTCATTGGGTTTGGGGCCCAAACAGGAAAATCCAGGATGATCTCCATGCAAAGCTACTAGGAGGAAAAAAAAAAAGATCCTGTACTATTTTTATGCTAAATTCTAAAAACACATTGTCTATTACTGGGATGCTAATGTCAAAATCCAGAAAACAGTGAATGAGTAAATAGGAAACATGAATGCCAAAGAAATGAATTAAAAGAGAATCAGTTCTTCCGACATCATATAATTTGAGAAGGCTATCAATTGAAAATAATAATTTAAAAAAGCATTGGAATGAAGGGAAAAGAAACAACCCAATACAGCCTCTAGGAAGATTATTTCTTACAGGATTTTTGTTGATGTTGTTTATTTCATAAATGGGTGGGGTTTTTTTTTTCTTATTTGTGAGAAATCACAATTACTGGAATTTTTAAAAACTTGGGTAAACTTAAAATACCAGTAACGGATACTTTGAAACATTTGAACTGAGATTTCAACCCTGCAACTTGGTTAGAGCTTGTGTTATCCTTAATTTAGAGAGAAAAATAAGTAAGTGGAGGGTTAAGGTTATACAGAGTGTAGAGAAACTAAAACTTGAATCTCGGTAAACTGACTCAGTTATTCTGTATTATACCACACTGCTTTTTACATAGTTTACAACCACTTAGCACTGTTATTTCAAAAAGTAGAATTTTTTTTATACCTACAAAGTTAAAGTGCAGTTTGTACAAAGCTTTTACTGAGCTCAGCTGTGGTAAATACCATCATTCCTCTCTCTCTGATCAAGCACTTTGAGCTGCCTTATATTTCTACACCTTTTCTACCTCTCTTTAAAAAAATTTTTAATGTTTGTTTTTATTTTTGAGAGAGAGAGAGTGTAAGGGGGGGGGTGGGGAGGGCAGAGAGAGAGGGAGACACAGAATCTGAAGCAGGCTCCAGGCTCCGAGCTGTCAGCACAGAGCCCGACGCAGGGTTTGAACTCACCGTAAGATCATGACCTGAGCTGAAGTCAGATGCTCACCAGACTGAGCCACCCAGGTGCCCCAATACCTCTAATACTTCTTCTACCTTATGCCTCTATGTCTCTTTTACCCCTATAGCAGAATTTGTCCGGACTCTAAAGTTTCAGGGAAAGCAATGGCATCAGGCAAGCATAGTTGCTTCACTGACTCAGTCCATGACATGGTTGATTCCATGTCTACACAGTGAGTGAATGGACGGCTGCATAGCCAGAGCATTACATTAAGGATTTCGTGGTCCCCTCTGCCCACCCTCCTTCCCCAGCCGGACTGATCATGGGGGGAGGCTGATCTAGTCTCATTTGGTGTGATTACTGTGTCTTGTGTCTTAACTTTTTGTCTGGGCGTTTGAACCATCTGTATCTTCCTACAACTTCTCAACTGTTTTTGACTCTTTTGCTTGTTCTCATTTATGGTATCAACAAGTTTCTAATGACATGGATGCTCCATTACTACCAGATTAGGCAAAGATGAAAAATGTGAGAACTTGGCTTCTTTGTATCTATTCATTTTTTATGATGTTATCCCCACACTAGTGATGTGACTACTCAGAGCCAGCTTTAAGTTATCTGGGACCAGAATACAGAAGAAGTTCCAGTATATGCTCCTTTCAATTTTCACTCCCTACTGCTATGGACATTATTTTGATGCCTACAGATATCCCCACTCTCAGCCCACCTTCCTCTCTGAGTAGAATGACCGTTCTTCCCTGTCACTATCCAGCTATCCTAACTTGGGGTTAAAATGCCACTCCCATCTTATTTTGGCACACGGGCATTCTCTTCCTTCCACTTATCTCTTCCAAGGATCTCTTTCCTGTTCCCTTTGTCCAAATCAGAGAATACCCTCATGCTCGCTGGGACTTGACTCTCACCCTCTGCTTCATTCCCTTTTCTACACAGTACTTACAATGCTTCTACGTCCAGTTAAGAAGTTCTGTAAACTTGTAAGCATCTATTTTTGCAAGTTGAAATTATAAAGTAAAAAGTTAAATACATATACTCCTATACTAAATGCATATACTCCTATACATATATAGTGTAAGTTCATCACTGTAGAAAGTCTGAGTTGATGGTAAAGAAAGGAATGAGACCAAATGGTTACAGATTAGATTAGGGCTGATAGAGCGACAGGAGAAAAAGTTCTGTTTAATACTGTGGTGGAACCATTTGTCACAGCATGGGGCTCAGAATACTGAGAAGACGGGTAGGAATATTCCTCCCAGAGATTTGGAGACAAGGATGGTCTGACAACTGGGACTGATAGGCCAGGCTTCTGGGAATCATTGCTTTGATCACATCTCCTTCAAATGAATAGATAGAATTTTAATCCAGTCCCATGAGATAAATCAGCCTTTCACACCACTTCCACATCGATATTTCCTAAGACCTCATACCATCTTTCATCTGCCCATGAGTCAGAAAAATTCTTAGACCCAGCTGCAACTCATCAACTTAGAAACTCATCTTTTGTCAACCAAGTGCAATCAAAAAGCCTTTTTCTCCCTCTTCCCTTTCCAGTCCCTTTCTGTTCTCCAGATAAAAATTGGTGGAAAGAGAAGAGGGAAGAGTAATACCTTTGGAGAAGGCCTCAGGTTTTTTTTCAGGGTCATCTTAGGAAAACAGTACAAAATTATCATTCATTGACATAAAATTTAACAAGAGATTAAAAAATCAAACTTAGAATAAATGTGGACCAAAAAGACCTCTAGAATTATATATGTATATATGCATATCTACACATATACATGTATATGTACGTATATGTGTATATATGTGTGTGTACATATGTGTGTATATGTATGCATATGTATATATGCATGTACGTGTGTGTGTGTGTATGGACACAGTACGAAGACTAGGTTACGTTATAGATGTGGTGACAGGAAGCATGGTGGAGAAGGGCCCTTCTCTGCTGACTCCGTCTTATGTATGGCTTCCCTTACAATGCCTCGCAGGTGCTCACAAGCCTGGGGGTGGGGGGAGGGGACCTGTGTGAAGTAGCTTCTGCAGGATCCATTACTTGAGGATTTTGCTGACTCTGCTTAGTAGAATGGAAATGGGGCACTAATAAAGAGGCTCAGATATCTCTGCTCCTGGGAATACAGGTGGGACCCTTAGCTTTTAGCCAGAGATTCACCACTTGTGTTTCACAGGAGGCACAGAACAACACAGAGGAGTAGCCTGACTTGGAGACTTCAAACAGCTGCCGCACCAAACCCGTACTCAGGAGAGCTGTTCTCATCAGATGACAATATTTATTTTACATAATACTGTCATAAGTTTTCTTCCAAGAGGCAGTTGATAGTTAAAAACCTTGAGATTGTTGCCACTTTGAATTGACTCTTCTCTATAAGTTGTATTAGAAAAAAATTTTTAATGTTCATTCATTTTTGAGAGGGAGAAAGAGAGAAAGGGAGACAGAATCCAACACAGGCTTCAGGCTCTGAGCTGTCAGCACAGAGTCGGATGCGGGGCTTGAACCCGTGAATCGCAAGATCGTGACCTGAGCCAAAGCCACACACTTAACTGAGAAATTAATATTTCTAATTAAGTCATATTTCTAATAAATCATATTTCTAATTGAGAAGTTATTCTCTGCAGGGGCAAATTTTGCTAGATAGAAAGTTTTCAATTTAATTTATTTTGGATTACAATGTAGAAGTATTTCAGCTAAAATGTTTTCATAGGCAGTGATTTTTTTTTTTTTTTTGGCCTCACTTCAGAGTACCTTTCTTTTATAAACACTTTTGTAAGACAAAAATAATAGGTTTCTATTTATGGTACTTTGTAATGTTTTGTGAACTTTAGATGCCATAAAATTATAGAGCTTCTCACTTCATTCCAATGCAGATCTGGATGTAAATGTATCTGATTATAAAAAGAAGTACCATTAAAATACTCTTCCCACATGTTGAAATATTCTTAAGCATACATATAATTTCAAAATTATATCTTTTACACTAAGCTTTCATCACTCAATTTGTTTAGTTCCACCCTTCCTCTTGCTGAGATTACTTTCAACATATTCCTGTTTGCAACCATTGATTTCAAAACACTTAGGCATTTATTATTTTTATTTTTTTCTTTTACAAAAAAATTCATAATATCCAAAATTTAACCTTTGACAAGGAGAACCATAAGTTATGTAATGAGAAATATATCTTTAAAAATGAAGAATCATCCCAGATTGAGAGACTAGCATAAAAATATCTGGAAAACATTTTCAGAAATCAGAATAAGGAAGATTGTTTCCATTCTGCCTTTTTTTCCATAAAATTTAAGATGAGTATAGAATAGAAAGAGTTATCCACTAAGACTCAAATCATCTCCCACATGTCACCTGGTTGTTTTATTCCCAACCCATACATTATATTTAAAAAGCCCCTAACAGCTCTGGTTATCAGGAAATTTAGCCTTATGTTGCAAGATTTGGGCAAAAGTAGAAAAAAATTGTGGACATAGATTTTTAGTGGAAAAACTGGATAGACCCTTCACAGACACTGAATAGAGAAACTTCTGTTCTGGAGTTAAGCAATTTGACTTTGGAAGGAAATATTAGCCTGGATTCATGATAGTATGAAAAAAAAGTATAGTATGAAAAGTGTTTGATAAAATAGGATCTAACTTGGTAGAAAGTAGGAAAAGGGGCGGGGGGAGATTGGATTTGGATTTGGTCTGTGAGTACTCTGTAGGAGTTGGATGGAAGAAAAAATGTTAGGTGTGACCTAGGCCTCCCACTAAAATCTACCATCCCACTTTGATAATCAGAGATCTCTTTGGGCCAACGAATCCCTTGTGAGCTACCTCTGTATCCAAGGCTCAGGCATGTTTGTTCCTGTGCTAAGGGAGGATTAGTATCAGCTAAGCCTCCCACCCCCATGGCTTACAGACTAGGGCTAAGCAGGTTTATATGGAACTCTCTAAGGGCAGTATAAACACTACCTCCCCCTTACTTGGGGACAGTATCAAAGTTCACAGGTTCAAAAAAAGCATCCATCAGTGTCACACTCCCCTGATACCTAAGTCAATTAATAATAATATTGGCTGCTGCCCTAGATGCAAAAAAATAATGGTGGGGTCCACTCTTTGATTGGTAGGGAGTCTTGACGATTGATAAATCTCTGTGTACTTAGTGCATTGGTTTATACATGGGAGAGACTCAATACATGTTTGGCAATTAACTAGGAGACATGAGTGCGAATCAGTTCTGGAATTCAGCTTTAACACAATATCAATTTGTATAAGTATGTAAGTGTGGATAAGAATTAGATACCTGTGTTGACAGTTTCCTAAATCTTGGAAGTCTAGGGGTGCCTACGTGGCTCAGTCGATGAAGTGTCTGACTTCGGCTCAGGTCATGATCTCATGGTTCATGAGTTTGAGCCACGCATTGGGCTCTGTGCTGACAGCTCAGGGCCTGAAGCCTTCTTTCGATTCTGTGTCTTCCTCTCTGTCTGCCCCTCCCCTGTTCTCACTCTGTCTCTCGCTCAAAAACAAATAAACATTTTAAAAAAATTTTTATAAATAAATCTTGGAAGTCTATTGTTTCCCTAAACTCTACTTCATTCTTAAAAACTAATTTTTCCTTCCCTTAAGTCATGCTCATGTTTTGGGAATAAAAATCCTTAAGTTGGGAATAAGATACAGAGTAACAACTCCCATTCTGCACATATTATGAAGTTTGAAATCCTGTGGTTTTCTCTAAAGTGGCTACTGAAAGAATGAAAGTTTACCTGACTGGTTTGAATGGTATTGAACCGCTTTCCTCATTGTCTTAGTTGGAAATCATTTCTTTAATTCATAATTGAAAAATATTGCCATGATTGAGAATTTCCTTTTTTAGATTTTTTTATATGTCATCAGCTCCTTTTCAATATATGTATTTCTACTTTACCAGTATGGTTTTCTTATTTCTCTAGTATCCCTGACTGATTTAGAAGGTTTTATTTATAATTTATGAGGTCTAGATTTTTTAGTTTCAGAATTAAGGAGGTAATTTTTTTCTTACTATGGCCAGTTCCATTAGAAAGAACACTTTGTCTCTACTCTCTGAATAAAGAGTTTAATTTAAAATTTCCATTGTTTCTAAACTTAACTCGTTTTCTTTAAAAAGCAATCCAGAATTTTCTCAAATTTCTTGTCAGAATTAATGATTTCTCTCTTTCTAGGCTCTTCTGCTCCATTTACAATAATACCATTCAAGTCTTCTCTCACTTGCCTATGTTTCTGCCTATTTTCCTATATCGCATTGTAGAGATTAATTAAGATATATGTTACTGGCACCTCACTGGAGCAGATAATCACCATTTATGTACCAGAAAATATAATTCATCTCTCACTCTACTTTCCCATTATTTGGAGGAGCAGTCTGGCTTCTCTTCTATCATGCAAAGTTGTCAAGTCTTATAGCAAATGAAAATATGAACTACAAGAGAAAGAAAGGAAATAGATAAACTGCTAAGTTTATAAGCAAATTGGCTTTCTTGAGTTGTGTATTAAATGTGCTAAAGTAGTAGAAGCAAATTCTTATCAAAATATGTAATCATGATAGAGATTTTTTAATATAGAATATGTTGAGTAATAAATGAGGTTTGGGGTGTGGGAAACCATGCTTTTTGGTCATTTTCAGTTTACTTGTGAGGAAACCTACCACACAAAAATAATTGCATGAGAAAATAAGTAATGCAAGGTCATATTTGATTGAGGCAAATAAGTGGATTAAACCATCAGTTTAGTTACAGAGAGAACAGTTTTATTACAAAGATCAAAGCTCTGACACTTGCATTATTGTTTTTTAAAACTCTCTAATAAATAATAGAGAAAACTTTTCTCTAAGTTTCAAAATATTTTTTGTATCTAAATTTTGAAGCCAGTAGCTCTTATTATTAGAAATCAGACATCTGTGGTGACTTTAAAAGGAAGCTTGGAATGTGTGCAATAAAATATTGGAAATGTTTGAGATTGAAGATAGAATCATCACAAAATATGTGCTTGAAATGTCAGTCTTTATTTTTTTAATGTGTATTTATTTATTTTGGAGAGAGAGCAAAAGCTCGCCCAAGAAGCAGAGGGAGAGAGAGAGAGAGAATGAGAATCCCAAGCAGGCTGTGCACTGTCAGTACAGACCGCAAAGGCGAGGGGCTCAGTCTCAGGAACCATGAGATCATGACCTGAGCCAAACTCAAGAGTCAGACGCTTAGCCTACTGAGCCACCCAGATGCCTCCAAGCTTTATTTTTTATTTTTCCTTTAAGATTTTAGGTAATCTCTACTCCCAACATGAGACTTGAACTTAGAACTCTGAATTCAAGAGCCTCATGCTCCATCAACTGAGCCAGCCAGGCAGCCTGAAGGCAGTCTTTAATAAGCATTCATCACCATTTAGAGCTATAGAACAGAATATCGAACTGCCCAGATGCCAGATCATCAGGAAAGAGTAAGTGCTCACTGCTAGGGCGCCAGATACACAGGGCCAGGCACTGCCAGTACAAGGAGGAAAAACTGGAAGCAAAATGTAAGCTACTAGCCAAAACCATAGATTATATTAAATAAATGATAAAATAGCAAGGTTTAAGATTAAAGTTATCAGTAAGTGTGAACCATTTTAGCTTCTTTTTTCTTTTTCGTTTTTTTTACAATTTTCTGCAATTTTGCACTTTTTCTGCAAAAGCTGTCAAGGAAGATGACCACTATTTTATATGAAATGTTCGGCAATTTTCTCATGGCATTGATTAAAACTCAATGGCAAATATTTTGAGGTGCCACCACGTCCACTTGAAAATGGATCACAATCACAACAAAATAACTGAAATCTTTCTCCAAAAGCAATGTGCTGCCAGCAGGCTTTGTGGGTGAATGGAGAATGCACTGCTTGAGCACCTTTATTCTGAGAGTATTGTGGACCACATTTTGCCCCCACCGTGTTAGATTTTGATAACACAAATTGGGCGTACTCAGAATGCATGTTAAACGGAGTGCACTGAGCTTTGAGAAACTGCTTGCTAAAGCGAGTGACTGTACAGGCCACGCATCCTTTAAACAGCGCTGACACCACAGCCTGCCTGGTGAAGGTCCAGTGAACCGGTCGGCACTCCCCTGGTGGGAGATACCCCTGAGCTCAGTTTCAGGCTATTGCTTAGAAATTATCTGGCAAAGGATCATAGACCAGAGAGTTTTGCTTTGTTTATACATTTCCTTCAAGAGTCTTTAATCCACTTATGCAAGAAATGGTATTTTAAAGTAGAAGTCTTCCAATTACTACGTCAAAAATCTGTAAGGGAGCACATTGCCTACAAAATCCACAGCACCCACCATGGAATGAGTGGCCTTTTAAAGTTTGTTTTTACACCTAATGCTTCCCCTGCCCAAAGGATGCCACTTCCTGTGTGCATGAGGTTGCCCTGCTATGCACGATTCCACCAGTATTCTGAGCATTTCCATAGCTCTGTACTCCTGTTTATTCTTCCCTCTGCTTGAAAAGTCCTCTTCCTTTCTCCGGCAGACGGCTAAAAAATTAAGAATTGAAAAATTCCCCAATCTTCCCATCCTCCCCTTTGCCCTGCACCCAGCCCCAGGGAAGCGCCCCTTTCTTTCTCCGCCATTTCCTGCAGCACCTTGTGCATAGGCTCTTGTTACCTTCTCATAGCACCGCCATCTTAGTGTGATCTCCTCAAGGATGGAAGCTGTGCTTGTATCACCAGGACCGAGCAGAATGACAAATAATAGAAACTTAACAACTAATTAGAGGGAAAAACAATCTGAAAGAAAGTTAATGGAAGTTAGAGGAAGACAGAAAAGATAGAGAAGTGACGACATGAAGGAAGAGGGAAGAAAGGAAGAGAGGCAGGGAGAAGACAGGACGGGAGAATCGCATCGCTGGAAACTAAGTCTCCACCTACCTGAGTGAACGACACTCCTAAAAAGTAAAAATTTGAAATGTGCTATTTTATGAAGTACAGTAACCAGAAAGCAGTAGGTACCTATAAAAAAAGATCAGGGTAGGTGACAGCCAATAAAAATGAGCTGGATTCCATGAAATTGCATTCCAAATTGTCCTGTAGGCCAAGGGACATACCAGTTAAGCCTTTGTCAGCATTGACCTATTTGTATTGGAATCAAAAATGAAAATCAGACAGCTGTCCTCACCTAGAGGTGAAGATAAAACATCAATTTACCTGATCCCGAAATAAACATTTTTGAAAAACATCCGGACAACTTCTATCTACGACCATCACAAAAGTACTGGTGACATTTTTCTAAGCTCAGTATTTTTTAGAATTTTCTGGAAGATTAGAGTGATGATGATGGGAATAATATGGCATGAAAAAGAGAAGAAAAAGAAAAAGGCAAAGGTACTTTCCCTTAATATATGCACATCTATAAATTAAGTCCTTTTGAAGTACTTGTCTCTACCACTCCCCATCCCATTAATTTAAAGCAAACAAGCAAATAATGATTGTAGCACGGAAACAATTCATATATTTGAGAAATGCTTTATGATGTTAACATAACAGAATAGAAAAACACAAGATCCAAGGCAAATTGTCATGTGCATGTGAAAAAGCTGCCATTCAGTATTTGTGCCAATGAACAGAGGAAATAGGGTTGGGCTGAATAATTTATATCATCGAATAATCCAAGCACCTCACACTGTTGATAGTCCAGACTATCTCCTCACCATTGTCATTCATGGCCAGCTAGCAAATAAAAAAAAAAAAAAAATAGATGGGCTGGAATTCTATCATTTTTATTTCCCTGTCCTCTCTCTGTGCTTCTGCAGCTAGTACACAGTGAAATGGTCCAAAAGAGCCCATTGTAGTGTAGGTAAGGGAATCTTATCAAACCCCAAAACTAGGTCTTTAGACCCTGAGTACATGGGCTTGCTGACCTCCCACTGAGGTCTTGAAACCGTCTGAAGTTGAATTTAATGCTCTTATTGCATATTTCTTCTTGACAGTGGCACAGTGAAAGGCATGGAGAAGAAAGTTCCATTTGGATACAGCTTTAGCAGAAAGAATGTGGGGAGCCGCTCAAGGGGAAAAACGGCTTCTTGTTGGTGAGTGCCTGACTTACTCAGTACTCAAAATTTGTGATAAATGGATAAGTTGACGACTGAGGCGGTGAGCAGGAATGAGAATTGTGTTTTCTCTTTGCACGATCTCTAACTAGTTACGTGAACTTGAACACGCCATTTCATTTAATTGAGTATCAGTTTTCTTATCTAAGAGATGGTAACAGAAATGGGAGTTCTGGAAGTTATCCTGAGGTTACGTGACAGAATGAATGTGAAAGCACTCCTTAACTTACCCATTACTTTTAGAACAACAGAAAAGGGAGGGGGGGGTGGGGCAGAGTGGCTTCATCATCTGACTTTGGCTCAGGTCATGATCTTGGGGTCCTGAGTTCAAGCCCTGTTAAGCCCTGCGTTGGGCTCTGTGCTGACAGTTTAGAGTGTGAAACCTGCTTTGGATCCTGTGTCTCCCTCTCTCTCTGCCCCTCCCTACCCCTTCTCTCGCAAAAATAAATAAATATTTTTAAAAATGTAACTTTTTCCTCAAGACCTGGTTACATGATTTATACATACACTTGTCTCTCCATGATCTTTTATTATTTATCAAACTGGGCTGGTTTGATCCTTAACGGAACGAAATTAAAGCTCTGACTGGGGCACCTGGGTGGCTCAGTTGGTTGAGTATCTGACTTAGGCTCAGGTCATGATCTTGTGGTTTGTGAGTTTGAGCCCTGCGTCAAGCTCTGTGCTGACCGCTCAGAGCCTGGAGTCTGTTTCAGATTTTGTGTCTCCCTCTCTCTCTGCCCCTCCCCTACTTGCGCTCTCTCTGTCTCACCCTGGGTCCCAGATCCTTTCTGAGGTAATCTTGCAGGAGAGAACATCACACCCAGAATCCACCCCCCAATGCATCTCAGGTGGTTGACTTAGAAAGCTTCACACTTTTTTTAATTTGGAAAAAATACTTACCTTTGGATAGGTATCTGCACACAAAAAGTCTAATTGTATGTCTTCCTGCTGCTATCTTTCCCTGTCCCCTTATAGATCAAACTCTTGAAAAAAGTTGTGAAAAAGATAAGTGAAAATTCATGGGGAAGAAACTGTATAGTATGTGACTTTCACGTAAGACTTGGAGAGAAGTAAGAATTTGTGTGTGTCACTTTATATTTGTCTGTATTTGAATAGAAACACCGGAAAGGTAAACAACTAAAAATAGTTACCAGTTTCTGAAAAAAATAAGTTAAAAATCTCAAAATACATTTTGATTTGTTTCTTTCCCTCTGGAATTCTCTCAGGTGTTGCTTTTTATATTTTAAGGCAATATTTTCATGGCACAAAGGTTTATAATCAGTTTTCTTCATGATGAAATACCACTTCTATCTGTATAGAATTTTCTTCTATGTTCTTTCACCTTTCCACACCCCCAGTCTGCCTTAAGACTATTAGAATAGCCACCATACTTTATTTCTGTATATGTTTGCTTTTCATATAAATGTCCACTTACGTGTATATGGTTTCCAAGGAATTGGGACAAATAGCAGCCGTGATGCTGGAACAGGGTCCTGGGTGTCATCCCCGTGTCCAGATGTCCTCAAATAAGTAACTTAAATCACTTATTTAAGGTAAATTAGAAGTTTAAGTTAAATAAAAAATTAAATTAATGATATAAATAATTAAATAATGTTTTAAAAAGTAATTTAAATCATTGTTTGGTTTGGGGAGGGGGTCTTTCTTTTATGGTGCTTCTGTTTCTCAGGCATGTAGATGTTTAGTCCCTTGAACTAGTGTTCCCTTGGGAAAAGCTCGTGATGCGTTGTTGGGAGGGGACACGAGGAAATGACGTGAGGTGAAAACTCAGCTCCTGGCCTCTGCCCCTTCTGCCTAGAGATTGGGGAGGCATTTGCTGTAGGACAGAGAGATATGGGTATTCAGTATAGTTCTATCACTTCTCCATCACACACAATATAGTTCTATCACTTTCCCTCCCACTAGCTGAACTTGTCTTTCAAGGAATCTCTTCATTCCTCCATTCTAGGAACTGCTCTTTACAAGAAACTACCCTGGGTTTATTTATCTAGTTGCAGTAGATGAGGAAGAATCCACGGTGTTCAACCCATTAACACAATATGAAACTCTTAATAACCCATTCATTAGCCAGCATGTCCTTGATGCTACCCCAGTGACTCCAGTCAGCACCAAACAGTTTCCAGTGCTCTTCTGCCTCCAAATATTGCTGGAACGATAAATGATCCAACAAGAGCACATCGGAAGAGCTGCCAAGGGGTTCTAGTTGTTACCCATTCCTTTCTACCCAGACTGTCACTTCCCAAACTTACATTAGGACCAAATCACTATCTAGCTGATTGGCAGTTTCTTGCAGCTTAAATATTAGGGTCCGGCATAAATCAAATGGTTTTTTTTGCCTCTTTGATATGTGTAGGGTCATATCAGGTGATACGGGATGGGAGTTGGCAGTTATTCATTGGCCGTTTTGTTGTGTAGCGGACCTTTCTTCTCCTCCCACCCATCCTAATAAATGCATACTGCACAGTTTACAGTTAACTTCATAGTGTTTATTCTGGAATCGTAGGAGCACATATGTTTGAAAACCTTTAAGCCTTTATTGCATCTCTCTATCATAAATAACTTACACACACAGGCCTCCTGAAAATTGAGGCCATATACAATTGATTATTGTGTTTCTCTAAATATCTGCCAAAGTGCTTTGAACAGAGTAAGTGCACCAGGAAAATTATTTGATTTAATGGACATTTTCAACATAACTGAAACTCAGAAGGATAACTTTCATACAAGGACAGGGATTTGGAAATTCATGCCATCTAGATGATTTTGCATATGAGAAAGAGTCTGTTGCTATCATGTGGTTTCTGAATGAAATGTTCTCATAGAATTACTTCTATTTCATTAGTTTTAAAAGCCAAAAGTAGAAATCTAGTGTAAACCTCTTTCACTGCAAAGCTTGAGAGCTATACTCTGTTTTCTTTATGATCTAAAATATAACCTCACCACATATTGAGCCCAGAAAATGCAAGTCATAAACCCAGCTATTAGAAAAGAGGTAATATTGTCTAGTGTTAAAATCCTAGGTTTTAGGACACAATTATTTTGCAATCATATTTTTCCTTTAAGAACAACAACTATGGGGAATTTCAAGATAGCAATCTAAGATAACGGATTAAAAATGGGATGTTAGAGAAAAAGCAGAATCTAGCATACTTCCAAGGTTTGGGACCATCTGGAATAACATTTTTTTTAAAACTACTGATCACTCATGCATCTCGCGGCAAGCCTCCAAGTCGGAGAAGGCGAACGGCCAACAGAGTTGCTGATGGAACTGTAACATCTATCATTACCTAGGAATCAAATCTTCATTGACAAATATGAGTCCTTTCTTGCCAATACTTTAAAGTCCTCTGACACTTAGTCTTTTATTCACACTGGTCTTTTCGCCCTCAATATATATTGCGCTGGATCACCTGTGCACATTTTTGTTGCTAGTACCTGGGTAGCTAAACATTGCTAGAGAAGATTATATAAGACGCATGGGTACCATCATAAATGCAGAATTGCTAGCTCTCAAAACTGCTTACTATATTTCTTTAGCTAACTCAATTTCATGTTCCCTGCTATGACCATTAGAAAATATTCTATAATTTTTTTCCAACTGGGTTACCATCATCTCTCACCAGGACAACAGTCTCCTAACTTGTCTTTCTGATTGTACTCTCTTTCTTCAAAAATAAACTCTTTCTTGTGAGCTTTATGCTTTTTTTAACTTTATTAAGGTATAATTTACATGTACTTAAGTCCACATATCATCAATGTGCCACTTCATAAAGCACCACAAACTGAAAACTCCCATAAAAATCAATCCCCAGTCAAGAAACAGAATTTCGCTGGCGTGCAGAAGCTGGCCTTTCTCTCTCTTCCAGTCACCAGCCTGCCCCCAAGACCAGATACTTCTGCGATATCCTCAATCATATTTACTTTTGTCTGTTTCTGTGCTTTATATGAATGGATTTATAGGAAATACATTCCTCATTATTTTTCTTGTTCTTTAATTTAAATCCAAGTTAGTTAACATATAGTGTAATAATGATTTCAGGAATAAGATTTAGTGATCTGTCACTTACATAGAACACCCAGGGCTCATCCCAACAAGTGCCCTCCTTAGTGCCTATCACCCATTTAGATCATCCCTCCTCCCACCCGACCCCCACCAGCAACCCTTGGTTTGTTCTCTGTATTTAAGAGTCACTTATGGTTTGTGGGAATATATTCTTTACTGAAAAATTTTCTCACTGGAGATTATGATTGTAAAGTATGGTTCTTGTAGAATATTTCATTATGTGCATTTACCAATACATACTTACCTACCCATCATTGCCCATTTATATTTTGAGCAATTTGGTTAGTTTCCAGTTGAAAGATACACACAGTAGTGCTTTCTACTGATAACATTTTGTGAACACACGTATACTTTGCCATTACATACATACCCCAAAAGTGAACTATATATAATGCATTTAATTTTACTCTATACTTCCAAATAGATCACTGAAGCTTTGTACTCATTTACACTTTTTTTTTGTACTCATTTACACTTGTTTACAACCGCATATAAATGAGAGTTGTGGTTCCTTCAAGTATTTTTAGAACTTTTTATTATGTTTTTTAAATAAAATTTTTCATGTATATTTTTATTTTAATTTTTTAAAAATTTTAAATTTTTTTGAGAGATAAAGAGAGACAAAGTACAAATGGGTGAGGGGCAGAGAGAGAGACACACACAGAATCCAAAGCAGCCTGAAGGCTCTGAGCCATCAGCACAGAGCCTGAAGCAGGATCTGAACCCATGAACTGTGGGATCATGATCTGAGCCAAAGTCAGACACTTAACCAACTGAGCCACCCAGGTGCTCCATGTTATTTTTTAAAACCATTCTTAAAGATGAGTAGTTGAATCTTCTTGTTTCAATAAGAAAACAAAGGAAGGTGAGCACATTTTCATATGTTTATTGGACATTTTAATATCTTTTCTTGGGAACTTCCCATTTTCTATTGGTTTAACTGTCTTTACCTATTGATTTAGAAGAGTTCTTTATATGCTAGGAATATTAATTCTTTGTCAGACATATGTATTGCAAATGTCTGCACTTACTCTTTCCATTCCCTTTTTATGACTAATATTCCATTCTATACAGACATATATAATACATAGATACAGATATGCCTCACAGGTGTGAGGTGATATCTCTGTATGGTTTTGATTTATATTTCCCTGGTGATTAGTGATATTAAGCATTTTTAATCTTTTCATATGTGCCTGTTGCCATATGTTTGTCTACTTTCAAAAAATTTGTATTCAGATCTTCTGTTCATTGTTTTTATTGAACTTTTTTTTATTTTTGGTGTTGCCTTGTATGAGTTCTTTATATATTTTGGATATTAGCGTACTAACTTCTTGAATTAAAGTTACACCAGTCTCATATAAAATAATTAGCAATTGTTACTATTTCTGCCTGTTCTCTAGAAGAGTTTGTACAATATGGCTATTAGTATTTTCTCATAAGTCTGGAAAAATTCACCAGTAAAGCTATTGGGCCTGGAGTTTTATCTATGAGAAGTATTTTAAATAATATATTCCATTAGTAAAGACTGTGCTATTAATTTTGTTTGGAAGACTCTGCCTAATAGCAACCTAATTCCTTTGTTGGTCTTCTCTGATGCTATTTATTCTCTTTTCCCAGCTCACTGCTTTCTGGTCAAAATGAGTTTTTGTCCATTTATCCCATCACAGGGCCCCAGAACATCCTTTTTCTTTACCAACATGTTTTTTCTTCCACTCCCTTTATGTAGTCAGTACGTAGAGGTCTTTTTTAGCATCAAGCTCAAATATCACTTCTGCAAAGAAGTAGTTCCTAACACACTAGGTCTCTCCCCACTGATGAGTCAGAAAATCTGGAGATGCTTCCTAGAAATTGCATTTTTAATATTCCTCAGGTATTTCTTAGGTCATCTGAAGTTTGAGGACCTCTGACTTAGTGCTGCAACAGGGTAAAGCACATTCAAATTAAAATGGGATGGTTACTAATATTGGACATGAAGGAAAATAAGATACCTTATTTGTAAAGAAACCCCTTATATGTGCTTTTTGGGCTCTCTTTTTTAACCCATTGAATGATTCTTTTTATCTTTTACTAAGGAACACTGGATCATAGGGAACCTGACATGAGGAATAGAACATACACAATTCACTTAGCATCACTGAGATAGACAATAAGAACACTACCTTTTACTGAGAACAACTATGTACCACGAGCCTTCCCTTGCCAGTCTTACAGGATTATTGTTAGAATCAAATTTATGAATAAGATTCATAAATTACAAAGTGAAAGATCAGCCATAGATGGATAAAGTATAAAAATCTAAATTTTCTTGAAGCTTAAAGAAAGCTGAGATTGCAGAACACTCACATTGCCTGAAATCTAAGGAAAGACAAATGCTTTCAAAGAGATCAAGTGAAGATCAGCCTCAGAAACAGAGAAACCATGTTTGTAGAGTCTTCGCCATGGACCTAATAAGGTACTCATAGGAAAGACTGAGGACAAGGTGAGACTCAAATTCTCCCTCCTGGTGTATGCCTGGGAAGCTGCCTCTAAAGGAAAAATTTTCTCAGTACTGAGTGTCAGAATTTAATGAAACTGCAGTACATAAGGTGGATGTCAGAGAATTGATATTAGAACAGAGTATCAAAAGGGTGAGAACCTTAAAATGCCTTTCTTTAAAAGTTCTGAGGTATAAAACAGGACAGTCAGTGATATTTGGTCTCAGAACTCACCATCAGCTGAAGTGTAAACATTTGTAACTTTCTGTCTGCACCCTCAGCTCTGTCCCTGGCACTGAGAACAATGCTGACCCTTAGTAGATGCTCAGTAAATACTTGCAGAATAAATGAATGAATAAACCAAGAGCCCTTTCCCTGAAGACGAGTGCAAGTGCCATTGGAGTTTTTCAGTGAAGGAAATTATGAAATTTAGGACTTTTTCTAAATTAGATTATATACTTGCTAGTTGGGTTTAACGCAGATGTACTATGGGGTAATCTCAGCTCATTAAATCTAGGTAGGATTTCAGTATACCATATATGCTTTTTTTTTTTTTTTTATCTTCCACTGACCCTTATGCAAAGCTTATTTCTGTTTATCAGCACACATATACACATACACATTCATTTGCTACATCAAGCATTTTGTAAATGTAACAGCTTACAACAGATTAGGGGGTAGAGGTGAGCAGGGATACCTGATATAGATGATTCCTTTTCTTATGCTCCAGATTCTCAGAATCCTCCAGATTCTCCTCTCTGAAGTCCTAACACCGAGTCAAGTCCATGCCCTGTGGAGATTCATTTACCCAAGTGGGCTAATCAAGGCATTTTCCAAACAAAGGCAGCTTGATCCCAGAGTCACTTTTTCCTCCCAGTTCTGAGAACTCAATTTTCTCCCTCATTACATTCCCCTGCGAGTCAAACAGTTATAGCTCCTAGCAAATTTAATTCATAAATTCTCTCCCTAAACTTCAGGTGAGTAAAAGAAGAGAGGCATGATGATGAACAGGTCTGCACATTTGGCCCAGCCAGTCTCCTTCCTTTCTAATCTAGGGCTGTGCAGGGCTCCTCTTGGGGGCCCCAGAAGACTATGGCTTCCAGAATTTTCCTGGTGTTTACTTACTTCTTCTTTGGGTGGAGAGTACCCCATAAGGCACTCCCCCTCGTCGACACCCAGCAACTACCCCCTTTCTCGCTGCTGCAGTGCTAGTGTTGATGGGCCCCCAGGATGGCCAAGGATTGTCTTGCTGTGTTTGATTCTAAAGAGTGCCTTTAGGTTTAACAAAAAGACAACAATTAAAGAAGATTCCCACGCAGGGTCTTTGGTCGCACAATTTCCTTTTACGAAAACAAGCCCAGACCCATTGGGTCCCATCTGCACATGTAAGGGAACTGTATCAGGTCTGTAAAACTCCAACTCAAGAGGGCCAGCAAGGCCCACCTCTTCCTGACTCCATCTCCAGCTTCTAACCTCGCCGTCTGGAGATCTCTGTGGAGGACTACCATAGGAGCCTCATCCTCTCCATGACCAGAGCCCTCGGTAATATTTTGCTTTTCTCAAATTTGTCCCATACAGGCTGCAGCCTGATGGATGCCAGGATATATGTGTCCACGGGTCCTAAAGATTCTATTTCTGATCATAATCTCCACACAAAAGGCAAACTGATGGGCATAGTCTCAACAAGGTCACAATTCTTACTCTGGGGAATTTTCTTATTTCAGATGGACCCCTCCTTCTTTCCACTTGTGGGCTTGTCTGTTGTGTATTTAACTTCCAGAGGCTATATTCACCCAACACATCCAGACCCAGCTCTACTCTGGATCTTCCCCCAATGGAAATTATTGCTGCCTCCTTTCCTTCTGCCTCTTGAGATGTCTTCCCTAATAATGACTCTACATGTGGCTTATTATAAAAATTTAATTTTAAACTTTTTTTTAATCATGCAGTGATCTTTTATCCTCCCTGTAAGAGAGTGTGGTTAGAATCTAGTATCTAAGTCCTGGTACTTCTCAGTGTCACTGATACCAGTAGGAGTATGGTCAGGAAGAGCTCAAATTAATGCTAAATTTGTGACCACATAATTACTTTTAAGAATCGTCCCTAAAAACTTTTTGTCCCAATCATCTTTTTGTCTCTACCTCTCAAGCCTGACAGTCCTGTAATATTTTAGTATATTCTTCCTAAATCAGAATCTTTCTTTCCAAGCTCTGACACAGCTCTTCATGTAAAAATATTTTGTTTCTCACAGAGAAGTGCCCTAAAAGATCTAGGAGCTGGGCTGGGGAAGGAACCATAATAGGTATCTGTTTTCTAGGTGAATTTGTCTTGCCTTAAAGTAGGACAGGAACTATTCAGGAGTCTCCTATATCAACCATAGGCCTCTTTTCTTCACCAATTAAAACTAATTTTTACTGGAGATGATTATGTATTTCTCCATATATGATGCTTCTTCAAGGAGAAACTTGCTGAATTTTGTCACTCTCCTAAGCATGAGCAATGCTGACCTTTATCTATGACAAAATGTCTGGAAAGCTATTAAGTCTGAGACCAGAGATCTTTCATTTTTAGGTAGTATTTCCAGAACCATCATGCCCATACAGGGCTACCCTCTATTCCCTTAAACCCAAATATTCAACTGTTTTTGGAGTCGTCTGCTTGGCTGATGTGGGCATTTCAGCTGACAAAAAATAGAGAGGCGTACTCTGGGCTGATTTTTCCTGGATGAGCTCCCAGACATGAGTGGTTGATGGCTCAGATCACCAACTTTGAGCTCAGAAGACAGTGCCTTGAATTACTAATTCTATAAAGTGGGGGAGCATCCAGTCTCCCCTGTGGCTCTGCTTAGTCCTTGTGCTCTAGTGGGTCTTCTTTACTCTTGGGTCCTGAAGCCTCATGTGTTGTCACTGTGGTCCCCATGGCAGTCTAGACGCACAACCTTCCCCTCATCACCAGTCTCTGCACAATGGAAGCTCACCAAGAACTTGACTAGTTTGATAACTTTAAAGTTCTGAGAATTTTCAGGGAGGTTGATGGTGTAGCATTCTCGATTATCCAAGCTCACGCTGACCAGCTCCCTCCTCACTTCCCTTCCCTCATCTCTGCTTCCTAAGTTTCAGCCCTTCCTCCACACTCCTACAAGCAAACAAATGGCACAGTTTCCCAAGCGGTGTTGTTTTATTCTCTTACATGATGACCATACTCAGCAAGTATTCCAAACTCAAGCTGTTCCTTGAATTAAAAAAAAAAAACACAACAATACTTTCATAGTTAGAAAATACATTTATTTATTATTTACAGAAGAACACAATGAGGTAATTATTATTCAAAGTCCCATCAACCAGCAATAACTGCTGTTATGGTATTTTGGTGAATCTAATTTTGGTCTTTAAAAAAAACTACATCTTGGGGCACCTGCGTGGCTCAGTTGGTTAAGCATCTGACTTCAGCTCAGGTCATGATCTCACGGTTTGTGGGTTCGAGCCTCGCATCAGGCTCTGTGCTGACAGCCAGCTCAAAGCCTGGAGCCTGCTTCAGATTCTGTGTCTCCCTCTCTCTCTGACCCTCCTCTGCTCATGCTGTCTCTCTCTCTCTCAGAAATAAATAAAACATTAAAAAAAACCCTACATCTTTTTTCAAACACACTCATACACCTACACATACACACGCGTGGTATCATGTCATAAATTTTACAAAATTGTTTCTCCTTTTTATCATCGAATATCCTGTCTGTAGATCCTATTCTTATATATAAACTAATAACCACATGTTAATAAGCACATAACATTATACTAGATTAATATTTCTTAATTTAAGCAGTACCAAATTGCTGAATGCTTAGGGCTTTTTTCTAGTTTTTTTTTAAGTTGCTATAAGCAATGCTATGAAAAATAAATATCCCATAATTGTAGATTTCACATACAAAAGATAGGTTGATGATGCCCTTTTAGATTTAAGAAAAATCAGTGCAGTTGGTCCATTAAAAGAAAGAACAGGCAGTTAAAGAGTAAAGTAAGAAATAAATCTACAAATCAAGCATCTTTAATATATACTGCTGAAGTGCCTACATATTGTCAAGAAACTGTTTCTCTGAAAGGATTGTGCCAACACGTGTTTTTGAAGTAGAGCAGGTAAAGTGTCAGAAAACATGATGGATTCACTGGCAGAATTTATTTGAAGGCTGACAACTAAACCGTCTATAGATACTTCCAACCAGTGGTAGAATTTTGTGATACTTGTTTTAATAAAACAGGTGATCTGATTCTAGAAGTAATTCTTTCCTGGACTAAAAAAAGCAATAGAAAATGATCTTTCCAGGGGCGCCTGGGTGGCTTAGTCGGTTAAGCGTCCGACTTTCGCTTACGTCATGATCTCGCGGTTCGTGGGTTCGAGCCCCGCGTCGGGCTCTGTGCTGACTGCCAGCTCAGAGCCTGGAGCCTGTTTCAGAGTCTGTCACTCCCTCTCTCTCTCTGACCCTCCCCTGCTTACGCTGTTTCTCTCTCTCTCCTATAATTCCTGTTTTTAGAGAATCTAAGCATTAAAATCTTGGAGAATCTGAACACTGAAAGAATAGGCCAACCATGATCTGTGTTTTTAGATCCATAAAAATGTCAACCTTGTACAAAAACTGAAGAATAGTTCATCAGTTACTTCTGAAATCTTCCCATATCTTAGTATCATAGACAGATATAAGACTACTTTCTTCAGTGTGGGAAGACAATCTAACATAGTATAGTGTGTGTGTATACAGCCCTCATTAGAGAGGAGGCAGATATAAAACAATCCCAGGAATAAGTATGATTGCAATAAGACCCATCTAGGAAATTTCAAGTATAAATTCGTATTTATGTAAGTTTTTCATCCACTTAGGACAAATGAGAAGTATAGGATGAAATATGTAGAATATTCTTGTAAGTACCATGGATACAGGCATTAAAATACTTCACTTTTTTATATTAAAGGAAAACAGTAAAGACCAATTACATATTAAAGTTTTAAATTATTTAAAACCAGGGAGCAAATAACTTTTAAAAATATTCTAGGGAAGTCTTATATTTTCCAAAACATTTGGTTTGCTTCTTCTCTTCCAAATGGAAAGAGTTATCCTTTTTGTAATAATTTTCAGCAAGCTCCGAGTTGAATGTAAAATTATATGGAATAAAATGGCTGGGATTTGTATCATTTACCTTTGTTTTGAATTTCTAGATCTATTATATCACTTATATTTATGTTTTATTATCAATCATGTAAGAAATCTTTGTAAGAAAGACTTGCAACATATAAATAACTTCTTTGAACATCTCAAAAAGCTATAACTCTGTGAATATATATCTACAGAAATCTAAAACAAAATGAAATTTCAGTTATTTACATATTCATTAAGCATCTACTTTGAAAATGATTCTATGGATACAATAATTAAGATGAGAACATCTAAGAGGGTTTTCTTTCCCTTCTCCTTCCCTTTATCATAAAACTCATGATAGAAGCATTTAAACTAGTAATTAGCAATATTTAGTGTTATTTTTCTTCAATCTATTAATATGTCTGAATATCCTACATATTTTTTATAAAACATGTGTTCATATATTTTATACTATGAATACACTTCTCATTTATCCATACACTTAGAGTTTAAAAGCCTACATAATTAAGAATTTATACTTAAATTTTCCTACATGGTTCTTACTGTGGTCCTATTGATTCCAAGGATTATTTTATATCTGCTTCTACTCTAATAAGGGCAGGAGCTATGTTTACCTTTTTCATCATCAATTTTCATGTTCCTGTAGAGCAAGAGTCAGTAAATATTTTTTTGTATAGGGCCAGATGATAAATATTTTAGATGTTGGCGATCATAAGGTCTCTTTCACACCTCAGCTCTGATATTCTAGTATGAAAATAACCATAGACAGTAAGTAAATAAATGGGTGTGACTATGTTCCAATAAAATTTATTTTACAGACACTAGTGGCAGGCCAGCAGCTTTGCTGATCCCTGCTACAGAGTATGGTTACAGTCAATATTTTTGAAAATGAATATATGGAAATCTTAAATTTAACATGATGAGATCTGTAGAAAGGATAGATCTCATCTTTTACAATACTACTAGTGAAACAGTGGTTTGCCATTACATTTTTTCCCCTAAATCAAGTTGCATATCATTAAATACTTCCAAAGTTCTATTTTTTAATTCACTTTTGCTGTCAGCTGTCTCCTCAAACTATGAACATTACATTTAAAAACAGATGGAGTAAGCTTCACCTGACCAGTACTTCTCTTAACAAATTACCTTAGACAAAACCTCTATCGTTGCAAAAGTATGTAAAAATACAAAAACAAAAACAGGAAAGCAAAAAATTGTGGTCCCAGTAATTCAACCCAAAACACTGTCCAGCCATTTTGTGAGAAAAGTATTGTTTGGTCTGAGTTTTCAGTGTAATTAGTCAGTAATGACTGTCTTCTCTCAATAATACTTAAAGATGACTGTAGTAATGTGGCAAATATAAAGCACGTGCATATTGATATATGTGGAGAATCACCAAGAAATCACTCCAGTTAAATGAATTTAAACAGTTAAAGTTTCTTGAGGTACTTGCCTCTTGTTCTGTGTTTTCGAAGAGAAAGAACTGAATTGCCGGAAATTTTGGGAAAGCACGTTACAGACAAGTCATAGCAGATAAAGGATGTATGGTACAACACACCTTAATACTCCACTCAACTTTGCTAACTTGGGCCTAGCCTAAGTATTAAATGAATACCTTCAAGTCATTTAGCTCCTAAAAGTAAAGCTAATTTGTCCTCATACACAGCTTTCTAATAGTTAGCCTACAAGTTGTTTCTGCTGCCTTTCACACAGACTCTAACATGCTATTGATTTTTGTAAGCTTTGCAATTTCTATTTTTTCAGTGTACCATCTCTTTCATGCTCTGGCTTAGAATTATCTCACCTGCTGGGCATACTGCTGGTGGAAACATTTAATCTGAACTTAGCCATTTTCCATCTGGGCCTCAAAGAAGAAAAGTTTTTTGATTTATGTTCATTTATATACCAGGGGAGTGGGGGAAGCGGACGGGGAATGTAACACATCGCAGAAAGAATTGACTGAACCCAAATTAGGCTGATGTAGCAAAATAGGCTGACATTGCTAAGATACCTACCATGTTACTGGCTTAATACACTTTATGGTTTGTATGCACAGAGTGGTTCCTTTGCAGATTGGCCTGTTGGGCTTAACAAGTAAAGAGGAAACATGAAGGCAAGATTTTTGAGACTTAAACAACATTTCGTTTGAAAGAGAAATTTCATAGGATTAGGAAATAATTGTGCAAAACAGTCAAAGAAAAGCAGAAAATAAATTTCAATATTGAACTCCTCCCTGAAGTTTGGGGTGGGAAGGAACACTGAAAACAATCACCTAAAACTCTTGCAAATATAAGAAAACAGACTGGAAAATATCTTTGTGAATTCATGTATCAAATTTTATAAAGAGCTGTCTGTAGAGACAGAAACATGGTAAGCAACCAATACAAAAAATTTTTAAAAAGGAAATAAAAAGTATCTAAAAGATGAAAAGAACTTGGACAGCAAACGTCATGACATATCTCAACACTTGTAGACAACTATTGCCATGTGACAACATTTTGGTCAAATTCATTCATCTGTTTTAGGAGCCCTCCTCAATGTCAGTAAAGGTACAATGAAGCTGGTTGGAACTGAACATGCCATTGGCAAGATACTTTTTTGTAAAGCACTAAAAGATCTGGTAATATCTGTCAAGAGGAGAAAAATGTGAACACTTGAAAACCTTTTTCTTTAATGTGTTATTTATTTTTGAGAGAGAGAGACAGAGTACAAGTAGGGGAGGGGCAGAGAGAGAGAGGGAGACACAGAATCAGAAGCAGGCTCCAGACTCTGGGCTGTCAGCACAAAGCCCGATGCGGGTCTCAAACTCACAGACTGTGAGATCATGACCTGAGCCGAAGTTGGTTGCTTAACCAACTGAGCCGCCCAGGCCCCCCCCAAAAATGTGAATGCGTAGAATAAGTTATCTCTCTTCAGGGTATTTGTGCTGAGGACATAATTTAACTAGAGAAAGGTACCTATCTATCTAAAGATTTTTATAGCATTTTAAAGGTAATAAAAAAGCTATAAAAACTGAAATGTTAGTAATGACAGCACATACAGATATTTAAAATAGCTTTTGTGAATACCACATGCTGCAGGAAAAATGCTGCTGATTATATTAAATCAAACTCTGGATAAAAAAAAACTGTATGTCCAAGATTCTTATAAGGATTAACAAGAACCTAGCTCCATTAACATAAATGTATTTATTTTTCTATTTTAAGTAATAAAAGTGAAAAATAAGAAAAGAATACGGTAAAAACTCCTGCCCTGAAAAGCAAGAGACCTATCTGGTTCTTACTCCGTATCTGTTAGAATTTTCTAAACCTGTGCTTCCCAGATACTCTGTGTTAGTCTCAGTCGCTTGATCTATGAAGTGGGACTAATCTGGATGAGTTATTGAGGTTCTAACTTTATTGCTCCCTAAAAGTGAGAGCTATGCCATGAAAGCATAATTGTAATTTTTTTCCATATCCCATTTTAATAAAACTTTTACTTTTAGTCATTGCAAATGTTTGTCCCCAATGAGGAATATTCTCCAACCTTAGGTTTGTAACTGGAGTAGAATCCTGAAAGCACCAGATATCTAGCTTGAAAATTGAAAACAGCCACAGCCTAGATATAGTGTTGCTTTTGCTTGATTATTGGACCTGAGTCAAAGAATGTGCTGAGTCAGCTTGTATTGTGCTCTGTCAGCTGAGAACAGGCTACATTTCCTGGGACTGGGTGAGTGTACGACCCTGCTGAGTCAGTATGGACTCAAAGGTAGAGATGCACAGCAGACACCTCGGTCACTCCCCTAAATCTCACAACTCCGTCAAAATTGTGTTCTTTATTTATAACTATTGATTAACCACATGCCACCTGTGTAATACATCTGTGCAGTGATTCCAGTAGTACTAGAAAGTTCCTTTAGGGGCACCTGGCTAGCTCAGTGCATGGAGCATGTGACTCTTGATCTCTGGGTCATGAGTTCAAGCCTCAGGTAGGGTGTGGTGCCTACCTTTGAAAAAAAAGAAGAAGAAAGAAGAAAATTCCATTACATGACCATGTTAGCGCCTTGGAAGACTCAATGGCCTTAACTCTTCTGCCATGGGTTTTCATGACAGGCTAATTTTATCTGGCTGTTAACACAGGATTGTCTTGAACTGAAAACAGGGGAGAAAACTGAAAGGAAAGCAAAATCCATTTTTGCAGGAGAAAGTCATCAACCTGAGTAGTAAACATTCAAGCCGCACTTGAAAGTCAGGCTCTCTCTCCTCAGTGGGCAAAACAAAGATTTGAAGAGGGAATGAAATGTAAAGAGAATACAGAAAGGAAAGCAAGAGCTCAATAGGATGCCAACAGCATGAAGATCCAAGCTGAATGGTGCTGTGTGTAACGCCCTCACACCAGAGCCCCTCAAAGAAAGCTGTGTATTATAAAGCAGGATATAGGTTAAGAACTCCACAGAAGCTTTTATAACCCTTTCCATGTTTGTGAGAATATGATGAAAAAATAGGACTGAAGACCGTGTACAGACTGGAATGAAACCAGGGAAAGTTTCCTGCATTGTTGGTAACACTGACAAGCTTGTTTCAGGGTTCGAGTCCCTGTCCATGACAAGGTCTTCCAGAGCGCAGAATATTACATTTTTATGGCTTCCTTCCTTACGGCAGATATTGCCTAATTAGGAAAAGAGGTTTCACTGCAGATTTTATTTTACTGTAAAAGTCAAGGCACTTTCAGGAAATGAGTGTGGCCATTTCCCAAGGTACTTAGCTAAATGAGAATTTCAAAAAATGGCAAATGGCAAAATCCTCTCCTTTCCTGTGAATGATGGGTGAAAAGAATAATAATGGAATCATCTTCTGCCTGAAAAACATAAATACCTATTAATGTAGATTAAATCTCTAGTATTGGAAACTATAAAATTCTTCATTGAGTTTTATACAGGTATCGGCCATCATGGGAATGGCAGATTTGAACTTCCACATTCATTCAGCTTTGATCATCTAATATGCACAGCATTGTGCTGGAGGTTACAGACTCACGGTGGTTCTTTTAAAACTATCCATTTCTGTTCTGGATCCATTAAGAAATATGATAAAGCAGAAGACTATCCCAAGTTACTGATCCTTTAAGAAATCCCATCAAGGATCCTTGTTCAGGATCCATAGACCACCTACCCTCTTGGATATTACCAATTAGTAGTTCCACACGAAAGTATAGACCTGTTTTTCATAAAGATACTACTAAAGCAACATGAATACAGTAGGAAGGATTATAGAGAAGGAGGAGGAAGAAGATTGGGTAGGAAGAGTCATACACTGCGTTACAGCTCAGAGAAAAGTTCCTGCTCAGTGGATCCTGATTCCTTCCTGCCCATCTAAGGAATGGGTTGCCTATGCTTGCCACCATGCTCAGTCATTTGCTGGGACCAAGCTGTGTAGTGAAGGCTCAAGGCAGACACAGTTTCCCCCAGAGGGCCTCAGTGGGGGTTGGCCGTCAACTATGACCCCAGCAGCAAGAAATCAGAGTGCTGCATTTTCATGGCCACTACACATAGTATGGTCATGATCATTGTTTTTTTCCTTTCTGACTAAAGTTCAGTCAGTATAGTAAATATTGGTTGAAAGCTCCCTGAGTTTTTTCATCTGCAAACATCTTTGTTTCACTCTCCTGCCTGCTTTAAATAGATTCACTGCGCAACAATATCGTATTGGCAGATATTACTTCATAGTCCTTTGTAAATATCATTGCATGCCTTTCTAGCTTTCATTTTGCAGTAAGAAGGCAGCTTTAAGTCTAATTCTCTATTTTCAAGTCCATGTTTCCTTCTGGTTATTTTTAAGATAGTTGTCTTTGATGTTATGCAATTTCACTACGATGTGCCTAGGTGTAATTTGGATATATTTGTACTGAGATTTGCTGGCATTACTCAATCTGGGCATTTGTGTTTCCTCCTGACTCTGAGGACTTTTTTTCTTCCGCTTCTCTCTTTTTGGAACTCATATTAGACATAAATTAAACCCGGTTTCTCCAATTGTTGGGAGGTATCTGGAGATAAAATTTGCTCAACCCAAAGAAGAGCTGATTAAAAATTAGATATTTCTAAAGATAACCTACATTGCCTAGGAAAGTAGTGAGAATTTTTTGTTTGTAGCATTGGACATGTCTGAGCAGAATCCAGGCACAGTTGAAAAATATCTTCTTCCTGATATTCAAATAGGATAGCAGTAAAGTTGTAGACGACCCTTGAGTTCCTTCAAATCTTGAAATTCTGTTATTTAATAACATAATGTTCAAATAATTTTACTTCAAAAGCCTTCAAGGATTGTTAAATATAGTGCCTTAACCTAAATCTCATAAGAGTATGTGCAAAAAAGGCCTATCTCACCATTCTTTCAATAATGCCGAAATTAATTTAAAGTGTTATATTTAGTTGAACTTGATGTTCACTCAACAAGGATTGATGTTGACATGAATAGTACAGTTACCTGTCAAAATTATTTTAGATTGCCTCAGTGTTCTTGTGAAGCTTTAATCCATTTAAAAATGTGTGTTAAATAAGCAAATCTTCCTACTTTGGCTACAGTTCCCATTTATTGTTTCATAATTTTTTTTTAATCTTGGCCATGGGATCTCTCAAAAAAGAAAAAAGATACCAAAAATGAAAGAAAGAGAAAAATGATTGGAATGATGGATATGAACTATTTACTAATTAGGAAGAACAAATACTTCTGTTTGTCCAAATGCTTAAGAAAGCATTTCTACCATCGCCACCCCAGATTTCTTATAGTTGTTAGGTTCATAATGTAATTCCTATCATCCTACTTTCCCCCCAAACTACTAAGCTGCCTTTATCATCACTTCCTTATAAATCAAACAAAAAGAGTAAATGATTTTGTATATTTAGAGCGTTTAAGACAGTGCCTGCAGATAGATGAGAAAGAATATGTCAGCACATGAGAGCTCACAAAAGAAGAGCTTATCACCCCTTTTGCCCTTTTTATGGTCATTTGGATCATTTTTCACTGCCTTCCACTGTGACTGATGGGTACAGCCCCCACCTGCTCTCCATCTAGTCCAAAGGACCTTCTTAGTTACTGCACAAAAACGTGATTGGAAAGGTAACCCCAGCCACAAGGAGCCTGGAAGACTCTTGTTTCCTGGATCAACAATCAGTGTGTTGGGTGTCAGTGTTTTTTGCAGAGTTTGTGACCTGAAACTTTTTAAAGAACCATCCAGTCTTTGGGGACACATTTCTGAATTGTCCTTCACAAACCATTTCTTCTAACATACTGTCATGAAACACTCATTTGCTGATTGGCGCTGTTGTCTAATTCGATGCATGTCTAGATCCAGATGAAACATTAAATTGTCTTCCCTCCAGGGAACCTGGGTGGCTCAGTCAGGTGAACATCAGACTTTGGCTCAGGTCATGATCTTGTGAGTTAGAGCCCCACATCAGGCTGACTGCTGTCAGCCTGTCAGAGCAAAGAGCACTTCAGATCCTCTGTCCCCTTTGCTCTTCTCCTTCCCTGCTTGTGCTCTCCTATATTAAATAATTTAAAAATAATAAAAAATGAATTGTCTTCCTCTCTTCTCTAGTAGGTGTACTGTTTTTAAACTATCAGTGGCATTTCAAGTCTTCTGAAAGCATTATGGCTGTATGCATACAAGCAGCATCTAAACTAAAGCAGTTTCTATTCATAATGTTTTCACATATAGTTGAATAAATCAGATCTTTAACTGAAAAAAGAATCAATAAATGTTGATTTAACATTCAATAAATGTTCTTATTTAACTTTAACAGACCTGACATATTGTACAGCTCCTAGGAGCATCTATGTAAATGGCATCCATGTGTGGATGTAGTACATAGCCTGTATGGCCATAGAGGTAGCCATGCATATTAATATATCTGGCAAAAAGTTAACACATTTTCTTACAGAGTTGAAATTGCACTGGTCATAAAAAAGCAAGTCAATAACTATTATGACCACTCTGAACCACTTCCTAGTAGCATTAATTATTAGTGTGCATCCATGTGATTCAATATTTATTGACATATGTGTGTATGGTCATTTATAATTTTCAAAAAGTTCAAATATCATGCAAATACAAAATAAACACAAATCAGCAATTTTATTCAACTGTTGGATTAAGGAGGAAACTAGTAATATGTTGACTGCTTCAAAGAGAATTTGGAGAACACATTCTTATGTGTGTGCTGAAACAAATATGTTATAGGATACTAAACAGGTTAAGATCTCTTAGAGCAATAAATTGAAATTTTTATGATTATCTTTTCTACATGGCAGAAATTGTTCATATCTCTCCTGAATGAAATTCATCTATATTACTATGGACATATACTGTTCACATTACATTATTACTATGGACATATACTGTTTACATTACAGTAGTTCTGTGCAAATGAATTTTTAAGTCACAAAATTATAAAATAGCATCCAAATAGAAAGTCAATTAAATGTGCACCCTCATATAGAATGAGATCATCACTGAAAGGATCCTTGGGAAATGCCCACTGAAATCCTTTGCTCATTTCCAAGTCTCAATGCAGAGAACCACAGAATACATTAGGGATATGAAAAATGTGAATATGGTTGAAAACACATGAATTCTATTGTCCTGGAGTAGTTTTCTCTGAACATAAAAATGAAGGCTGAGTCTGTTTAATTACTTATTCATATTGTTACATTTATCTTGGAGCTAAGAATAGTATTTATTCTTGAGCAGCAATTTTTTTTTCTGTCATACAGTTTTTCTGGGTTAATACTTCACGTGTGTGTATGTATGTGTTATATCTTTAACATATTACATGCCTAATACTTTGTATATGCATCTGATTACTCATATCTTTGTTATGTTGCATGTAAAAAATTAAGATGTAACATTGATGGAAATAAGTAAAAAGTCTTTACCATCAAGCCCAATGTTTACTTTTTAAGCAATTCCAAATAAGCTTATTATCCATTAATTCCATCTGCTGTGACAGTTGATGTAATGATTTCAGTGAATACTATGTCATGATTAGAAAATTTTTCTTTCAGGACGCCTGGGTGGCTCAGTCAGTTGAGTGTCCAATTTCAGCATAGGTCATGATCTCATGGTTTGTGGGTTCATGCCCCGCATTGGGCTCTGTGCTGACAGCTAGTTCAGAGACTGGAGCCTGTTTCAGATTCTGCATCTCCCTCTCTCTCTGACCCTCCCCTGCTCACGCTGTCTCTCTCTCTCTCAGAAATAAATAAAACATTAAAAAATTTCTTAAAAAAAGAAAATATTTCTTTCAGATATCTAAAGAGTGAATTTATTTGCAGATTCTTCTCATAGAGTTTAGACATGATCCACGCTAGTATATTTCTTGCCTAACAACTGAGCTTGAATTTTTTTTAAGCTGTCTTAAAGTGTTGAGCTTTTTTGGGGTGACAGGCTCTCTGTTCTTTCCTCCTTTCACATTTTCCAATTCCTGGATCATATTCCAAGGCACTGGTTGGCTCATATTTATTAATGGTCAGGGTTACTACAGCCTGAAATGCTGCAGATAATACTATAGTGGCAGCTTTTTTTGCCCCAGAGGTGTTGCTAGGTTACTTTGTGTACTTAGTTCCCTAGGGAAACTCATGTAGAGAAGGAATGATTGGTAACTTTACTTACACACCTAACGGTTTTTGTGCCTATTGATTCTTTCTGCAAAGTACATATATTGGTTAATGTTTGGTATAGATGGTTGTACTTGGACATTAAAGTTGTTTGTGATATAAAAAGAATAATGTTTTCAATAAAAAGCATAAGAATGGAAAATAGGCTTTTTAAAGCATTTTTCTATGCCTCTCCCCAATCTGCCACAATGTCATCAAAATACTTAAAATACAAGAACAAAAAGAGCAAAACGAAGGAAGGGGAAATTAAAGAAAAGGGAACTGTGAGTTTTAGTGAGTTTCACTTATATATCAGCGGCTCTGGCACTCCTTGAGAGGCAGTGAAGTGCCATAAGGAAGGGATTGGACTGTGAACTCTTATTTCCTGGACTCAGTCTTCTGCTAGGAGGGTAACTTTGGGCAAATTCTATCTCTTCTTTGCTCCTCAGTTTCTTTACCTGAAAAAAAGGAAATAATGGTTCGTGATAGGATCAGGTGACTTACTCTGTAAAGCACATGGTAAGTAGGTGATTTTGTACTATCACCTTCATTTTTCACCATCACCCTGTGAGTAGCACTTAGCATTTCAACGAGAAAAAGTAATCAACATGGAAGATCACTTATAAATTATTAACACCGTTTCTTACTGTAATGTAAAGTGTAAAAATGTGTCTTTATTTTAGATTTATTAAAAAGAAAATTAAAAAATTGACCCAATATGGAAGTCTTCAAAAGTTAGTAAATAGTAGTCTCTAAACATGGAGTTTATCTCTTTTTCTCATCAAGAGAGCACTATGAGTATATAGCAAAGAGAAGTAATATACTGAAATAACTTTCTCTATTTTAAAGAAAGACTGACAAGAAAAGACATTTCATTTGGAGAAAAGTTTAAATTCCCTTTACTAAGTATCCTTTGTATTGTGGCCACTACTTACCTTTTCCAAATCACTATCATTATTTCTAACATATCTCCATTTTCTAGGCATATCATGCTACTTGTTTTTCACATACATGTGCCATTTTTCTTTTTTCTGACATAGACACTCTGGTATTTGAGTCATCCCTGGAAAGCATTTATTCTCTCTAAAATATCTTAGCTATACTTCTAGGTCAGCCAAAATGCAAACACTTCTAAGAGGTCTCCACTGAGTGCCCCAAGTAAATGCAGTCTCTCCCTCCTCTAAACAGACTTCATCCGTGAAATCTAAATCTAGAAAGTGAAGGGAAATACCAATAAAATATAGCTTGTTTGATATGATATACGTATGTCCTATACAACTCTTCTCTCCTGCTAGGGCTCTGATAGGAAACTTCACAGAGAATCTGTACAGTGGCCAGCCTAGTACCATGTATGGATAATGTAAATACACCTTTGAGAAGCAAAGAAATGAAAATGGAATAGTGTGTAAGTAACAGGATTAGTGATTTTGAGATCCTGGCTATATGTCTGGCAACAGTAATGCATCATGTATTTCTTATTTATTATGTACGAATTACATATGAGAAACTGTGTTGGGCTCTGTGAGAGACCCAGTGAATAATTAGAGTTGACAATGTGAGAGCAATATAATTTGCTTAACAAGATGACTGGCCTAAGGGGAAGTTAGAAATCAGGCTTTCTAGTTATTTCACACTATTCTTGTATCAGCAGCTTTGCAGTTGGCACTAAATTTCTTCAAGATTTTTTTAGTATATCAGAAATCTAGGAAATAAATCCTTCCCATTATTGCAACAAAATAGAGCACAAATAATTTAACAACTGGCTCAAATTTTCTTATCATTTATCAAAATAATAAATAATGTTATGTCTCCTTATTCACAAAGTGTGAATCATTTGTAATATAAGGCTACTTTAGAAAAAGGACTTTGTAGCCAAATTCAAGAAATATCACCTCATATTTCATTTTCATAAAGGTCCACAGAGAAGGAGCATATTAAAGACCCTAAAAGCAGTAACAATAAATAATCCTACTGAACTAAGTTGATATTTCCAAATATACTAATGTTAAGAATTTTTTTTCCTGGTATACTGGCCTTCTACTGAAATGAATTTTTAAAATGTTGACTTTTAAAAAATATTTAATTAGAATAAATTATTAAAATGCAGGAATTAATTTTAAATATTTCTTGTTTCTCTTTTTTACTAACCAAAATTGATAATATAGGATAAATTTCCACTTCCTTAAAATGTTTAATTAATTAAGCAATTAAACTGACTAATTTTCCCAAGTAACCACAAACTTTACCTTCATGACCCTGAAAAAATTATTTAGCATTTGTACCTTTATATTTATACACAAACACATATATACATGTATATACATACATATATATATATACACAATTATGTATATATATATATATATGTCAAGAATTACAAATGAATATGGGTGGTTGAAATGTTCAACAAATCAAATGAGAAAAGAATTTGAAAATACATTCAGATTCATAGAATGTATACAAATATACTAAAAATGTATATTAGTTAACACAAAGATGTAAAAAAGAAGAAAATAGCAGAAAATATTTAGCAAATATGTAACTATAAACTAACTTATAGGCATTTGAACAATGAGTATATTTTTTAATTCAGTATCTGTGACTGGGCTGATATAAAAATACCTGTACACAGGACACCTGGGTGGCTCAGTTGTTTATGTGTCCAACTCTTGATTACGGCCCAGGTCACAATTCCAGAGTCATGGGATGGAACCTTGCTTCTGGCTCTGTACTGAGTATGTAGCCTGCTTAAGATTGTCTCTTGCTCCCTCTATGCCCCTCCACCCCACTTGTTCTCTCTAAAATAAAAACAAATACATAAATACATAACTTTGTCCATTGAAAACATCATAACTAAGATCGAAAATCAAGCATCAAGTTGAGAAATATGCCAAGGGGGAAGGCCTCAACCTATCGTTGTTGACTATAAAGGTGTTGAAAAAGAGTGAGTCAAGGGACCTCTGCAAGCTGGAGAAGAGCAGAAAAGAATTTTCTAGAAACTTCCAAAGGATGGCAGCCCTGTCAACATTTCAATTTTCACCCAGTAAGATCCATTAAAGACTTGAGATGTGAAGAACTATACCATAATGGATGTGTGTTGTCTTGAAGTATGAAATTGATGGTAATTTTTAGCATAGCTGTAGAAAACTAATATATCAAGCATACCTAAATATATTTTAGTATTTTGATCTCATTCTTCTACCTCTGAAGGTAGAAAGCACAAATTCTAAACAACAACAAAAGAAACAAAGGAAAAGTAAGAGTTCTTTTATATTTAAGGCATAAAATTTGAGGTTCTCTAAATCCTGGGTTCGGCTAGAAACTAATTCCAACTGATGGGTGTCCCTCATCAATGCTAATGAGTTCAAAGAAGAGTTTCTCCACTGGGCAGATGACAATGATGGAGAACCAAGAAACAAATCCACTTTCTGAATACTCACAATCATTGTATTTCTATTTCAATATTAAATTAAGCCATTATTTTCTGTATAGTTATCTTTTAATTGCACCTTTTGGGATACCTCTGCAGGAGAGACATAATTATAAGGTGTGATATGAGCAATTTCACTTTCCTTTCTATTTATTCAGTGACTAAGAATGGTTGAAAATTGTCCCCTTCTTCTGGTATAGTATTCAGATATTTAATCTGATTTGAATAAGACTGCAAAGAGTTTCTAAGCAATTACTTTGCTCACACATTGAAACCACAGCCCTCATTAAAATATAATCATCAAGTTCCATTTTGTACAAGAATGGAAACACACAATGAGTTTATTGTCAATTTACTCTATAAGAAAGAAAGATATTTATGGGAGAAACTCTGCATCTTTAAGGACAAATTACTGATGTCTTTTACATTCACAAATGATAGTGCTCTAACAATTCTCCACGTCTATGAAAAAGTTGAAATTGACAAAATGAAGAATGGCTCAGACATACATTAGAAGCAGTACACCTCTTTGCATAACATACACATTCTCAGGAAAAAGAACCATGTTTTTTGAGCATCACTGATGTGGGTAATATATGATAAGTCTGGTGCATTTTGTGTACTTAAGTTTACCAATATAGCTCATTGCTGGCCAACTGCAGAAAACAAGGAGACAATCTGACATCACATAGCACTGTGATAAAAGATGTCAGGTAAGTACCTAAGCTTTCCCACATCCTTGCCATCAAAATAATCTCACTAGATCCCAGTAACTTAAATCGATAGATGACTTCATAAACATATAACCTGCATTTGTCAAATTTTACATTTTGAATTGAAGCCTTGACTTTAGTGAGCTCCATTGAATATATACATTTATGTGTATACACATGCATGCATTTAAATATGTATATACATATATATGTACACACATGCACCATTCCACACTATGTCACACACAAATTCCACCATTATGATTAATGTAATCAAAAATTTTCAGCCAAAATTCTAGTCATTAAAATCTATAGTTGGAAAGCAATAGGATCATATAGTTAAATTCTTTCTGCAAAAGGAAGTCTAAGACCCCAAAATGTTAAGAAACCAAACTGTATACAAATCAAGACTAAAGTTCAGGTCTTCTTGTGTTTACACCTGTTTGTTTTCTCTTGACTTTATTTTCATTCTACAAATAGTACATAATATGCATGAATTTTATAAGCATGTACAGATTTTACATTATTTTTTTAAAGGAACGCATCTGGCTTAAAAGTTTTCATTTAAGAAAGGACACCAGGGTACTTGGGTGGCTTAGTTGGTTAAGTGTCCAATTCCTGGTTTCTGCTAAGGTCATGATCTCACCATCATGAATTAGCCCTGGGTTGGGCTCTGTGCTGACATCATGGAACCTGCTTGAGATTCCCTCTCTCTCTCTCTCTCTCTCTCTCTCTCTCTCTTTCTCTCTCTCTCTATCTCTATCTCTCTCTCTGCCCTTTCCCAGCTCACATTTGTGTGCTCTCTCTTACTCTCAAATAGAATTTAAAAAAAAGAATGCCTATATAGTCCCAAAGTAAGATAGACAGATGATAGATAGATAGATAGATAGATAGATAGATAGATAGATAGATAGATTAAAGATCTACAAACTCATGTTTAACATTACTGGCTTTTCTGAGGAGTGAATTAACTCAAATCTTTCCCAGGTATTTCTAATACGATGAATTTATCTACCAAATTTCTTTGATCTCTTATGTCTCCTTCCTTCCTCAACCACATATTCAGTAAAAATGGAAGGAATTGGCACAATTGCAGATTTTATGCAAATGATTTGGAAAACTAAATGTTTTCTAATATTCTTTGATCTGTTTGAAGTCTTTCAAATGAATCTCATTTAAGACATTTAAATATTGGATATTTTCTAGTATTTTTAAAAGGCAAGGCAAAATAAATCTTTCCTGTTTTGTTCTGTTTTCCTTCTTCTGATACACTGCACCTGGGCGGGGTAAATTATCCCCTGTGCTCCTTTCTTGTACCTCTTCCAAATTTTCTCTTCAGAGTTTCTGTTCCCTTCTTCCTTTTGCTTCTATCCATGTAACACCCAATCTCTAGAAGTGTCTTCCTTTCCCTGAAACACCCAAGTAGATGTATAAAGGTGCACATATGGATCTTGCTAACTTGATTATTCGCTAAGTCTACTCCCAAATGGTTTGAAGTTTCAAATCAAATGTGTGATTTGCTAATGTCACCATTTGGAAGTTTGTCTTTGGCACAAATTGATTTTGTGTATAAACACAATGCATTCTTTTTATTTTTACTCTTGAAATCATATGCAAACCACACAAAGACTGTCAGGTTAAGTCAGTCATATTAGTAGCTCTGTTGAAGCCAAAGTCCACAGAGGAATGTTGTGGAAAGATGAAAAGCAAACAACCTCCAGAAATGTCAGCATTGTTCACATACTTGTTTTGACATTTCTTCATGCATGTTCTTCACAGCAACATCCCTGACTCACTGTCTCCCCTAGTAGCTGTTTCTCTCACTCTCTCACAGCTGCTCTGGCCTTTTCTTCAGGACTCTCTTCATTCCTTTCTTCATTAAACTTTCACACATGGTTATGGTACACATACTGTCTATCTGCCAAGCCCTAGAGAGACAACCATGAGCCACACAAAGTCTTATCCTCATGGAACATTTATTCTGGTGAGAGACTAAAAGAGTTTACATCTAAATAAATGACTTAATAAAAACAAAGCAAGATGAAGAACTAGAGAGTAACGAGTGAGCCATTGACTTCTGGGGCCAGAAGGAACTGAAGGCCAAGAGAAGTCTCGGGACTTTGGGGTCCTACTAAGGAGAACCAGTGGGAGACTTTCTATCCTCCACAAAGAATGAGTCTTCCTGGCCCTAAAAGTGGTGGAAGGTGGACTGCTAAGTGAATTGTTTCCTAGGCTGGGACATACAAGGAATCCACACTCCTGATGACTTGTCCCAGGCCCTTTGCATGGTATGATGACTCATACAGTCCATCTGTAGGGCGGAAATGGTATTGACTTCCACTATTTATAGGACTATTTCTAGCTGTGGCCTGAACCTCAGCAGTCCAACAAAGAAAAGAACAACCTGTCTGAAAGAGACCAACATTCAAAGAAAGAAGGGCAAGAATGCATATCTAGAGAAGTAAAGGTGCTGAGGGATCCGGATGACAATTTGGTTAAAAATAATAAGAGTATGTAATGTGATTCAAGTACAGAGAACACTCAGAAAAGGCATATTGGTCAATTACCAACATGTTTTATCAACCAAACAATATCAGAGATTTATTGAAGGACAGGGTGTTTACATCTCAAATGTGTGTCCTTGAAGATCAAGTGTAAGAAATAATCCAAAGCACAGAGGAAAAAAAGGCAGGGAAATCAATGCAAAACCACAAGTGGAAAAAAAAAGAATCCTGGAGAATATAATCGGAGACTTAATAAAAGATTAAAAGAACTACACAGAAGAAAAAGAGACAGACTGGGGAGTCAAAAAAAGAAAATAATAGGAAATTTGTGTGTGTGTGTGTGTGAACTAAAAAACCTGGTGCCACAGATTAAATGGGCTTTCTGAGCCCAAGGCCAGATTGATGAGAAAAGACCTGATGCCTGAAGACATCCTGTAAAATTTCTGAACTCTAACAAAGAAAGGAAAGAAAGGCAAAACATGTGTTAAGATTCAGTGTAAAAAAAAAAATTGGGAAAAGTCAGAATCATCATCTACAAGACTGGAAGTCAAAAGATTATAAAAGAGCAGCTACCAACCACTGTGAGGAAAATGGTACCCTTCAAGAATCCTGGACCTGGCTAAGAATCCTGGACCCTTCATTTCAGGGTTAAAGAAAAAAATATTTGAGAAACTACAAGAGAAACTATCATCCAAGTACTCCATCTAAAGAAAAAATAGTAAAGTGTCTTAAGTAAAGGAATCAGAATAGAAACCTAATGGTGGCAGAACAGAACAAGAGTGTGTATATGTGTATGTATGGTATAAGGTCAAGTGCATAATATAGTTTTCTCTTCTTTTTAATGCTCTCCTGATCTAGTTTTGAGGCCCTGGCTACAGGCCAATTAGTTCCTCTTCTTGAGGGACTGGTTGATTCCACACCTCAACTGGTTCCCTTATCTGGCCCAAATATACTTACCCTAATATCCCCAGAGCCAGATACCAGACAACTAGACAATCACTCTGCCCCAAAACCCAGAGAAATTATTCAAATTAGCCAGTCTCCTGGAATACAGCCAAATCTAGGTAAATCCTACCCTACTTGCCATGGGAAAGTTGCTCCCCACAGCTACAGTTTGTTGTTACTTTGTCCCTGTTTTACATCCCGGAGTGGCCCTGCATGGTAGCTTTCTTCCGTCTTAACATATAAGTAACAAAGGTTTCTGCCTTTCTTCTAAGTATCATCGTATTGTGTCTCACCACCAAAAGAATCTTTAAATCTTATAGAACAAGGCATGAAAGTACAATATATTTCTGATTATGAAATTATTAAGGAAAAATTATTTGCCCTATAGAAAATTCTAATAATAATCTAGGGGCAAAAATACAGAACTACCTAGAGCCTTAGAGTGAAGCATGGTGGAAAGGGTTGGAGGCTTGTTAAAATGGTAGTTGCAGGGGAAAGGAGAAATCTTGAGTTGTATTTTAAGTATATCACATTTAAGCTACATACTGGACATCCTACTAGAGATGTCTAATAAACAGCTGGATTTTTAAATCTGGCACTCACACCTATACATTTGGGAGTTACCAGTGAGTAAGTACATGTTAAGGAGCTATAAGACCTGAGATGACTTAAAGATGCCAGATGGAAAAGTGAATGGGAGACATCAGGACATGCCAACATTGAAAGGTAGAGGAGGAAGACCTAATGAGAGAGACTCACAGAAAGGACCCAGGAATGTAAGGGACACCTAGAGCCAGATGAAGAATGCATTTAAAGAATGAGGGGGGCAGGGGGGGGGGGCCTGGGTGGCTCAGTCAGGTAAGCGTTGACTTCAGCTCAGGTCATGATCTCATGGTTCATGGGCTCGAGCCCCGCTTCGGGCTCTTTGCTGACAGCTCAGAGCCTGGAGGCTGCTTCAGATTCTGTGTCTCCCTCTCTCTCTGCCCCTCCCCTGCTCACATTCCCTCTCTCTCTCTCTCTCTCTCTCTCTTTCTCTCTCTCTCTCTTTCTCTCTCTCTTTAATCTTTATTTATTTTTGAGAGAATGAGACACAGAGCAAGAGTGGGGAAGGGGCCGAGAGAAAAGGAGACAGAATTTGAAGCAGGCTCCAGGCTCTAGGCTGTCAGCACGGAGCCCGACGTGGGGCTCGAACTCACTAACAGCGAGATCACGACCTGAGCCAAAGTTGGATGCTTAACCGACTAAGCCACCCAGATGCCCAAGAATAAATAAATGTTTTTAAAATCAAAAAAAAAAAAGAATGAGAGAGAGATTAACTCAATCTAGTGCCACAGAGAGTTGAGTATGGTGACTAGCAAGAATTAGGCATTGCATTTGGAAAGTGAGAGATCTTAAGTGACATTGGCAGTAGCTTTCCAGTTACAGCATGGCATGAACAAACTCCGATTGGAAGAGTTTCTAGAGAGAATGGAAAATGAAAGACAGTAAACATAATGCTTTTCAAAGGGAGAACAATGAAATCAGGCAGCAGCTGGCTGATGTTTTGTTTACAGATGAGACATAGTCCTCTTATTTTGATTTAAATTATCCTAGGTGAGGGAAAACATTGGGAAAGTGGGGAGGAGGTAAAAAGGGGAAGGAAAGAAAGAGAGGATTTTTTTTCCCTTTCATAGTTTATTGTCAAGTTGGTTTCCATAGAGTAGATTTTTTTTTTAAGGAGAAAAGCACTTGAAGAGGAAACAAAGAATGTTGTTGTACACAGACGTGTACTATCCAGTGAAAAATACATAAATGGAGAGATTAATTAGAAGCAGAAACACTTAGTTTTTGGGGAGCCTGGGCAGCTCAGCTGATGGAGTGTCTGACCCTTGATTTCAGCTCAAGTCATGATCCCAGGGTGTGATATTAAAGCACACACTGGGCTCCACTCTGAATGTGGAACCTGCTTAAAATTCTCTCTCTCTCTCTCTCTCTCTGTCTTTCTCTGTCTCTCTGTCTCTCTCTCTCTCTCTCTCTCTCTTTATCTCTATCTCTCTTTGCTCTCCTCCCCTGCTCATACGTGCACTCTCTCTCTCTCTGAAGTGAAATGATATGAAATGGGAAAGGAAAGACAGAGACAGAGACCAAAACAAAAACATAGTTCATTCTTAAAAGCTGAGAAAAGACTGACTATTTGGGTCCCGGTGCCAATAAGTAGGTTTGATAGAAGAAGGGTAAGAAGGGGGTGCCTGGGTGGCTTAGTCGGTTAAGCGTCCGACTTTCACTTAGGTCATGATCTCGCGGTTCGTGGGTTCGAGCCCCGCGTCGGGCTCTGTGCTGACTGCCAGCTCAGAGCCTGGAGCCTGTCTCAGTCTGTGACTCCCTCTCTCTCTGACCCTCCCCTGCTCACGCTGTCTCTCTCTCTCCTAGAAATAAATAAAACATTAAAAAAATTTTTTTTAAAAAAAGGGTAAGAACATTCTTTTCTGATTGTTTCATTTTCTTAAATAAAATAAACATTTTCATTTGCTGAAAGAGAGGTCATGAAGAGGATATTGATGGTTTGAACGGGAAGAGAAGGTCTGACGGTGGAAAAGTTGACTGACCAGAGAAATAATGCTTGAAGGGCTCTGTTGAGGACCAGCGGGGGATCTGATAAACACTTAGGGTGACATAGGTAAATGGAACCATATTTTACCTTCAGCCAGGGGCACCTGTTGGTGGTTCTGCACAGGCTGGATGCGTCAGAGCTGGGTTTGGCCAAGTCACTGCAGTAGCGATTCAGGAAGAGAAGCAGTGAGAGCATTCCTCCTTCCTGCTCTCAGGAACTTTGACCTTGTATTGCTCTTCCTTTCCCCAACTTCTACAAATTCTACCTAATAGGAGTTGGAAAAACTACCAAAAGTTTCCATGAAAGGTAGGGAGTAATAGGAAACTATGACAGGCAAAGCCAGAACCCTTTAAAGCAGGCAGAGGGAGGAGAAAAGTCTGGCATAATCTATATACCTTAGTCATTGCCTTGACGTTGTTTCTTCTTGTTTGAGCTCTGTGATTCCTAGTATACTTTACCAGTATGGAAATGCAATTAAAATGCTGCAGTAGAGGCATATAAGTGTTATTGGTAAATATAACTAATCACCAGGTATAAGACAAATATTTCCTAACTTATGACCTGATACTGTACAGAATACCTGCCCACTCCATGGTTTCAGAACCCCCCCCCCCCCGCCCCACGCCAAATAGAATGAAATCAGCTCATTAATCACACAGGAGTTGAATGTAAACCATAGACTTGACCGTAAAGATGCATATTCATAGGCAAAAAATTATTTTGTTATTATTTTGTTGTTGTTTGTGAGTTGGAGTTTATTATAAAATATGGACTAGAGGGTCTGTACACATACACTCAATGTGCTCAATGTTAACTTTCTAAAATCTACATTTACCCCCTGTTTGCTGTAAAGCACAATTTACCATTAGGAGTCTCCTGGATAGTCTTAATTATTACTTTCTCAACCTCTAAATGGGGAAAGATTTTAATAATTATTACTACAGGGCACTGAGGGCTGTTTTAATAACTTAGAAGATAATTTTATGAACATAATTTTGTAATGTACTTCATTAGGTTTTTTTTTTTTTCCTTTTTTGAAATTTTGCAGCACAAGTTAACAAGAAGTAACAGACAGATGGTTTGTATTTAGGTACAAGAAAAGCGAGACATGTGGGACCAAAGAACTATCCAGAGCCATTTGCAATAATCAAGCCAGGAATTTAAGAAACAAGGGCTTTCTATGGAAATAGCTAGATCACCTCTTTTATGTGAGTTAGCCTATCTTCTCTAGGATAGAAAATCTCCTCTGAGAATCTTTATTAATATAAAAAACTGGGCTATTTGGCTATGCCATGTTTCCATCCACAGATTAATTTGGAGTAATTTGGCCAACCTCACTGCCTGGCAAGTAAGTTTGTACCCTTTACCCTCTCCTGCTAGCTTGCTCTATGAAAATGAGCTTCCTAGAAAAAGAAGGATAGCTTTTTCTCAACAAGTAACATAGTACTGGTTTCTTCATTCATAACATTCGAACCCCCCAAAGTAACCAAGGAACGGTGCCTCATATTGCGATAAGATTTAAACATTGAAAGTATAGTTGCCAGAGGCTGCAACTCAAAATTGAATAATACCGAAATGGAATACTTTTGTAACAAGAGGGAAAGATAGGTTGAAATATTTCTGATTTAGGTTAATTTAAATTGTTCTTGAGAGGAGAAAGGAAAATAAGAACGGTCCAAATCCATTTTTGTGGTCATAAACATGGTTTGGCAAATGTTCTACCTTCAAGAAAACATCTTGTGCTGAATGTTCCCCAGAAATAGAAATGAGCCTGCATGTTTGTGTTTATACTGAGCTACTGCATTGTGTATCCACAGACAGTATCACACTGGGCTTTGATTGATGCTTCCATTAAAATGGCTTGTGCCGTCATTTTGTGTTCCCATTCTTACCTAGACAAACGATCGATTTCTTTTAATGTAGAAAAGTAAAGCGAATGTAGTACATAAATGATATAATCTCCTTTAAACTGAAATATGTATTTTATAGATGTGCTAATACTTTTGTAAAGATCTCCCTAATTTACTGTGCATGGGGGAGGAGAGAAGGAAACGATGGCTAATAGCAGTTGAACCCTATACAGTAGTCACTGTGTTTTTACAAACACATTAAGCAATCTCTTTCTTCAGAGCCTCTCCCTGCCTGGGTTTTCTGTCTGGAAACCTCTTTCATGAGGATTATGCATGGTTCTGTCTGTCCCTTTCCCCAAGCCTTCCTTAAAACGTCACCTCCTCACACAGGCTGGACCTGATCACCCGATCTAACACAGATGCCACCTCAGTTGTTCTCCATTCCTTGTTCTTCGCAGCCGATCACCATTGTGCACATAGCATATTATTTTGCATTTGTTTATTGTCTGTTCCCCTCCCGCCCCCCTGCCCCATTATACTGCAAATCCCAGGGGAGTAAGGATCTTGTTGATTTTATTGCCTGCTATTGCTCCAGTGCCTAGAACAGAGTCTGACCCATACTTATTGAATACGTGAATAAATTCTTCATTCTCCTCTATGTCCCAGTAAGTCAAAGATCCTTGCTTGGAGTTTTTTGTAAGCTTTCTGATTAGCTGATTAAATGCTTTATTGCTCAAAACCCAAGTCCCACCGTGTACCAAGTTTTACTCTGATGTCTACTTAGAAGTCAGAAGAAGTGAAGGGGGAAAGTAAGTTTGTAACAAACCATGCGAGACAAACACTGGAAGCTGTGGTCTCCGACATGGACTGTGACTTGGCAATGTTCCTCTTATAAAGATGTTCATTCCTTCCTTCTTTAATCAGTCCATACTTATCTGTGATGCCTATTGGGCACTCAAGCTGAGATATTGACAAGGCAGAAGGATTAAAGGCTGAAGTTCAGGAGAGAGGTCCAGACTGAAGGTAAATATTTGGGAATCATCCACATTTCAGAGGTATTTAAAATCAGGATACTGCATGAGATCATGCAATTATAGATAGAAAAGAAGGGCCTGAAACAAAGGCCTGAACTTTCCAACAGCTAGAGGCTAGGAGGTTAGCAAAAACCAGCAGAAACTGAGCAGCAGTTTCAGAGAGATGAGAGAAAACCCAGGTGAAGGTGGTGCATCTCGTGTGTTTTGGGAGAGGGGGGATGTATCTGAATTCAATGCTGATAGGTCAAGAAACATAGGGACAGGGAATTACCCACTGACTTAGCAACAGAGGACATTTCTGACTCTCCAATGAGCAGTTTAGATGCAGCAATGTTGGCATGTGCAGGAGAATTGGAAGAGACAAAGATTATAAATGATTCTTTTGAGTACTTTTTTGTAGAAAAGGAAGAAGAGAGCAGAAGCTATAGGAAGAAGAGAAGGTTTTGCTGGTCATTGTGTCAAAGACAAGAGAAATAATAATGTGTTATTTTCCCCTGCAGTCTCCTTCCCACACATCAATGGCAGTAAAGATTTGCCTACTTTGGTTTTATACAATTATGGTATCTGTTTAGGTGAAGCATTAATCTATGTACTTTAAATGCCAGAATTCACATTACAAATATTGCTTAACAGGAAGCACACTAACACCTCATGAGTCAATGCATTACCTTCTACAAGGCAGTATTGGTTTTCCAACGTATCAGAGAGAAAGGAGCTTAATAACATTGATGAGAAAGTAATTTATTTGGCCTGCTTTATTTAATTGAAATAGAATGAAAATAGATGCCTCTTGAGCACCAAGAATTCTCTGGTTTCGTTTTTTTTATAGTTTTTAACTTTTTATCTGTTGTATAACAGAAGTGGATTGCTCTATGGCACGTGGAATATAGATGATGTCACTTTTTAAAATATTGGCTGAAGTCTCCAAACACCGAAGTTGTTGGAATTTTTAATTCTAGCCAGTTTTCAAGGCTCCATCCCCACCTCTTTCATTACGTAAAAACCCTGGGACCTATATTGCTTTTTAATATATCCTAAGAAATAGGACAGGCCCCACTTGCCTGTGTTGGCATCCGTGCTTGGTTCCATTTGGCCAACCAGTGCCAGCAGCAACACTGGAATTTTTTTTCCCCCACTGGGCCAAGTTTGAATACGGGAGGCTCCTGGCCAAGGCTCTGGAGCTCATTGTTCAGTACTCACTGGCCACCAAACAGACATCCCCTTCCAGAGTTCATTCTCCTTTAAAGGAACTATCTTTGGGCAGATACAGCTCTCTATTGGAAAATCCCTATTCTCTTTCCCAGTTAGGAGGGCTCCAATACCACCCTCTCAGAGTCCTCCTTGTCCCCCACCCCCATCACCAAACTTCCTCTGCCTTTGGCAAGTCCAGCTTAATCATTGAAGTCTAAGTTCTGATACCAATATCTTGTCAGAGGCTTTCTTCAGGGCAAAGTGTGTACCTTGAAATTTCTCTTTTCTGCCAACAAATGCATAAAAAGACTTATCTGTGCACCTGGAACATACAGACTCTCAGGATGAAATGTCCTGGGAAAGGGCAAAGCAGTGGAGATATGGCTTCCTCAAATGAATCACCCTGCTGCACTAGCATTATTGAATGCAACTGTACGGTAAAGATGAGTCAGGAAGTTAAAATCTATTGTACACTTTCCACGTATTGTTAATTTCCTTTTTTTAAAGCTCTAAAATTTGGAAAGTGGTTCTCCTTACCCACTGCTAGTTGGATGTGACTCACACTGTGCAGAGTCATGCTCATGGACCAGCTGCTAGCTATACTTTCCGAAGACATCAAGTGGCTGGGTGTTAAGATGAGGTGGTGTTTACACGCAGTGTGGTGGAATACATCTTCCAATTCATCTCAATCCCACACCTTTTTGAAGACCAACTTTGTTCTATGCAGTGAGAAAGATAATCATTATTTGTTCATTATTTGAACTTGTCAGTGAGTCAGATGGAGAAGAAAAGTAAATGAGAATCATTAAGAAATGGCTGAGTATGGTAAATACCCTACGAGAGGCAGAATGTGCTTTTGCACAGAGAAGCAATCAAAGCAGCCTTAGAAGAAGGAATAAAGGCAATATTTGACATCAGTCTTAAAGAAGTGAATTTCAAACTCTGGGCTGTGACTCTGGTAGTAGAAAATAAATTTATGGAATACATGCAATATTTTAGAGAATTAAACCAAATTGAATAAAAGAGAGACTGTCAGAGGGCACCATCAATAGGAAGGTTAAATATTCTTCCTCAAATTCTCATTTCAAAATATGTGTACATATGTACCTCAGTGATGATGTAAAAATATATTCCTTTGAATTGGTCTTGGCTAAAAAAGGGTAAGAAATGTTTATAAATGTGGCATGGAATATAATCAGGTAAAAAAAACAGGAGAGGGTATTTCAAACAGGGGCACCATCCTAACCAAACCATAGATAGAAAAAAGCTGTAGACCCTGCCGGAGAGGTGATGAGCTGTCTCATCTATTGCAATCATTGAGTAACAAAGACTTGGGAGAAGTAATCATAATGGAGCTATCTTAAGAAAATAAAAATAAGTGTTTTTTTCCTGTCTCAATTCTTTTGTCCTTTGGTCTCACGATCTTTAATAATTGGCACCTTCCACTCCATTGTTCAAGCCACAAAAACTATAAACCATCTTTGGGCTATTGCTTTCATTCCTCCCCACACGAATCCATCAACGAGTCCTGTTTGCCACCTTCCAAAATATCTGAAAACTGTCCACCTGTCCTCAATGCTGCTACCACTAGGGTCCAAGCTTCCATTATCTTTTGCCAAGACTATGTCAATGGTTTCCTAGTTGGCATCTCTCTCCCCACTTTTGTATCTTCATTTCTGCCCTCAACTTATTCTTTTTTTTCCCTTCATAGTTTATTGTCAAGTTTTTTTTCCATAGAACACCTAGTACTTATCCCAATAAGTGCCCTCTTCCATGCCCATCGCCCCCTTCTTCTCTCCCCTACTCCCATCAGCCCTCAGTTTGCTCTCAGCATTCAAGAGTCTTTCATGGTTTGCCTCTCTCCCTCTTCCCGACTATTTTTCCCCTTCTCCTCCCCCATGGTCCTCCATTAAGTTTCTCCTCATCCACCTATATGTGAAAACATATGGTAACTGTCCATCCCTGCCTGACTTATTTTGCTCAGCATAACACCGTCAAGTTCCATTCACATTGCTACACATGGCCAGATTTCATTCTTTCTCATTGCCATGTAGTATTCCATGGTATAGATAAACCACATCTTCTTGATCCATTAGTCAGTTGATGGACACTTAGGCTCTTTCCATGATTTGACTATTGTTGAGAGTGCAGCTATGAACATTAGGGTACATGTGCCCCTGTGCATCAGCACTCCTGTATCCCTGAGGTAAATTCCTAGCAGTGCTATTGCTGGGTCATAGGGGAGTTCTACTGTTAATTTTTTGAGGAACCTCCATACTCTTTTCCAGAGTATGGAAAAGAGTCCCATTTACATTCCCACCAACAGTGTAGGAGGGTGCCCGTTTCTCCACATCCTCACCAACATCTATAGTCTCCTGATTTGTTCATTTTAGCCACTCTGACTGGTGTGAGGTGGTATCTCAGTATGGTTTTGATCTGCATTTCCCTGATGATGAGGGACATTGTGCCCTCAACTTATTCTTGATGTATCATCCAGAATGATCTTTCTAAAGCTTCACTGACCAATATGGTAGCAAATAGCTAATGTACTTAATTAAATTTAAATGAATTAAAATTAAACAGAATTTAAAAGTCACATAAGTTAGTCTCGCTGGCCACATTTCAGGTGCTCAATAGCTGTGTATTTCATCCAATATGGCAACTCTCCTGGACAGTGCAGAGAATAGTCCCATCATTCCAGATGGTATTATTGGACAGTGCTCTTCCAAAGCATGAGCCAGATCATGTCATTGCCCTGATCAAAAATTCCAATAATCTCTCATTACAGCTGGAATAAAATCCCAAATTCAGGCCATAGGCTGCCAGCCCTACACCATATCATTTCTGTGTATCTCACTCAACCATTTATTGTTCTCATTCCTCAGTGGCTCGCTTCCTTTCTTTTTCTTGTTCACATCAAGAGCTAACCCGGGGTCTTTGCATTTATTGTTTTCTTTGCCTAAAATATTCTCTCCCTAATGCTCTTCCTTCCCACAGCTGGTCTATTTAAATCTCTTAAGTATAACTTCAGGTTACCTCCTCAGAGAGGACTGTCCTAGTTATTTTAGATAGCACCAGCTTGTTAATACCATTCATCATAGTTACCGTAATTGGATTTATGTAACTTATTAGTATGTTTATTGACTATAGTGTTTACTGATCGTCTTTCTTCCCCCTCTGGAAGACAAGCCTATTTATAGCCTTGCTCACTACTGTGTCTCACATACCTAGTAAATTTTCAAAAAATATTTGACGAATGAATGAAGCCCACAAAAGAGCTAAACCTTGAGAATTGGTTGGGAAAGAGTCTTAAAAGCAAAAAAGACAATAGCCAATGTGAAGATACTGAATATCTGTAGGAAGTGGCATAATCAGATGCATGATTTTGAAAGATTAATCTTCTAGCTTTTCATATTCAGTTTGGAAAGTTGAAATGGAAAAATATTTAAAATTGTACTACACAGGAAAGCCGGGGAAAGGGTACATGGGACTCTATACTGTTTTGCAACTTCCCATGAGTCTGTAACTATTTCAGAAATAAAAAGTTAAAAAGAAATTGTACTGTAGTATTCCTCAGTTGATGCAGTAATGACCAAATTTACAAAAATAATGCAATGGAGTTTTACTTAGAAAAATAATTAAGGGAAAAAAGGGTGTAATATGACTCAATTTAGTATGGTTTGCTTTATACATTTGCATTACTGTGAGCTTTCTGTTTACATATTTCACTAACATGCTCAAATTGAATGCTTTTGAACTTCGGTACCCAATAATCCACAGAAATATACAATGAGCCACTGCAATATTCCGTGACTTAATCAGCAGTTACCTGTACATATGACCTGTATTTGATGGCTTGGTGCCCATGTCACACTCTCTGCACCCACCTCAAATTCCATCCACAGTTGTCACTAAGCACTGACAGCATCTGACCTCAAAAGGGCTGTGCACCTTTCCACCCTCTGAAGCTGCAGGAAAATTGCAAGAGGTTCGTGTGCCCAGAAGTCCTTAAGGACTATGAGACAAGTACAAAGTGAATTAATGTCCCAGCCTCTGTCCTTCAGAAGGATAATTCTGGGAGGTTAGCTCTGCATTTCTCAGGAGGTCTCCATGCAATTAGCAACCCCCTTCCCCACCCACAGCAGGTCAACCCACATAATTCCTTGTTTTAATCTTCCTTTTCCCTCCCTTCTACTTCCTTGGGTCTCCTAACTCCTAAATAAATTACCCTTACCCAAATCTTAGCCTCTGTTTTGAAGGAACTCACACAAGGTCTGGGTCTGAAGTGACCCTAGAAAGTAGAACCTCAGGATGGGACACTGGCAGTGGATCATTCCTCTGGTCAGATAGCAGCAACAAAGGGAGCCCTGGTGAACTGTGAAGTGACATTGGCCTTTGGCATGCTGAGCACCGTGATTCTTTCACCTCACATGGATCCGGATGAAGTACAAGTGGAAGACAGAGCATTGGATTATTCAGTAGCTGTAGCACATGAACGAGATAAGAGCAATAGAAATGATAAGGATTGTTCATTGGCAAGTTTTTCCTATCTGATTCCTTGGAATCAGTCATTAAAGAACAAAAGAAAAGATAGGCTCAGATGAATAAGCTATCATGTCAGGGCTTCCTTCGTTGCTGTAAGTGCTGCATGGCAGCATTTAAAGAAACTCTCACCTTTCACAGTAGTAGATTGTGCCGTGTTAGATATCCAGCCCAGGTTTTAATTAAAAGATTAGCAGGAACACAAAGAACACTGAGTGTGCAGCTTGACATACCTCCTCCGCTAAACTCTGTGCTTTGCCAGAGAAGAGGTAAGATCCTGAGCCCTGGTATAAGTTTATTTGTGTGGTGTGTGCCTGAACACCATGAAACCTCAAATTCTCTGTCCCACTGCACTAGCAGAAGCAATCTTAATTCCCTTACCATTGAGAAGAACAGCCTACCTGCATCTGGACACCTTGCACGTATCTTACCTATAGCCTGTGGCTTACAAAACAGTGCATGTCCCTGTCCAGATCTCTTCCACCTTCTCTCATTACAAGCAGTCCAATAGTGGGGGTCATGTGTCATTGTAGGCCAACAGGGAGAACACTGTCCCTAATCTGGGACTATTTCACTGAAAGACGTACTGGTCAGTACGTCTGGTGGGAAATGGGAACAGTGTAGGAAGCGGATCTATGGGTTGTTAGACTGGAAATGAGGGGAGAGTATCAAGTGAGAAGAGAATTTATTGATGTGGAGGACTTTCCACATCTTGGTAACTCAAGATTTTACCTCCCAGATTGACAGTACACATTAATAAAAAATCTTTAATTTTTTTAGTCTAGACTCCCTCACCCCCTTGCTTGGCTTAGGGATTCATATCCCCAAATATCCCATATCTCCTTTCTCTTTCCAGTTGTGTTTATGTTTAAAACATATTTCTGGAATGCCTAGAAAAAATCTGACCACCTCAATTAATGTCTCATCAAGAATCACCGGCATCACCAATCACCTGCATTTCCTTATGGTGGCTTTGCTAATAAAGTAGTTTTATGCCATGGAAAACTACACTGATCAACCTGCACCCATTTTTTACTTTAATATTTTATTTTTCTTCCATTAAATTTTAAGATCTGTTTTAACTGTAAAATTCTATAAGCTAAGTATAAGATTATAAATTGTATTTATGTATATCAGCTGCAATGCCTTAGGCCATCTCATATAGGTCCTGAAAATAAGGAAATGTATTGTCTCCAGAACAAAATGTCTAGATGTCTAGAACTGGGGTGGTTCCAGGTGAGTTGTAATCATTACAAATAATGTCACCGAGGAGCCAGGTTACTTCCCCTCTCTGCTCTACCATCTTTGGTGTTTGCTCTTTGCTCTCTGGCTGGCTCCCTTCATTTTGTAAGAGGCCTGCAGGAGTTCTAGATGTTAGATCTAGATCATTAACTACAAGGCCACAAAACACATCTCTCCAATGTCTCCTTAGGAGCTAGAAAACAGATCTTAGAATCCCTTCTGGAAGGCTCGTCGGCCTCATCTGGGTCACTTTCCCAATCCTGAATGATCAAAGGCATGAACATAGCACCACCATGATTACTTAGCCTAATTGGAATTCACCCAAGCTGTGGATGAGGTCATTCCCTTGATCACGTGGTAACTGAACAAAGTCAGGGTTTTGTTAGCAAGGAAGACAAGGGAAATGAAAGTAGGCCATATAATCAGTTGTATCTGTTGTACACAATTTTCAGTGAGGATCTTTAGGGCAAGGCCAGGAGTGCATTATTCAAGCAGCTTGCAGCAGAGTCCACTAGGCCTGAGCTAGGTGCTCCTTAGCAATGTGATCTAGTGATTGCTGTCCATCATTCTGACTGGGCCATAGAAACAGAGAGTGACTTGGTGCTTTACTTCTGCTAATAAAGTGTCACAGAATGACCAGAGCCTTATGTAACTTAAACTCAGTGTAATACCTGAGACTTTGAAGGCAACCAAGAACACTACCAAAAGCAGATAACAGTGGAACAAGCAGCCTCATTTTGTGCTGTTGGCCATAGCAAATGCATGTGATATATGATCTGCACTTGCAACCCTCACCATCAGTCCCACATGATCTTAAAGAAGAATGATAGAGACGTTCTGCACAGCTGGTTTTCCATAGGCTTGCATCCAGCCAAATACCTAATACAAACCAAAGCCCTATAGAGGGGACTAGACACGTGTGGGTTTGGGTCTTTCTTTATGCTTGCAGAAGAGATCTATGTTTTATCTATAAAACATAAAACTATGTTTTATCAGTCAAAATATGTTTTCAATGAATTGTTGGTTTAACTGTCTATAGCAAAACTACAAGGAAAAGTAGTGAATTAGGAAAATCCTAGTTAAAGTAAATAATCCCTTCTTCATTCCTCCTGTGTGCAAATTTAGATTTATATCCTTTGGGGTTTTTGTTTTGTTTTGTTTTGCTTTTTATTCAGTTATACTGAACTTATCCTGGACAGTTTAAAATATCTGTCTCCATGACTGCTGTACAATTTTTTAACAATGTTAGAATGTCACATGTTAAAACACCTCTTATCAGAAATAGTACTGAGTTAAATTCTATAAAACAAAAACATTTCCATTTAAAATTTTGAAATAAAAGTTATCAAGCCGTTTCAGTGAGTTTGCATTTCGACAAAGCAGATTTTTTTCTTTTTCTTTTTTAATAGTTTATTGTCAAGTTGGTTTCCATATAACACTCAGTGATCATCCCCACAAGTGCCCTCCTCCATGCCCATCACCTCCGTTCCCCTCCCCCCACCCCATCTGCCCTCAATTTGTTCTCAACATTCAAGAGTCTCTCATGGTTTGCCTCCCTCCCTCTCCCCCACTATTTTCCCCCTTCTTCTCCCCCACGGTCCTCCGTTAAGTTCCTCCTAATCCCCCTATACGTGCAAACATCTGATATTTGTCCTTCTCTGCCTGACTTATTTCAATCAGCATAACACCCAAGTTCCATCCATGTTGCTAGACATGGCCAGATTTCATTCTTTCTCATTGCCATGTATTCCCACAGATTATACCAACCCTAAACTGGCCTTTGATACATGAATTAGTTTGCCATTGCTTTTGTCAACAATTTCAAGCCAGAATTAAAGACCTTTAAATTAGTTAGGAGATAACAGTTATCTCAAGAGCTACATCTAAATAGTGAACCCTGTTTCATCCTCTAATTAACTCATGATGTGACCATTAACCCACGTAACCATTACAGACAAAAGCACAGGAAGTGTAAAGGAAGTCAGGAAACAAACTTGTGAGACAATTACCATATATAATTCTTGGTTAAGCTTCTTTGAAACAGGGGAAGAATTTAAAATATGCAACTTTCTGTTCTGCTTTTTTAAAAAATATATAGAGTAGGTTATTTGCATATGCTTAAGTCTAGGAACACCCAGAAGATAACTATTTGTGAGACCTCATCTGCAGGCTTCACAGTTTAGGGCTGAAAGCTAATTAGCAATCCGATTCAAAGTCCTTTATTTTACAGAAGATGCACTCACCAGGCGGTTAGGGACAGAACGGAGGCACTCCTCATTTTTCTGAATCAGTCCAAGATTTCGTTAAGCCCAGTGTTCTGTCCTGTCTCAAAAGTGATGTTTCTTAAAATGATTCCAAGACCACTATTCTATAAGATATAGTGAACCTGAAAATAGTGCTGCAAAGAGAAGCAAATGAGCATTTATTCTGATATCAAAGAACTCCAATTTGGGGAGCACAGATTCGGGTAGAAACCCAAAGAGTGTCCTGTTTATAGGGTGAAAGAGTAAGAGGAAAAGGAGAGAGGGCAATTCCATGAGTTGAAGAAAAGAAAAAGAGAGCTTTCTATGGTGTTAACAAGCTAAGCTACTCTGGGTTTCACGTTGATTGATTACTGACTGTGATTGCAGGAAGTCCACAGCCCTTCTTGTGATCAGGATGTCTGTTCTCCTGCTGACTTCGCCAGCAATTGCTTAAAACAGTTGCTGTTTTTCCAGGACCACAGGTTCTAGCCTGGTTCAAGCAAAGGTGGGTCAGGCAGTTTTTCTCAGGCAGTGGTTCCTCAGGCTCTATTTTGAAATGGCTCCTGTGGTGTCACTTACCCACGATATTAACAAGTGTTTCACAAGAAAGGGACCATAGACACATAATTGTCTCTGGGAGGGGCTAGGTCAAAGTTAACCTGCTTTTCCTTTCTCTGGCAATTTACAGAGGCTTTAATTTGCTCCTATGAACTCTTATATGGAGACATGTAGGCATTAGATTGACATAGACATGTAGGCATTACATATAGGCATTAGACGGAAATGTGTTACAAGCTTAATTGACCTCCTTGGTTCTTGTTTTATCTTGTTGTTTATGTTTGCTTGGTGATGTTCTGGGGGATTGTTTGTCTACTTGCTTTTTGATCAAAACACCCAACACAAAAGTAGTATTCCGTGGACCAGAAAATGTTACTGCTATCACTTACAATTTGATGTGCTCTGCATTACAGAAAAAAATACAAAATAAAAAAGGCTTCAACAAAATAAAATTTTACTCTTCTCTCAGGCAAAGGGAATCTGGAGTATTTAATCAAGACTGTGGACGTTCTGGAGGGTCATGTTCCTTCCATCTTTCTGTTCTATCTCCTCGCTTGTGGCTTCTATCCCCAAGGTCATCTCATAGTCCAAGTTGATGGCCCAAATTTCTGCCTTTTTGTTCACAGTCCAGGAAGCAGCTGAGTCAGCTTCTTTTTGGCAGCATTCCCAGAGGGCCCACACAACACATTTGTTGACAATTGACCAAGAGTACTGGAAATCGAAATCGCTTCAGTGACTACAATACCTCCACAAATAAAATCTGGATTCTTCACCTAAGGGAGAACAAAAATGTACAGTCATTTAGTGAGAAGTCTTTTCCACACTCTTCTAGGGCACAGAAGAAAAAGGAGGAAGAAGAGGAGGTGGAGACAGGCAGGAGGAGGTGGAGAGGGAGGGAAACGAAGGGGGAGAGGGAGGAGGAAAGAGGAAGGAGAGAGGAAGAAGTTGTCTTGAATGCATTTTTTGAAATGTTTATTTCATTCTTAGGGAGCAGAGGAAGGGCAGAGAGGTGGCTGGGGAGGGGGGATCTGAAGTGAACTCTGTGCTGACAGCAGACAGCCGGATGCAGGGCTTGAACTCAAAAACCGTGAGATCATGACCTGGGCTGGCATTGGACGCTTAACTGACTGAGTCACCCAGGCATCCCTGAATGCATTTGAAAGTACACTTTATTGGGGCGCCTGGGTGGCTTAGTCGGTTAAGCGTCCGACTGACTTTTGCTTAGGTCATGATCTCGCAGTTTGTGGGTTCAAGCCCCGCGTCGGGCTCTGTGCTGACTGCCAGCTCAGAGCCTGGAGCCTGTTTCAGGGTCTGTATCTCCCTCTCTCTCTGACCCTCCCCTGCTCACGCTGTCTCTCTCTCTCCTAGAAATAAATAAAAAACATTAAAAAAAAAAAGAAAGTACACTTTATTACACAACAGGTATCTGGAGGTAAGGAAGCAATTTATTGACTGTAGAGATGGTAAATGTGTTATCATTCCTGTCAAGATGCCTGCTTAACCAGATCAGATTTTGACTGATACCTTTCAAAAGTTCAAACGCATGGCCTATCAAACTGTCCTCCTAACCAGCCCTAACCTTACCTTCTATGCTTTGCATACGTTTACCAACTGCATCCATTATCATAACGAATAAAATAAGTAGGTGACAGTTCAATTATGAGATGTAATAGGACCAAAGAGAGGTAATCACATTGGGAAGTTTGGTTTTTGACAGTTTATAACCTCTTGAACTGAAGTGCTTACTGATTGCAACTATTTTTCTAACTTAAGCCAGATTTCTCTCAGTAAATAGTAGAGAAAATGAAAATATCAAGGAAGAATTACACTCTGGTTATTGCAAAGGTTTTCTGTCAGTTCTTATAGGCATCTAAAAAGTGAAGCGAAACTTCACCAATCTCTAGTTTTCTTGAAGATAATACATACGCTGTTCAGAAGTGCTTGAAGTGGATCTCTTTGGAATAGGTGTTCATATATAATTTTTTAAAATATTGGTACATTTATTCTTTAATAAAATCAGGGAAATTGAATGTCACTCAGATAACAGGTACAGCATAGGAAATATAGTCAATGATACTGTAATAGTGTATGGTGACAAATGGTGGCTACAGTTGTGATGAGCAGAGCGTGTGTGTATTGACTTGTCCAATTGCTATGTTATGCACCTGAAACTAATGGAATATTGTGTGTCAGCAATACTTCGATTGGAAAAAAGAAGAAGGAAGGAAGGAAGGAAGGAAGGAAGGAAGGAAGGAAGGAAGGAAGGAAGGAAGGGAGAGAAAGAGAGAAAGAAGAAGGGAGGGAGGGAGGAAAGAAAGGAGGGAGGAAAAGATCAGAGCAGCTGATTTAACTGGAGACAGAAATCATAGCAATTTTCACCAGTGTATATTTGGAAGAAGGTCATTAATGCCAATATACATATGGTTCCATAGTTTTTGATAAAACACAGGGACTTCCCTCTGTCAGTTGTGTTAAAGTTTACTTGTACATTTTCTATTTTGAGCTCAATTTACGTGGTCTGAGTGCCATAGGGAAAAGAAACAAGAAAATAGAGGAAAACAAAGTATCATGCATACTTCTATGGGTCAGGCACCATACTGAATGTCCTGTATTTTCATATTTATCTGACGCAATTAATTTATGAGCATGTTTATTAGTCCCATTTTAGAGGTGAGAAAGATGTGGACAGAATACAATTTTTTAAAGAGGTATAATCAACAGAGAAGTAGACTGTGTTGCCCAAGTCAGCCTGGTTCCCAAGATATTTCATTCCTGCTCTATCATACCTGACATATTTTCTTAGGCTGTTAGTTCCTCAAGAGTGAAGCATTTATTTCATGCAAAAGCTCTTAAAAGCAAACAAGGTAGAGACTACAGGGAGAAGGAGGAAATGCATTCCTAAGCAAGGTTTTAGGAACCAAATATACTTCCTTCTGGAAAGTGAACTGAAAAATCCAGAACTTGGTAACTTTGGAATTCGTCAGATGAAGACTGACTCCACTGCAGCTCCTGCACATGACTATATGGACTCCGGGGGCTTCCTGGAGAGTATTTTTAAAAGAAGATTTCTTTATCGTGAAGAATAAGTGAGTAGCTGACTGGAGCCAAACCAGAAAGAAGTCTTGGTAGATATGCTTTTGGGGTGGCGATGGTGATATAGGGACTTCAGGAATTGGGACAGTGACAGAAAGCTGAAAGTACACTCCTAGTAACATATACACCAAAAAGACCTGAGCCCTGTGGACAAAAGCAATGAGGAAGAATTTTGTCACGGGCTGAACTTACCAGGAAGCCATTGTGAAGGAGGCATGAGCATGGAGTAGAGCTTCTCTGGGTAGCATTGAAGCTGTTGGTCTCTTGACTAAATACATATACTTTAGAAATAGTCTCAGCACTGTCAATATTTATGTGGAACCTGGAAAGAAAAAGCAGTTGGTGAATCACTCCAGGATTCTCCTCACCTGGTTAAAGTATTTAGATGGGTTTTGAATATAGCAAATTTGAAGGAGGCCAGACATAAGAAACACCCCATCACTGATGAATTCAAATATACACCTACCCCACCCCAACACACACCCGACTCTCTAAAAGGATTTCCATCTAAAAGGATTTCCCTTTCTACCTTTCATTTTTCTGTGGAAAAAGAAGAATGAATGAATATAAACAACCTCCGTTGAAAAAAAAGCACCATCTCCATTTGGTCCTTGCTGTCTAAGTGGGCTGTTTATGAGGAGGTAGGAATACAAAGACCATGGGCCCAAAATGGTCACGTTGCTTTCTTTAGAATGTACTGCCTACTGTTATGATTTTTTAATTCTAATTCTTTAAGAAGTCATTGTACTACTCAATGCACCAAATTGGTTACGTTGATATATCCTTGTACAAGCAAGTAGAAACAATCTCATTTCTCACTATGGCTTTGAAGATTTCACATATTTCCCCTGTCCATCCAGTTTTCATTTGTGACAGGAAACTCACAAAGAAATAACAGAAATTTTTATGGAAATACTTAAGGGTAATTGTTTCGAGGACTCTGTGTAGTCGAATTGTTTTTTAGGCTACCATGAAAGATTAGGGCAGCAGCACTGCTTTCTGCACTTGGCCCACAATTTCACATAAATGAATAACTCTCAACAAAAGGAAGCAGAAAAGAATAAAATCAAAAGCCATTTACTGCGTGCCTTTTCCTCCCATTGTATTCAACCCAGAAAACACTGTGTGTGGAAGTATACTACATGATGTAGCCAAGAACTACTGAACATTTCATTTGAATATGTTTAATCCATAGGAATAAACACTTTATTTCCAGAGTAAGGAAACTAAATTTTATATTTAAGCAGTTTCTTCAAGACACAGTAATTACCATTATTGTCAGCAGGAAGAAAATTGACTTCCAGAAAATCATAAAGTCTCCAATATTATCTGAGAAAACAAATGACATAGCCATACTCCACAATGTCACCAGCTTCCTCTTGGCTCACCCTCTCTGCAATTCTTTGGTCATCACTACTTGCAGATTGAAGGATTCCAAGCAAAAGGCAACACAAATTGTTTCCATTTCCTTGTAGTAATGGAAAGTTTTATGTCTAGTCTGAAAAATATAAATCTTATCAGTGGCTCTACCTGGAGCTTGGACTTCGTGAATGACTGGAGAGCACTACGCACTTCCATCATTCCAATGAGCTTCCTTCAAAGTGTTACAGATGAAGTGGGTGTGTGGTTCATTTACTGAAGAAATACTGACATTGAACCACAAATAAGTCCTGGAAAACCACTCCAAGCCTGGATCACACACACATGTCCTAAGGCTCAAGCCTGTGGGTTAAGAAAAGGAATTTGCTAAGCATCTGTTACGTTGTCCCCTCTTGCAGTCATTAGCTCCAGACCCTAGTCTTTGAGGTTTGGATTAGCTGAGGACCTTTTCACATTGGAAAAGGCATCACAAAAGGGAAATAAGCATATGCAAATCAATTCAGGTATGTTTGGAAAATGGTGAATAGTGTTCAGTTTGGCTACCAAAACTGACATTTGTAGACCAGGAATGGCAGACCATGAAGATGCATGTAAGTTGTTTCTAAGATGTCAACAGCCATGCCATACACCACAGTGACTGGTCAGTGGGGACAAAGCCATGATCTCTCCCCAACTGGCCGCATGCTGTGTCCTCCCCATGTTCACTTCATTTAGCTTATTCAGTAGATTCAAGTTCAGAATGGGTGAGCAGACATGCACAGCACCTTTGGAGATAAGAATCATCATTCTTACAGCGCTAAGGGGATGAGCAAAAGCAGAACTGATGGAAGCTATCTGTGCTTTGAATCATTGTTTATAAGCAGAACAAACTTCATTGAAGTACTACAAACAGAGTCCAACAGATGAAGGTAAGACTTATACTTCTTATACAAAGACCTGGAATTTTTACTTCCATTTAGTGTGTAGAAACCCACAAAGGAAACCCGCTCCCAATCAACTATAAAAGAAAGCCATATAAAATACAAATCATGAGTTTTTATGAGCCCTTCAGGGAGATGAGGTCACAAGGAAACTCAATACCTGAATTGCAAAGAGAGACAAGCCTTTTTAAAGCATCTGAACTGTATCCTCTGTGGTAGATCATGAGGAAAAGAACTAACCATCATAATCGTGAGTAAGGAGAATCAACAAAGTTTTAACAGGTCATTAAAGTACACATGTATACTAGTATGTCAGTCTAGAATAGCTGGAGGCCCGGATACAAGGGAAAGTCATGCTGACCCCTGAAAACCACCAGTTTGTTCTCTGTTTCTATGAGTTTGTTCCTTTTAGATTCCACATATGCGTGAGATCATATGGATTTGTCTTTCTCTGACTTATTTCACTTAGCAGAATGCCTCCAAGTTTCATTCATGTTGTTACAAATGGCAGGATTTCTTCTTTTCTTACGGCTGAATAATAATGGTTCATTCTCTCTGTTTGTACCACATTTTCATTATCCATTCATCTGATATAATCTGATGATTATATGATTTTTACTTTTCATTCTTTTAATGTGCTGTATCACATTTACTGACTTGGGTCTGTCACCAGAAAACTTTTAAAAAGAAATAAATAAAAAATAAAAACTTTTTTTTAAAAGAATACTTAACTTGATTTAGAGATAGACTACATTTCCAGTATAAACTACAACCATATTTTAGACAAACATAAGGCAAAATAGTTCTAAAGTTATCCAGAGGAATAAATATACGAAAATAGCCAAGGAGTTTTTGGAATTGTACAACCAGATTTCAACACATTTTGTAAAGAAAGAATTAAAGACTAGGACACTGGTGTGAGAATGAAGAGTTCCTGTAAACAAAACAGGAAGTCCAGATATATATTTTATTACATAAAATATTGTAGGTTAATGTAAAAGTGACCTTTTAAAGACATTCAGAAGATAAATTATTCAACAAATGCTGCTGGGGTATTTATTTGTTGGGGAGAAGAAAAGACTATAACCCTATGTGAACTCACAGTGTAAAATACAGACAAATTAGATTTAATTTCTATAAAATGAAACCATAACTGAAATGTAAGAAAATAAACACATACCTGATTTCAAGACGCAGTATATTTGCATGATAAATGTCTAATATTAGCAATATGTTAATTAAAAATACAATAGAAAAAAATAAGAATCAAATGACTCCGTCAATTAAATTGGCAAACTTAACTATAACTTGTCCCATATAGATAAAACAAGAAAAAAAACAAAAGGCAATAAACTTAAGATATTAAGATAATCAAATTTATTAACATAATCACATTTATTAGATAAATAAAAATCAAGCTACACTAATGAACTAAAAGTGTCCTACTATGAAAACAACATTGTTTTTAAATTATAAATCGTCCACTTGTCGTGCAAGTGATAGAAAGTTCCCTCCTATATTTTAATGAAAAGAGTGTAAATTGGTTCTGCCTTTCAAGAAAGCAAATTAGGAGAATATATCAAAAGAAGTAATGCTCACACCTCTTGACCTTGTAATTCTATGTCTATAGATTTATTCTAATGAAATACAGTCAGAGATGTTTACAAGGCTTTACATATGATGGCATTTATCATATCAGTGTCACTGATAACTAATAAAAAAAACGCATATTAAAGGGTTTGCTAAATTAATACTAGTATAGCAGTGGCATGGACTATAGCTTTTATAGTAATTAAAGTCTTGCTTGTATAGAATAATTAATGACTCAGGATGTTTATGATAGAGACTTCTTTAATAATATACACACGTTAGGAAAATATATTAAAATAACCATGATTATTTTTAAGTAGGGAGTTGGAATTTTTAAGTGCCTTTTTGTGGATTTTTGTATATATTTTAACTTTTCAAGTGATTGCCTGTATTTAATTCTCTAGTTCTACACCCCCCACCCCCGCCTTCTAACTTAATTGTACTCCATTTAGGCTTTTGCTCAAATGAAACTCTGTGAAATGGCTTTTCACAAGTCCAGCAGTGATGCCTGATTTGCCAAATCAAATGGCTGGGTTGCCTGGGTGGCTCAGTTGGTTATGCGTCCGACTTCAGCTCAGGTCATGATCTCACGGTTAGTAGGTTTGAGCCTTGCATTGCATCGGGCTCTGTGCTGACAGCTAGCTCAGAGCCTGGAGCCTGTTTCAGATTCTGTATCTCCCTCTCTCTCTGACCCTCCCCTTCTCACGTTGTGTGTCTCTCTCTCCCAGAAATAATTTTTTTAAAAAAAATTAAAAAAAGAAACAAATGACCAATGTTTAGTTTTTACCTTACCTTGGACACTACATCATTTGACACCCTCTTCCTTGATAGACTTTCTTCACTTCGCTTGTAGGACACCACCTCTGCTGAGTTTCCTTCCAGACTCACTCTCCCACCTCCTTGCCCACCCCACTCCTTTTCCCTGAGGGCCCCACAGCTCAGTTGTTTCTCTTTTCCCAGTTTATTCATGCTAACACCTGGTGAACTTATGTCGTCTTACAACTTCAAATACCATCTTCAAGCCCACAGCACCCAAATGTATACCTCCAGCCTGGACATCAGTCCTACCCTCACAATCAGATATCCAACTATTAAAATCCACACGCCTTTAATATCACAGAGGAGACATCTCAGAACAGCACGTCTAAGACTGCACTCCTGGTCGTCTCTCCCCAAAGGCTCTTTCCGTGTTTTAGTCTCCTTTATCCCTTTTTTCCCCCTCACTCTTCACCTCCAACCTCAAAGAATAGATCTAGCTGACTCTATCCTAACATATATTGAAAATCCAACTCTTGCTCAGCTAGTCTACAGCCTATCACCATTTGTTTCCTGAATAACCATAAGAACCCACTAACTCCTGTCCCTGACTCTTCCACTGCTGAAGAATCTGTCATCAACACCAGAGTGATTTTGAAAATGTGAGGCGAATCATCTTACACCTGTGACTTCCAAAAGGTTATCCATTTCATTAAGTGAAGGAAATGCCCTTACAGTGCCATACAAGTCCCTGTGTGATCCGCGTGTGGCGTCCTCACCCCTAAAATCTCTCTGAGCTCATCTCATTCCTTTCTCTCGCACTCCCTCTGCTCCATTGTACACTGGCCTCTTGCTGTTGATCAGAAACGCAAGGCATGCTCCTACCTCAGGACCTTTGCGCTTGCCTAGCATACTCTTCTCTGGACAACTTAGAGTTAACTCTCCCTCTTTTATTAAGGGTTTATTCGCGTTTTATCTTCTCAAATGGCTTACCTCGAAGACTCCATTGGAAAGCAGAACTTAAGGAGCAGGGGGCGGAGGATGGGCAAAATGGGAGAAGGGGAGTGGAGATACCACGCTTCCAGTTACAGAATTAGTAAGTCATGGGGACAAAAGGTAGAGCATAGGGAATACAACCAGTGGAATTATAACAGTGTATGGTGACAGATGGTAGCTGCACACATGGCGAGTGGAACATAGCATGTGAGGCTGTAGACTCCCCGTGCTCCACACCTGAAATGAATGTAACATATGTCAACTATACTTCAATTTTTAAAAATTAGAAAATTAAAAATTAAAATAAAATAAAACAAAGCAAAATAAAAACAGAAGCTACCTCCCAACTCTAATTTCCTAATCCTTTTAAATCTGTGCTAGTTTTTCCCCACAACAGGGGCAAACAGTACCATGCTTAGATCCAGGCCAGGGAGTCCCCTGACCTAGGCTCCACCTGTAAGAGATGGCACCTGGCCCTTCTCCAGCTGAGCCTTCAGCGAGGGAGGGAGTCAGTCCGTGGGCCCAAAGGGCATGCCCGTATGGAAAGCCCAGGCCTTCCTTCCCTGGACCCAGATCTAAATCACAGGCATTCAAAACTGCCTTCCCAACCATCTTGTGGGCACCTCTTCCCTGTGTGCATCTTCAGCGAAGACGCTCGTCTGTGCACTTGGGTGACTAGTGGCCCCGAGTAAGCCACTGAGGGAGCGATGTGAACAGTTTGGAAAATATAGCCCAGAGTGTTCTCTGGGTGGGCAGCAAGCTTTCTCCATGTGAGCTGAAGCAGGGCTGGGCAGGAAGGGGGGGCGAGCTCTCCACTTGCCTCCACTATCTTGACTCGAAACTCTGAAGTGACGGAGAACCATAAACGGGCTTCTGGAAAATAAGATATGTTGGGCAGCAGGCCTGCAATCTGTTCATTCCCTTTTCAACGTTGTGGCTACAAAATTCTTGGGGAAAGAATAAAAAAAAGGAGGTTGGTTTATTCCACAGCTCACAACTGTGACTGGCTTTCATTTAGAGCTTTCTTTTTCCTTTCTGCTAAGCTGACAGCAAGAATCAAATATATACGGAGCTATTTTTGAAGAGGAAAGCATTGTCATATATGGATCATGAGACTATAAAACTTTTCTAGAAGGTAGTTTGTCATTATGTATCAAGAGTGAAAATTAGCATTTTTTATATCCTTAAATACCACATCTAGAAAAGTACATTTAGCATAAGTAGACTCCAGTGGATCATTTGTGTTAGGATAATATTAAAGATTACATTATCTGGTTTTTGATCTGCATAGAGGAGCTCCTTTCCTGTTCCCTTATGGGAAAGCAAGTTCCCTGTTTTCCAGTTAGGACTCAGAAACGTTGTGTGTTGTTTACCTGAACCATGCAGGTTTCCATGGGCTGCAAGTGCCTCACGGTCCTGATATTACTTTCAAGGAATTTCACTGTGTCTAGAATTTCTAGTAGGTTTTACTGCTAAGTTTGCCCAAAATGAAAGTATTCTCCCCTGGAAAAAGAAGCTGAGTTCTAGACCTGGCCATGGCTCTATGACTCTGCACAAGTCACCTTAAGATTCAGAACTTTTAGGGGCACCTGGGTGGCTGAGTTGGTTAAGTGCCCAACTTTGGTTCAGGTTATGATCTCACGGTTCGTGGGTTCGAGCCCCGCGTCGGGCTCTGTGCTGACAGCTAGCTCAGAGCCTGAAGCCTGTTTCGGATTCTGTGTCTCCCTCTCTCTCTGACCCTCCCCTGCTCATGCTGTCTCTCTCCCTCTCTCAGAAATAAATAAAACATTAAAAAAAAAAGATTTAGAACTGTTAAGTCCTTCATCTGTCATCTGAGGAGATTCAACTAGATATTCCTTAAGGTCTCTTTTAGCTCTAGTGTTTATGAATTTGTTCCACGCTACAGGATATAGCTGAGCACTCCAGAAAGGGTTAAGTCATAATGTTTTGTTTTAAATAACTGGAAGTTTATACCTCTTAATTCCCTTCACTTATTTCATCCCCTCCCACCTCCCCTATGGCAACCACCAGTTTGCTTTCCATATTTAAGAGTTTGGGTTTTTTGTTGGTTTTTCTGGATACAGGTTTGTATTCTTGAGAGTCTGACCAAGAAAGCCCAGTTGACAAGAGATGCCCAGTGCTGATCAGAGCAGGGTAGCAAGTGTTATAGCACCTACAAGCCTGGGGTGTTCGAGATCCCACTTGACTAAGAAAAAGGTTAGTTGAACATTTAGGATGTTTCTAAACTGCAGGAGAGAGGTGGTCTATAATTCTGGTACAGGAAAGAGTTTGGCCTCTAAGAAAATAAGATGATCAGCATGCAAGTCATCTGTTGTTATGCTCATTCTCTTAATTGTCATTTGGCTCTACTTTCAAAATGTCTCACAAAGGCATGCACTCATCTCCACATGCCTTGCAAACCCCCTACACCAAGCCACCATCATCTCTCAGGTACGCTTCTGCAAAGGTCTCATCACTGTCCCTCTACCCAGTGGTTGCCCAGCCCTGTGACTCACCACACAGAAAGCAGAAAAAAATTATTGCAATCAGACTATAGAACTCTAAAATGGATTTCTTACCACTCTAAGAATAAAACTCAAGCTCTATTCCTGATATATAAATTCCAACATGGAGGTCCAGCCCAACTTTCCAAATGCATCTCTTTTTCCTGCAGTGTACACCCTAGTGTATCCCAGCTGACTCAAACACACTGAAATTCTTTGTGTTCTTCCAAGGAACCCAGTTATCTCTTACACTGGGTCCTCTACCCTTGGTTTTCCCTCTGCCTGGAACTTTCTTCCACCCCATCATCTGGTATCAGTTTGATGAAAAGCCATTTGCTCACTTTAGTCTCAGAAGTCATTGGGAAATTTTTGGCTCTGACCAGCTCCACCCTTTCAATTTGCCCCAAGCAAAGAAATATAAATATATAATTATAAATATAAGTATAAACATATACAATAACTAATATATTATAAATATATACTTGTATGTTATGTAAAATATATATCTATTTTTTCCATTCTATTTTTTTAAGTATTTCAATTTATGAATTAACTTTTTTTTAGTTCACTGAGGTTATAAAAATCTCTGCCACGAAGTCTCAGGTTCCTTGGCTCTCCTACCTAGAATGGTTTGCCCACCACCACCAGCATTTTCTATCACATGATTCTGTTCTCTCTTCATAGCATTAAGGATTCAGGAATCCATAAAAATGTTCTCAAATGGAAAAAGAAATCTACAGCATTTATATTCTAGCAATTATTACCAAGCACACCTGCAAATGAAGTGATTTGATAGTTAAACTTGTTAAGTGCTATTTAGGAAAAAAAGGGGAAAGGTGGAAAAAATATTCTTGCATGACAAATTTTCAACTAGGACTTTTGTAAGGAAAGAGTATAATATTCTTTGTTATAGGTAGCTTTATTCTTTAGATATTTCCACTGTAACAATAACTTTTACAGAGTAATTTAATAAATTGCCTCAATTTAAATAGCTATGTTTTCTTTTCCCTTGAAGACATTTCTCTTTTGTGATTAGTGCTTGAAGAACAGTAAAACAATTTCTGTACTAATCTAGGAAACAGCAACCAAGAAAGCATGATGTAAAATTTTAAATTAGTCTAAAGTTCAGTCCTCTCAGGAACTTTTAGGAAATCAGCGGGAGATTGTTATAAAACAAAATCAAGGAAATATCATAAGGTTGTTGTTTTTAAAGATCTATTAATACACTGTGGTGTTAGTTCAGCTTTACAACACAGCATATCATATCACTGGATGAAGGGGAACAATTTCACAGAGCCATGAAATAAAATATTACTTTGCCTTGATTACATAATTATTAGCTCATTAAAGCTACCAAAGTCTTATTCTTTTTTTTTTTTTAATTTTTATTTATTTCTAGGAGAGAGAGAGAGACAGCGTGAGCAGGGGAGGGTCAGAGAGAGAGGGAGTCACAGACTCTGAAACAGGCTCCAGGCTCTGAGCTGGCAGTCAGCACAGAGCCCGACGCGGGGCTCGAACCCACGAACCGCGAGATCATGACCTAAGCGAAAGTCGGACGCTTAACCGACTAAGCCACCCAGGCGCCCCCTTTTTTTTTTTTTATATATATATTTTTACCAAAGTCTTATTCTTAAGTAACTGACATGATTCTGTTACTGTTCTGAAATACAATGATGTGTAGCTGCCCAATGGCTATAATAAAGTTGCAAAGTAAGGTATCAAAAGGTAACAGAATGCTAAATGACATTGGATTCAACAGTAAGGGGCATTTTTGTTTGCAAAGTAGTAACATTTTCATCTGAAGCCATGACTTCAGCAACCTAGCATGCATTCTTTGCCTGCAGAGTTTTTCTAAACTTGGTTGGGAATAGGATTACAATAAGCAAACAGCAAATTCAGTATACGTCTTCATTGTCTGTGAATAAATTGGGCATGTTGGATAACTGACCATTTTAGACTTTCTTCTTCTCCCACCCCTCCTTTCTCCTCTTTAATGGAATATATTTTAGTGTTCATGAAAGTTCATGGACTGACAGCTCTGGAGGATATAGGTCCTCATGAATCCACAGGTACTGACTGATAATTGGCAGTATGCACTTTGCACAGGAGATGGGTTCAGTACCTGTGCTCGCTGAGCTGTGGGTTTGCCAATGACGTTATTGACAAGGATGGAAATTAGTGTCTGGCAGAGAGAGGTCAGTACAACAAAATCTGAGAAAAATAACTGACTTTCTGTTTGAATGTACATGAGTATAATCTTAGGGATGTAAATCAAAGTTGAGGATCAAAAGGGAGATAATTCTATTGTTCAGGTCACATTGTAATACTGGACACTATATTTCACATTGTCTTTTTGATCTTTAGAATTCATTTTTGTATTGGTTAATAGAGGAAAAGGAAGCTCAGGAAAAATAGAACAATAAATATTTTATTATTCTGATTAAATCACAGTTAACTCTTTTGCATATCCTTTATCCGGGATGACCTAACTATGTAACTACTACTTTCCTAGCTCCCATAGGAGTATCTTTTTTCAGATACTCAAAATATTAGAAAGAAAAATAAGAGAGACACCAAGCAATCAGAACCTATGGGCACTATAATCAATCTGAAAAGATATTAACTGTAAACAACCAATATGATATTCTGCAAAGTCCTCACATCAATCTCTGCTTTTTTTCCCAGAGGCTCACATTTCACCAATTCATTTTTGTGAACTCTTCTACTTTTGCAAATGTCAAGTTATTAAAATTCTTGAGACCGGTTGTGGCAAGTTCGGAAACTGTTGTCAGTGTAGTGCATTGAATAGACCACAGACTGTAATCAGTAAGACATGAGTTTGCTGGACCACATCTACTGATCCTAAATAATTGAATTTGGGCAACGTGTGTCACCTCCATGAGCATCCCTTTTCCTAGACATAAAGAAAATATAGAGTTATTTAAAAATAAGACAATGGCTGTAGAAAGCATAGTCATCCAATAGAGTGGCTTATCAATGTTAAAAATATCACGTGCACTCTAGCCAAAGCCTGCTGTAGATAGCATATACTAATGCTAATGAGTTAAATGTTTGTATCTGATCAAATAGTGATTTTCAATTTGACTACATCAAAACAAGGAGAAGAGGAGTATTAAGACTTGATTAAAAAAAATTAGAGTGCAGTTCAGTTCTTCAAAAGCACCATCGATCACTCCTATTCCAAAGACCTATAGTAGCTATGACATCTTGGGGAATTTTCTTTAGGAAATTTTGAGTAATCATCAGAAAACGTCTGACATTAGTGAGCTAACCACAAAAGAGTTAATGATAGATATATATAAAATTAAAAACTGTTGTTTTCAGCAGCTTCAGCTTTACTGTCAGGATCCATTTAATGAAGTGATAAATAACCCCTTGCTAGATTCACCTCAAAATTTGTGCAAAACCTTGAACTTTGCTCAGAGGACCAACTCTCTTCTCTCCCACTTGATCTTTTTGAACGGTGTTCTTGCAGACAAGGTATGAGCTCAGGGTGATTAGTAGAAATATCTCATTGGCTTAGATGAAGACAGATGGGTGGCATAGGAATAGTGCTGTAGAAATACTTCTTGGAATGCTACTGGTGAAAATTATACTACATAAAATTTGTACCGGGAGCTGTATCTTTAATAGTAGTATTTAATTTTTATGTTTATGCTGGAATTTCAGAAAGTGAAATTGAATGGTATAAGAGAGAAGTCCTTCGTCCTTTGTGATGACTCTAACACACTACTAAGAAATGTGAGGTTCATTGCCCTATATCCTGTTATCCTAGGTAGTGATGCCCACTTCATAACATTGTACCCTCATTATACTGAAATTAACTACCCTCCCTTTCAGCTCTTTGAGCAACATTCAAAGCATAATGGTTGAGACCCTAATTATACTTCTAAACACCTATACAATGGAAATAATCTAAAATATAGACAGAAAGAATCTTTAAGCCAAAATGTTTATTCCACAGCCATTTATATTTCTAAAAATACTGGAAACCACTTATATGGCCAGCAATAGGTAAATAGTAACATAAAATCAGGCTTATTCATAACAGGAAATTATACAGATAGTAAAATGTTTATAAAATTTTTCTAGCTCAGTGTATGCTAGTTTTGCTATATTAAGTGAAAAAGTCACAATAAAAATTTTTATATACACCATGATGTGAAAAACATTCTGAGACAAAAGGTTGAAAGAGATACAACAAAATATTATTGTTGATTTCTTGTATAAAGAGAAATTTTTTCTACTTCTTCTTTGAACTTTAATGTATTTATTACTATATATATATATATTCCCCTCCTAGTCAAAAAACAACTTATAAAAGATAAAGTAATATGGGCACCATTTAGCTGTAGAAGAATTGGCCATTTAGGGAAATTTCTCAAATGTATAGTTGTTTAAAGATTAGATCTCAAAGGAAATTGAACTTTCTAAATAGTAATGAAAGTAGAGTCTTAGTAAAAAATGTTTTTGATTCATTACTGAGTTATTCCTCTGGTATACTGGGAGATCTGATAATAAGACTCTGAAAGTCTTTGAAAGTTCTATATCAAAAGCATCTCTTTGCTTCCTAAATCAACCTGAAATTTGGAGAAAAACATGTTGGGGATTTTTTAAAGTGTACCAGTCTGTGTGCCACCTTGAGAATGCTTGCTATGGGGAACCTGACATTCCAGTAATATATCACTGTGGTGTGTCAGCCAGGGAAGACGTCCCGATGAGAGATCACCTGCAGGACATTGAGGACCCTCCCTACTAATATGGTGCTTGAATATATCCTTGATATAACTGATAGCTAGAGAAGGAATTTTCTAAAAGAGCCTCCATGAATTTCATGAGAAAAAAAAATACATGGTTTAATTTTCAATTATAGATGATCTTAACAGGGAGAAACGTTGGCATGAATGTGTATGCAGCATATCGGGGAGAATCGATAGCACAGACACCTTATTTTAATGTGCTTCACGTTATTGCGCTTCACAGATACTGCACTTTTTTTTTTTTTAACAGATTGAAGGTTTATGACAACATTGCTTCAAGCAAGTCTATCGGCACCATTTTCCCATTAACATTTGCTTATTTTGTGTCTCTGTTTCATATATTGGTAATTCTCACAATATTTCAGGGTTTTTCATTATTATCACTGTATTTGTTATGGTGATCTGCCAAGGGTGGTTATGACCCACTGAAATCTCAGATGATGGTTAGCATGTTTTAGCAATAGCATATTTCTAAATTAAGATATGTATTTTTTTTCTAGTGCACACTTAATAAACCACATAATAGCATAAAGTGCATAACTTGTATGTGCACTGGGAAACCCAGAAATACACGGGATCAATTTATTGCGATATTGGCTTTTTCGTGGTGATTTGGAACCAAATTTGCAGTTACCTCCGGGGTATGCTTGTATAAAGAAAGTCCAAGCATGACTTAGAAAGGAAACTTAGGTATGGCTATCAACTGAGTAGAAAGTATCCCAAATAAGGGAGAAACAATGATGAATAAAAAGGATTTCCACCATATTGTTACCTAGCTCATTTCGTTCTGAATACACCCTGTTGACAGAAAGCTGTTCCTTAAATAAAGGCAGTGGGTTTCGCATATTGATTTATACTATCTCTCAAGTAGGACAATAAAGATACCTTTAGTGTTTGAGAAACAAGATTTTCTTCTAAGTAGATAAAATGTGGTGAAAATAGCCTCCAAAGTTGACATGGGAAATATTTATAATACCATATGTCATAAGTGAGGAAACAACTTACTATATAAATTATGTTTAGAAAGAGCAAACAAATGAGTGTAGTTTTTAATATGAGACCTAATTCTTATGTATGTACACATGTGTAAAATATAGTGAGATAGATATGCGTATAAACTGTATACATATTTTCTTCCCCCAAAATTTGGGTCCCAAGAAGTGACAAGTTAGCACAATTCAACAATCTATGTAACCGTTAATGGCTATACATCCACAAGAACACAATGAGAAGGAGAGAAGGTCTTTTCCTTTTCCAGAGGGAAGTGGGAAAGAAAGTCAATTATTGCCAATATTCTTGCTCTGACTTGTGCCTCTGTTTCTTTCTGCCTACGGGTTTCTTTCTCTCTCACTACAAACTGGCTTCTTCACACAGCGGCAGCATGGGCTCCGGTCATCTCCAAGCCTCGTTTCCAAAGGTTCTATCACTAGTCTACTTCTCATCTCTTAGTTCTAATATTCAAATTCACAGGAAGGAGTCTAACTGGCCCAAATCTTGCCAGATATTCCTGTCTGGATTCTTCCTCTGTGACACTTGGGCATATTGTAAGCTCTGAAATATTTCGTTCATAACTAAAATTATATTAAGTCTTCACCAAAGGAAATATAGCAAGTGCTACTGTTGAAAGTTCCTGCCCATCCCATTCAAGAATCATGATTTTTACAAGGCTGTGTGTACTTCAAAACAGCCTCTTCACCTGTGAGACCTAGACCACAAAAGTAAGAAACTGCCCCAGTAAAGTGTGAATATCTCTAAAAATTCCCTTATATTCAGGTTAAATATTTTACAAATAAACTTTTTGTTTTGACATTATCATAGATTCATAAGCATCTGTATGAAATCATAGAGAAAGATGACATGTACCCTTTCTACAGTTATCCCCTGAAAAGTCTTGCAACAGTACAGTACAGTATCCTAGCCAGGACACCTGCCGTTGACAAGGTCAAGACACAGAACAGCTTCATCATCTCAGGGACCCTTAGTGCTGCCCTTTCAGAGTCACATTCTCCCCCCAACACACCTTGGCAATTACTGACCTGTTCATCATTTCTCTATCCTTGTCATTTCAATAAGTGAAATCATACACTGTATAATTTTGGAGATTGACTTTTTTTACTCACCTTAATTTTCTTGAGATTCATCCAAGTGGTTACATATATCAGTAGTTTTCTCCTTTCTACAGATGAGTAATGTTCCATGGTATATTAGGAAGCGCCACAGTTTCTTTAACAACTTACCCAGTGAAGGACACATTGTCTTGTTTCCAGACTGTGCATGTTACCAATAAAGCTGCTATGAACCATTTGTGTAGAGGATTTTATGGGAACACAGGTTTTCTCTGGGATAAATGCCCAGTGTGCAAAAGTAGGATTTATATCATACCTACCTAGTTATTTCTTATAAGAAACTGCTGAACTATTTTCCAAAGTGTTTTAGCATTTTATATTCTTACCAGCAATGTATGTGATCCAGTTTTTCTGCAGCTCTATCAGTGTTTGGAGTTATTATTTTTAAAATTATAGCCATTATGACAGGTAGTAAGATATAATGAGAAGTAATTCACTGTCTTCGCAGTTTGCATTTTCGTGATGATTAATGATGTTGAACGTCTTTCCATGTGATCATTTGCCATCTGACTATCCCCTTTGGTGAAATGTCTTCTCATGCCTATGCCCAATTGTTAACTTTTTTTTTTTTTTACTATTGAATTTTGAGAGCTCTCTATATGTTCTATATACTGGTCCTTTTGCCCAGATGTGTGGTTTGCAGGTATCTTCTTCCAGTCTGCTATTTATCTTTTTATCCTAACATTGTCATTCACAAAATAAGTGCTTTGGGTTTTGATGATGTCCAAATGATCAATCTTTACCCCAAATTGTCATGCTTTTGGTGTCAAGTCTAACAGCTGTTTGACTAGACCCAAAACTTTTTCCTATTATTTTTCTACCAAGTTCATATCTTTACACTTTAGATTTAAGTCCATAATTTTTCTTGAGTTAATTTTTGTATATGGTGTGAGGTTCAGGGTGAGATTCATTTTTCGCCAATGGGTCTAGTTTTTGTAATGGCATTTGTTACAAAGGCTGTCCCTTCACATCAAATTCCTTCTGTTCCTTCGTCAAAAATCTTTCCTTTGATTAAGGAACAGCTTTCTGTCAACAGGGTGTATTCAGAATGAAATGAGGTAGGTAACAATACAATACATATTTGTGTGGATCTATTTCAAGAGTCTCTATTCTTTTCCACGTGTCTAATGCTCTCCCTCTGCCAGGATTTCACTGTCTTGATTACTGTAGTCACATGTAAGCCTTAATGGGGGTAGACCGATCCCTCCTATTTTTTTTCTTCCTGTTGAAAACAGTCTTATCTATTCTGTGCCTTATTCCTTTCCGTGTAAATTTCAGAATAAGCATGTCTGGAGTACAAAAAGACTTGCTGGGATTTTGTTCATGTTAAATTTTCAACCACCCTTAGAAAAAGAAACTCAGAATCTTTCTAAAAGAAACAAAAATAGAACACAAAAAATTTTAAAGGGAAGTCATTAAAACTCCATGCAATCTGATTCTCAGTAGTAGAATCCCTCACGTAGGCTGAATGTGACTGGCCCGAATCCCTAAGTTAATGCTCTGTGGCAGAAGCTGGCAAACTTCAACTCAGGCCTCCTCTGTTTAATAAGGCCTGTGAGCTAAGAATGGCTTTTATGGTTTTTAAAGGTTGAAAAAACAAACACAGAATATGTGACAGAAGCCAAATGTTGGCCACAAAGCCTAAAATATATCTCTCTCTTTACAGAGAAAGCTTGCTGACCCCTGTTCTATAGTGTCGCCCATTTGCATTTTGTAAAATAAAAGGAAATTGTTACCATCTAAAAAATGTAAAAATTACTCAGTAATAACTATATGTGTGAATATATAAACTTCTTTTCAGCCATGTTAGGATCACCAAGTAAATGAATCTCTAAGCTATTAAATAGATTTTATTAAAATTATATGACAGGGGTGCCTGGGTGGCTCAGTCACTTAAGCGTCCAACTTCAGCTCTAGTCATGATCTCATGATTTGTGGGTTTGAGCCCCGCGTTGGGCTCTGTGCTGACAGTGCACAGCCTGGAGCCTGCTTCTGATTCTGCCTCTCTCTCTCTGTCTCTCTCTGCCCGTCCCCCACTTACACTGTCTCTCTCACTCTAAAAAATGAATAAACATTAAACACGTTTTTGAAAAATAATAAAACTATAAAATTAAGTAGCAGACAACATACATTCCTAACTTAATGTAGTTTTGCAAACTCAAAAGCATAATACTTTTCAAATACAAGATACTATTAGCATTATTCACATTATCAAAGCAAGATAATTTTATGGAGGCAGCAGAGAGTATGGCTTAAGAACATGGATTTCTGATGGGGCAGCTGGGTGGCTCAGCCAGCTGAGTGTCCAACTTTGATTTTGGTTCAAGTCATGATCTCAAAGTTCGTGGGTTCGAGTCCCAGGTTGGGCTCTGTGCTGGTAGTGCAGGGCCAGCTTGGAAATCTTTCTCTCTCTCCCTCTTTCTGCCCCTCCCTGGCTCACACTCTCTCTTTTTCTCAAAATAATTAAATAAACTTAAAATTTTTTTTTAAAGAATGTGGATTTCTGAGCTAACGCTCTGAGTTTAATCCTAGCTTCGTCACTAGCTAGTTGTGTTACTGGACAAGTATCTTAACCTCTGTGAGCTTTAGTTTCATCAACTGTAGAAAAAGAATGAAAACAGTGCTTAGAGTGTCATGGTGATGATGAAATGTGTTAATACATGTAAAGGGTACTGCAGTGGTTAAAATAATGCTCTGTGTAACATGTGTTTACTAGTAATATTATTACTTATATGTTATTTATGGTATTCATTGTTACTATAGTCCCAAAACTAGCAACGTATTCACATCACAGAAGTCTTAAGATGATTTTTTCAATGGTAGTTGTATTTATAACACTTAAGTTAAAGAATTTGGCATCATTATTCATTCGACAGGTATGGATTATTCAGCTTGCACAGTGCCAGGCACTGCGATGGTAAAAAGATAGAGGCTCTACCCTGCCGCGAGAGGACTTTACAAAGCATATCCTTGAAACTGATGCAATGACAGACCTGCATATTTTACTCAGTGTAAATACAAGTAAATAATATTCTGTGGAATCTAAATGCCGGCATGTAACTGCAATAGACTTAAGTAAACACATCAACATAATGGATTTTTATTACCTCTGAAGCAGAAATCATGAAAATAGAAGTGGAAAACTAAAATATGAACATTACCCCCAAGCTCCACACTTCAGAGATAAATCATGAACCTTTCTAATTCTGGCACGAAGTTATTGGATATAATTTTGATGCCATAATAATAAAGCGGACGTGCGAAAGAATGCCTCGCCATCAAGTTAGCTAAATTGCATTTGTAGAGAAAAAACCAATTTGTGATTATTAGAGGCAAAGTCACACTGAGCTGTAAATCAGAGCAGGCAGGCAAACGAAATTTCTTCAGTGCAAGTTTGATTCTCAAGGGTTAGCTAACTGCAGGCTAAAATGTAGTTGAACACATGAGTAAGCTTTTCATTTTGTACTCATGTTTTTAGTATACTTGGTTACCTCTCAAACTCCAGTTTGAAAACTGCTTTAAGCATAGGGTCATTATTTTAAAGAGATGAGATGCTATGTCTGCTTTATGTGGCAGAAAAGGAAACTTTTTCCCTCGATTTCTTTCCTTAACCTGCTTTGTACCTGTTATCCAATTATCCCTTATGGTCAATGTCTTTATACTACAAGGCTAAAACCTTTCCAGAAAAAAAAAAAAAATCATTCCATTACTAAAATGCAAGAAACAAAGATAGACAAAAAATTTCAAGTGAATTTCTCTAAAATTTCCTGCAAAAGATTAACCTGTTAATTAATTATTAACCTGTTAATTCACTCATTAAGCCTATGAGTGAAAGGACACGCCAGGTTGTGATTGTGATTCAGTAAAATTTCTTCCCTTCCAAAGAAGGTAACCCGTAAGAAGTATCTGGAAGTTTTTAAATAAACCTTCCAGAATGTTATTTCTTGCTCATCACTTTGTCACTAAAACCTTTAGCCTGCAGTATAACTTTGGCTGTCTGAAGACATGAGTCAGCTGACGTCAGCATGCAGTCAGAGATGAGCCAGATGGAGAGAGGATTGAGATTTCTGCATATATTAAGCAGTAATACTCCACTTGAGATAACCTTTGCCGTAGTGTTTCATAAATACTTCATTAGGGTAGAACGGGAATCCTATTCTTTGTGTGATAGAAGATAGCTTCCAACCTATTAAATCTCTAGACAAAAGTCATCCAATCTGGCTTTTGCTTAAGCACAATACATTTAATCCTATACCAGACACATACCTTGTTCCCTTTCAAGACCTCAAGAAGAATGCTACATTCAGGGATACTAATAAAGAGCTTCCCAATTTAACTATGCCTCAGATTCCACTTTGCTCTGAAAATAGCACTTCGAGTTTCTGAACTCGTAAAATGATTTTCATGGCCCATGTCTCAAAGGACTTGAAAAAGTAATGAAATATCTTCATTAAGCATACAGTCATTATTGAGCTGAGTTTTCCTGGTTTGTCAGATACTTAATGATCAAAGTTCATTTGATCTTAAGTGAACTGATGATGAGCATAAAATAGGTAAATTCTTAAGGTATCTTTTTATTTGTAGAAGCATCCTCTATAAGCCCAGAATCCCTAAAATCTATTTTCTGTCCCCACATTGGAGGTGAAATAATTAATGATTTGTTTGCTGAAACATCTGAATATTCTCAGCACCGTAAATGCAGAGAAGCATAACAGAAAGTAATTATAGGCCCATGTTTACATCCACTTGTTAGTACGACAGCATATTGTGCAAGCAAGGGGTATCCACATGCTTTACATTTAACAAGTTATCTCGCAGGCAGCTGCCATTCTGGTGAAGATAAGGGAGCCACACATCAAATGTAAATTACTTTTCACCTCATCGATCAGAGTCAAAAAGGAGCGCTTAAAAGTAAACAAAACCACCAGGCTGCTCTGCTCTTCCTGTGATTTAAGTCAACAGTTGGCATGAATGCTGAAGGGGTGTAAAGAATTAAAAGCACACGCAGCTCATTCTTTGTCGCTAGACAAATAACTTTCAGAAATTTAATTCAATTAACCAAATATTTATTAAGTGCCAACCATGGAGAACACAGAACAGGCTTCTCTCCTTTCAGAAGTCTACCATCTATTAAATGGCGGCGTGGGGGGGGCGGGGGGGAATGGACTGGCGAGTGGAGGAAGGGCAGAAAGAGAGCTGCTAGGAGAATATAAATAACTACATAGTAATAAATATGCACACTGCCGTGAAAATTCAAGGAAAGGGATCTCATCTCATACAGAAAGTATAGTGGCCAAGTGTACATAGCTCAATCAGACCTCTGGTCCAAGCTTTAAGAAAATAAAGGCACTGTGGTATAGAAGACTTGGCCTTTCACAGGAAGCTCTGATCTTCCAACAATATCAACCAAGATATTGGTTTGGATTATTGGATTATTGTCCCCAGTAAATCAGTTGACTACTGAGTTAACAATTCTGAATTAACAAGTCTGCACAGAAAAACTTACCTCCCAAAGATGAGGTCCCTGCCAAATGACTTGTTAACATTCCTTCAAGCACGATGGCTTTGTGAAATTAAAGTTGGTGGCTAAAATAGAATAGTTGGCCAAATACAATCAACAAGTTGTGTACATAGGGGTCTCGCATCTGCCTTTACAGACACTGATTCAACTAAAGCAAGGTTTCGTGAGGATGAAATTAAATCCTACAACCACATCTCTTCAATAATATTAATTTCAGGGGCACCTGGGTAGCTCGGTTGAGCATTTGACTTCGGTTCTGGTCACCATCTTAAGGTTCATGAGTTCCAGCCCCACATCAGGTTTTCTGCACAGAACACCCCCTCTCTGCCCCTCCCCCACTTGCTCTTTCCCTAAAAAATGAACATTTAAAATAATAATAATAATTAATAATTTCAGAATCATGAGATCAATCTCCTTTTACTGAAAATCGGGTCTGCATTTTTAAATTCTATTTATTGTATGTGTTAGAGTGGTTCATTTGAAAATGCCGTGCATCTAGCTGAAAACAACTCTGTAAAAATCATAAAATAGTAGTTGCCTGTATCAGATAGAGTTAGTTTGAACTCCAGTTAGCAAAGAATCAAAATAACAGGGGTTTAAGCAGAAGAGAAGTTGATTTCTCTCTCATGTAAAATTCAGAAGCAGCAAACCCAGGCCTGGAAAGGCGGGGGTGTGCAGGGATCCAGGTCTCTCCATTTCATCACTCTCTGGCATGACCTCGTCCTCACGATGGAATGATAACAATGGTTCGCCATCACATCAATTCCAGCAAGCTCATAGGAGAAAGGAGGAAGACACAAAAGGGTGTCCACAAACTATCTTCCACAAACATTCCTAGAAGCTGCCACACAACGTATTTGCATCTTCTTTCGTCTTCTTCAGCAGAGCAGAGTCACATAGCTATACCAGTTGAAAGAGAGCCTAAGAAATGTGGTTTTTCTTCCACATGGCCCTATGCCAACTGAAATTTAGGGTTTCTCTGTGAATAAAAGAAGGACTAGATTTTGGTCTCTCCCACATTGGCCGAAAAAGTTATAAAATATATTTGTCTGCTCATCACTAGTCCATAACCACCCACAGTATACTTTGCTAAGGTGAGAAAGTTTTTGGAAATTTGTATTTAGTAATTTCACTCCTGGGAATTTATTCTGAGCAAAAGCAAAACGCACAAAGCACTAAATGCACCAGGTGCCTTTCACAATGTTATGATAGGAAGAAGTAGGGAAATTAAATGACCAACAACAGGCAAATAGTTATATATAAATATTGATAATTTCACATAATGAAATAATGCAGTAATAAAACATACACTTATGAATTTTACGCAGACTCAAGGAATATATTAAGTGAAGAAGTATATAAAATGCCTACATACTATTATTATAATAATATAAAAAAACAAATATGCATGAAAAAATTTGGAAAGATATATATCAAAATAATACTAATGTCAATCTTGGAGTAGTAGTATTATGAGACTTTTTCCCTTTTTCTTCCATTTTTTATTTATAATGCAATTTAAAAATATCAGAATATAATGAAATTCAAATAATGATTATGGATTTCATCATTTTTCATGTGTTTTGATCCATAATATGCTACTTTTATTTGTATTTCATGATTCTCTCTAGTCATATCTTTTATGTTTAACTCCCCAGTTATAGCTGAAGCTGTCAGCTTTTTAAAATATGAAAAATTTTGTCACTTCATGTGACTTGAACTTATAAATGAATAGAACTTTGATATGCATATTGTATTTGCTATACCAGCCAACCATTATTTAATGAATTCCATTTAGAAACTTATTGCTCCTGTTAAAAATTATGAATTTCTATGATCAAGGGTTTAAGTTTTTAGTGAGACCTATATTTTCTCTGTTTTAAGTTTGGTAAGTATACTTTGTAAACATGCTAAATAATAAATTTTGCTAAGTGATAATGACAAGCTATTTAAAATTCATGCAAACCACTCATGGGAATGTTATTATTTATTAGTCCCTTACCATGTATTATTCAGTATTAGTGGCCTTCATTTCTTGGGTTAATATGGAGAAGATGTCTGTAGCTAAAGCAAATCCAGGAAGTGATGGGAACTATTTAAATAATTCAGACCAAAAGGACCACTTTCTGTGTTGCTAAAGTCTGGATAGCTCTTCTGTGAGATACATGGATACTTCAATGTGTCCTCCAAAAACAATAAAGGAAAAGAAATGATTCCTTATTTCCAAATGACCACTCAATAAAGGGTACTGAAAGTAATATGATATGAGAGATCAGTTGGTGTTTAAATTAATTATTTCATTTAGGAATGCTTTTCATGTGGGGGTAAAAGGATACAAAACCCAAATTTTATATGAGGGTGGCTGGGTGGCTCAGTCAGTTCAATATCAGACTCAATTTCAGCTCAGGTCATCATCTCGGGACTTGTGAGATCAAGTCCCACATTGGGCTCTAACATTGACAGTGTGGAGCCTGCTTCCTCGCCTGTTTATTCTCTCTCACGCTCACTCGCTCGCTCTCACTCTCTCTCAAATAGATAAACTTAAAAAATAAAAGAGAAAAATCAAATTTTATATGAATTAAAGAACAACAAAAGAAAAACAAAATTGGTTCAGCTCCATGTCAAACTTTTTTGTAAAACAAGTTAGGCAAATTTTCATAATTTTAGGAATTCATATATAGGTGCCTTGTCCCCTCTGAAAGAATTCAGGCACCCTGAAGACAATCTACAATGTTCCTAACTACCCACAAACTCTGACCACAGATATTTAAATTGAGAGAGACAGGTTTGTTAGAGGAGCAGAAAGTTACGGAAGAAGTGAATCTGCCTAAAATAAAAAAAGGGTACGTGCTCACATATAATACTATATGCTTCTGGCACGGGCTCAAATACAAATACCTTACCTCTATTAAACAAACAACTTCAAAAATACCACAAGCTTCTCCGTAGTAAAAGTCATTGAACTGATATGTATTCATATAACAACTGTGTAAGGAATCTTTGCAAGAGCATTTTTATATGCTATTGTTAAAACTGAGAGAAAGTTCTCAAGCACCGGCACAGACATCATTATAGTTTCTTGAGTAAACACGATGTCCTCTGCCAGTTCATAGGGGATTTCCTGTCCAATTAGTCAGCCGGCCACCTCGCACCAAGAAGAGTGTCATACGTGGGACACATCCTGGTATTATTAATGCACCTCATCACTGTTCCAATTTCCATGCAGTTCATTTTACACTCACTCAGATTCTCCACCGTGCATTTTATTACCAGACTGCTTAAAAGATTCAAGCAGGTTTATAAATGAAAGGTAAGATTGTTTTGGATTGACATTCTTGCCAAAGGAAGAAAAATCTGTAACTATCAGGGAAATATGTTCAGAATTGATACAGCAGGTAAATTAAAAAGACAGGCTGCTATAAGCAGATATGTGATTATTAGGACTGTATTTAATGGGAAGGGAGGAAATGGAGAGAACATAATAATATCAGAAAAGTATGAGAACTGGCTTGTTAGTATTTAATGAGGAAAATGGTTATGTTCCCCCAAAGTCCTATTATGCCACCTTTCAGTGACCCTAATTGATTGGCTGGCTTAGTTAATGAGGTACTGTGTGCTAGTAATTCTAAGCAAAGACTTCTATTCTTATTTTTTTATGATAGCATGGATTGATTGCAGAGTATTCACTGGAGACTGGCAGATGTTTCTGGATGTTTCATACATTTCATTTTCTATCTGTGGTGCTGATTCTTTGCCTGGAAAATTGACATTGAATACTACTTTTAATAGCAAACGTAGTGATGTCTTTAAAATTATAACTTTTTGATAACACAGTTCTACATTTAGTCTAAGGAGAAAAACTGGAGAAAACCAATGTTGGGTAGAAATCAGAAAAGTGGGGGCGCCTGGGTGGCTTAGTCGGTTAAGCGTCCGACTTTCGCTTAGGTCATGATCTCGCGGTTCGTGGGTTCAAGCCCCGCGTCGGGCTATGTGCAGACTGCCAGCTCAGAGCCTGGAGCCTGTTTCAGTCTGTGACTCCCTCTCTCTCTGACCCTCCCCTGCTCATGCTGTCTCTCTCTCTCACCTAGAAATAAATAAAACATTAAAAAAAAATTAAAAAAAAAATAAATAAAAAAGAAATCAGAAAAGTGTACTAGGTAAGGCTAAGAAAATATGGGACAAAGTCTTTAAGAAAAATTAGCTTAAGCTACTTCTGCCTCAAAAATTATACAACCATAAATGATATATTTCTTAGACAAAGGAAAAATAAAATAAAAATGTGATTCCAAGTCTTGTCAAGAATTGGCAGCTTGTTCAAAAGTAAAATCTAGTTGCTTGTTTATTGAGGGCGACACTCTCACAAAATGTCCTAATGGCACATAACCCACTCAGTCTCTGTTGAATATTTTCTCACTTTTAATTCATTTGACCTTCCTATAAAATCCATATGTCTTAGTCCGGGCTGCCACAACACCATAGTCTGGGTACTTAAATAACATAAATGTACCTCTCACAGTTCTGAAGGGTGGGAAGTACAAAATCAAGGTGCAGGCCAATGTGTTCCATGGAAAGAGCTTTCTTCCTGGCTCGCAAATGGCCACCTTATCGCTGTTTTCTCACATGGCTTTTTCTGGATCCATGAATTGGGGGGGTGGGGGCGGGGGGGGGGAGAGGCAGGGGGAGATGAAGCACTGTGCTGTGCTCCCTCCTCTTATAAAGGCATTAATCCTATCACGAAGGCCCCACCCTCATGACCTCATCTAACCTAATTATCTCTCAAAGGCTCTGTTCTCCAAATACCATTATGCAGGAGTTAGTGTTTCAGACATATGAATTTGGAAGGAATACACACATTTAGTTCATAAGGTCATATGGTTTCAAAAAGGTGATGTTGTGGTAACTAATCAGTCAGAATACTTGACTTTTTTAAATGTTTATTTTTGAGAGAGAGAGAGGGTGGCGGTGCAGAGAAAGAGAAGGAGACAGAATCTAAAGCAGGCTCCAGGTTTCGAGCTCTCAGAACCTGACATGGGGCTCGAACTCATAAAGTGTGAGATCATGACCTGAGCCAAAGTCAGACCCTTAATGGACTGAGTCACCCAGGTGCCCCTGCAATGCACCTGACTTTGAATCCCAACTACATGGTTTGTTCTTGGTATAGTGCTTGGCATGTATAAGGGATTCAAAGTATGTGTGCTATTTTACATATGTTATTACAAACTATATATTTGGAAAAGAAGAAAGTAGAAAGCTATTCATGCTGGATATGAGAAGACAAGGACCCTACCAAATGTAAAGATTGGATAAGGTCTTCATTCAACCTCAGTGAAAACAAGCAACTTGCTTTAGTGGAGACAAGGAACAGAAAGGGTAATATTTACTAGATTCAGATTTTTTTAATATTCAAATAAAATGGCTAACTTTCCAACAATTCATCATGCTGAAGTATAATATATATAGATTTGTGCCAAATGTCACGCAGCCCTGCAATAGGTATAATACTAATTTTGTTCGCCTTCATAACTACTTCAAAAAAATTGTGTTAATAATCTACCTCTTTCTTCATTTCTTGAAGTCATTTGCTCTATTCTTAGCCTTATAAATCTGCTTATAGTGAAACGTGATATTATAGCATCTAAATGTAGGTACAACCCACCATTGCAGGATTTCAAAATACCTGGGGATAATCCTTTATTCCTTTATTATTCCTTTATTTCTAAAAGTTTCAAAATAAATCATAAAATGCCACATATCCAAGCACCTGATGGAGCAGAGCGTTCACAAGTAGGTGAGCAAGTATAGAAATAGCAAGACAGCATAGGAGTTCATGTGCTCGGGTCCTGGTGTTATTTATCACCTGGCGAGACCAGCTTGGGGGACCGGTATAAAACCCTGCCTGCTTTGATGAGGTGAGGCAGGACAGCGTATGTGGGGCTTCACTCTGTTCCGTGCTCTCGAGGAGAGATACAACTCAATAGTTTATCATCAGTCAATCCCTAAGAGGCTAATGTCCTCCCTTTCTCTGACACACTCTTTTAGGTAGAAATTTCTGCCCAATCATTAGAATCTATTCCTTACAAGCCCAGCAGATTAGAGGCTGTCTCATTCTTTTAGTTCCATTGGGGACCAATTAGGAGAGATTTCCATGTATGGCTATTATTGGTGAGTGCTCTTAGAAACATCGTTCAGGGCTGAGGGTGGTGAGATTTCAGCAGAGAGAAAAGGGGCAGCGGCAATAGAAGCCAAAGCCAATCCTTCATAAGGCTCCCAGAATGTTCTACACTGAAGCAAAGGGATGCCACTACCCAGGGAAATACAGGAAGTAAAACTGGGTAAGAGATAAGGGGTAAATAGTTGTAAGATGGCAAAGTGGAAATTTCCAGAAAGCACCTGTAAAGATAGGTTGGGAGTTCCAGGAAAAAGTCAGCACTGAAGATACTAATTTGAGAGACGGTGAAGAAAATCATCAGAGAGAGCTTAAGGATAAATAGAGTCAAGGAGTGGTTTGGCCAACCAAAGACAATGAGTAGGAGTCACCAGAAATGGACAGGAAGTCTCAGGAGAGAATGAGACTGTGGACTCCGGGGAGGTTCTACAACAGGAGTGGTAAATGAAATCAAATGTTGTAGTCTGGTTAATAGACTTAGGGTTGTTGTGTTTTTGTTTTTGGTTTTTTTAAATTTATTTATAGTTGAGAGAGAGAGGGAAACAGATCGTGAGTGGGGGAAGGGCAGAGAGAGAGGGAGAAACAGAATCTGAAGCAGGCTCCAGGCTCTGAGCTGTCAGCACAAAGCCTGAGGCAGTGCTCAAACCCATGAGCCCTGAGATCATGACCTGAGCCAAAGTCTGACGCTTAACTGACCGAACCACCCATGCACCCCAGACTTAGGGTTTAAACATGTTTCTTTGAACTGATGATTAAAAAGAAATTGTGACCTCATTGAAAGCATTTTGATACTGTCACTGTGAATGGAATTCAGGATTATTAGGATTATTTGGGAAATAAAATGAAGTCTTTGGGTAGCAAATATTTAACTTCAAGTAATTTAGTGCACAGCAGGAAAAAAGATGTCTGCACATAGCATGTAGGCAATGAGTATTTTTTTAAGAAAATAAAATAATACATAGACCGAAAAAACACACAAATATAAAATAAAAAAGAAAAGACCTGTCTGAAGTTGGAAAAAAATATATATTCCCTTTAGTTTTGTATGATCTGTATTTTATTTTTTCTCTTTCTCAGGAGGCTGAGGAACTAGATTGCATCTGATTGTATTTCATTTTTTGGCTAACTGGGCTATTCAGTTACTGCTCAAGGGGCAAAGGTAGAAAAGCATCATTTCAAAAAACTCTCGTTGGAACAAACCAGTATCATTTTTTAATAATAAGATATGCCGAGAGGGACACATTAGGTGGTATTCTTGCCCAAAATGTAACACCTGAATCTCATCATGAGGGAACACCAGACAAACTCAAATTAAGAGACATTTATAAAGCAACTGGCCTGTTCTCTTCAAAAAAGTCAAGGTCAAGGAAGGTTGAGGAAACTGATTCAGATTAAAGGAAATTAAAGCGATAGGGCAAGTATACACAACACATAATGTAAGGTTGCATTCTTCACAGGGAATAAATATCTACAAAAGACATTTATGAGATAATGGATGACTATTTGAATATAGACCATGAATTCAATAATACTGTTGTCCCTATGTTGAAATTTTTTATTTTGAGAATGGTAGTATGGTTATGTGAAATAAAGTCTTTGTTTTTAAGAAATACAGAATTGTTTCAGGGTAAACAGGTACAACTTACTGTCCATTCATTCAAAAAAAATTACAGATAGATGAATGATAGATAATAGATTAGATAGAAAGATGATAGAAAAACTGATGATAGACAATAAATGGATAGAGCAAAAGAATGAGAAAGTAAGTGGGGAAAAATGTAAACAGTTGGTGAATCTTGGGAAAGCATATGTGAGAGTTTAACTCTTCTTGCAACTTTTCTGTAATTTTGAAATTATATTAAAATAAAAAGTCACAAAAAATAATCTTCAAAACTAAAACAACACTTCATTTCCAAAGGCAAATCTTCAGGTTGGGAAGTTTTATTAAATCCAAAGGCAGTAATGTACTACTACAATAAGGGAACTGTGGAGCACATGTAAACACAATCCTCGGAAGAATGGAAAAGGGTTATTTTAAGTTGTAATGGGCACAGGGAGTTTTGAAATGAGTACATTTCAGGTGAACACTGCCTGTGTAGTCTACTGAAACTGTCAAAAAGTAAGTTCATGAAACACATTGTCAGGAAATTCATCCACATAAAAGTGCTCAAACTAACAAAAAGCTGAAACAGGTTAAGCTCCCTGAGTTTTATGAACCCTTAAATTTATACTGATACTATTTTCAAAGGAGGAACAGTCAGGCATGTTTTGTTTTCCTTGACTTTGTGGGTTTAGAAATTGACACTATTCAACAGTACATTAATGTATCCTAATAATTTGAAAAGAGCTAGTGTAAGAAAAGACATTGAGAGAGATCTGAGAAAATGGTGTTGAAAAGGATGGAAGTCTCTGTCCAAAATGAGAAATGGGTAACTTTCCCGAAAACAGGGTGAAAAGCCACACTGACAGTACTGGGTATTCAGCAGGCATTGCTAACGTTCACTGGTCTTTGTAGAAGACTCCCCTTTCCTGTCTATAATGTATTTTTATTCTCAGAGACTACTCTACAAAGGGACTCACCTCACTTGTGAACGAGTACCCACAAGTAATAAGGTTATTAATTTTTAAACAATCAACTCCCTCTTAAGGATCTAAGGTTTGCATGGCTGTTTGAGAAAAGGTGAAGCTTGGGGCGCCTAGGTGGCTCAGTCGGTTAAGTGTCCGACTTCAGCTCACGTCATGATCTCATGGCCTGTGGGTTCCAGTCCCGTAACGGGCTCTGTGCTGACAGCCCAGAGCTTGGAGCCTGTTTCGGATTCTGTGTTTCCCTCTCTCTCTGCCCCTCCCCCGCTCATGCTCTGTCTCTGTCTCAAAAATAAATGTTAAAATTTTTTTTTTTTAAAAGAGAGAGAAAAGGTGAAGCTTCTGTGAAAACATAACTAAACAAAATTCAGCAAAGGTAGGCCCTAGAGTGGCACTGCCAATATTATTGCCTTATTTTTTGTGAAACAAACATATAAACACACACACACACACACACACACACACACACACACAACTTTCTAGTCACCATTTAAGATCCTATAGACATCACTCTCTTATTTTCCAGAATAGCCAGGCATAGGCAGTAACATCTGACTGATGGCATCACACTGACCGTGTTTAAACCAAACCAAGGAGTGTGAGTTATTTTAGTTTCCCTAGGAACTAGTGTGAGTGTAGGAAAAGCAGACTCAGTGAGAAGCAAACCTTAAAAATATACCAGCTTTGAATATATTCTTTGAGAAGATAGAATCAATGCTAAGGACAGACAGCAGTATGTGGTATATCAAGATATTCAATTCAGTAAATGAGGAAAATGTGGGAGATGTTGGTCTTCTTTGCTTGTGTGCTTTAAGAAAATATAAAGGCAAGGATCAGATTATTTGGTGGGTTAATATTAGGATTTTAAATTCCTTATCTAAAACATTTATATTTATTTACATGGAAAAACAATTGATGTGTTATATTTAAACATTTATAAATCTTCTCCTTCCTAAAAATTCTATGATTATTTGATTCATTTAATATCCTCAATGACTTTATAAATTTAAAAGATTTTTCCAAAACTCCCAGCTGTGGGAAGCGCTGCTTTGTGCATCATAAAATTAGGTTGCACATTTCATATGTGTTCTCTGGCCCTCGTCATGTCTAAACAAAAGATATTACGAATCTAAGTAATAATAACTATCATTCAGGTTAAGAATATTTCAAAAATAGTATGCTCTCACTTTGACTCTAATGAAAGTACTATTTTTACATTTTATTTACTTGAAACCATTGTAGAAATTTCTTATCTAAAACTGTTGGCTCCCAGGTAATTCAGCCTGTGCTGTGATTTTGTGACATAAGGGATAGAAATGTATGTAGAGGTGCCTTAGGCTTGTTCCTTACCAGCTCTTTCTATTACTTTCTCTAGGGAAAGCTGGTGGAATAAAATAGCCTTTTTTTTTTTTTTTTTTTTTTGCCTTGCTGAATGTATGCTGTTGAATCACCCTTGTTTTTCAAAGGCTTTCTCTACCCTTAGTTTTTGGAGAAAGAACTATGGCTGTCTTACTACGAAAAGAATTTTACTTTTCATAACATTGAAAAAATGAAATCACTGAATAATGATTCGTGGTTCAACCTAACATTCACATTTTGCGTTATTTGTTTGTATATTTTGCATCCAAATCTCAATTGATTATTACTGACTTTACTGCTGATAGAAAACAGTGAAAGAGTGAAGGTATGCATATCCTTTGGAGGGGCATAGTCAAAAACACATTGAATTCTCTTTCAATAGCTGCTTCTACCTGCCTAATAGAAAAATTAGTTGTGGGGTAAGAAAGGATGTTGCTTTGTGAAGCTATCACAACACACAGCTATTATTTTCAGATATCCATTTTACTAACTCTGAAAATCAGTAGCAAGCTATGTATTCCCATTGTTAGCTTAAATTTTCATGAAATTGCTAGATTACTGACTTCAGAAATTACTGCTTTTTACTCAGACCATGTAGACAAGTAATATATATTCAATCACGAACTAAAATATTCATCATTTTGGAAGGCTGTTTGAAAGAATCAGACCATAGATCACTTGCTGTGAACTGGGGACAATCGGCTTTGTTTTGTGTGTTTACTTGCTTGTTTCTGAGACTGTCACCACTTGACAGCCGTGAATTTGAGAGCTTGGCATTGGATGATGATGATGTTTTAGAGGCCATTGGAAAGAATTTCCAACACCCCCTTCACCATTTTGTGTTCTCCAATTTTATGCCAGTTTGCTTGCATTGATATTTCATTTCTGACCTGCAATGACATGCTGTAACATAAGCTTCTATAGGGAAAAGATGATAATTCATGAATGTATTAGATGAGGATTGAAAATTCAGAAATAATGATGAGTGCCCAGGGCAATATGCTGAAGCCGCTGAGGTTCATTTTTAGCAGACACCCCCTCCTCTTTTGAATACCTCTTTCATACTTCTTGGTTTCTTCTGCCCCAGATTCGATCACCCCATATTCTCCTGTAGCTAAGTGAGACTCGCGTCAAATGAACACACCTCCACAGTGCCCTGTTCTCCATTTATTCACTAACATCAAGACATCTCTTTTCCAAATGCCGTTACTCCTTAGTCAGCTGTCTTCTGGAAAGCAATCAGAACAAAGCCTCTTTCAAAATCATCTAAAAATATTAAGGACTAGGAATGCCTTTTTCTATCAGTGGTATTTGCATTTTGCATCTAATTTCTCTTGGAAAATGTAAGTCTGAATCCAAAGAAATTAATCATCAGTGATGTGATCTCATCCAGAGCTAAGGGCTACTCCATTTGGGTCAGAAAATTTTTTGTCATTGTCTCCAGTTATATTACCCTAAACATGCCTGAGCAAGGCCCAAGTTATTGTTTGTGATAAGTTTCTTATCAGATGGACCTCCAGTTGGTTACAGGATTGCTTCAGGTGGGGAATGCTCCATTACATACACATACGGAAAGATGGCGCTACACTGTATTAATTCATACGTATTTTATTAAACACAGCTCTGTGCCAGAAACAGTGCTAGAATTTTAAAAATAAGGATATTAAAAAAGCCAACACCAAATGCTAAAAGGCTATGGAATTCATAGTCTAGAGAGAAGTGAGGGGTAAAAATCAGCAAGCTCAGTGCATCATACTCAGGTGTATCAAGGAGAGAAAGGAACATTGATATTGCTTGGAGAGAACTGGTATTTGAATTACAGTTAGAGAACACTGGGCAGAATAATGTTTTAGTTATTTGAATTATGAAGAGGTGCTACAAGAAAAAATAATTATGAGCAATTTGAAGAAGTCAGTGTCTTAGTCAACTTGGGTCATTGGAACAAACATTACATTAAGAGCATACATTTATTTTTCACAGTGTGGGAGGCTGGAGTCTAAGATCAAGGTAAAAGCATGGCCCGGTTCTGGTAAAGGTTTCTTCCTGGTCTGCAGATGGCCATCTTCTCATTGTATCTTCACTTAGCAGAGAGAGCAGAGGAAGCAAGCTTCCTAGTCTCTTCTTGTAAGGGCACTAATTCCACTCATGAGGGCTCTACCTCTATGGCCTAATTACCTCCCAGAGGCCTCACCTCCTAACACCATCACACTGGGGGGTGAGAATTTCAGGGTGTGAATTTGCGGGAGACATGAACTTTCAGTGAATAACAGTACCGCCTGTAGAGGGTACAATAATGTGCTGCCTAGATTCCCCTTCAGGAATAAAGAATTTACTGCCCAGGTTCTGGGAGCACTAAAACAGTTAGCCTTCATCCAAAGATGCATGTGACGGCACAAATGATATTGGCATGTGCCATCTTCATGCTTTAAATCCTGTTATGTATGGTTTCAACTTTGTAAAGAAACTTAAAAAGGAAGAAACCAATGGAAAATGCATTATAGGATAACTAAGAGAATTTGTTATAGGGAAAAAATGTGGGAATTTGATTATACTGTAAGATGATGTTATTTTTTAAAAAATGCAACAGCAACAACAAAAAAATTGTTTTCCACAAAATTCATACGTTGATACCCTAACCCCCGATACCTCAAAATGTGACCTTTTAAAGACAGAGTCTTTAAGGAAATAAGCAAGATTAAGTGAGTGGCTATGGGTGGACCCTAGTCCAACATGACTGGATCCTTATAAGAGGATATTGGAATACCCATAGAGACACAGGAATGTCCACACTCCAGGGAAAGGCCATGTAAAGACATAATGAGAAAGTGGCCATCTGCAAGCCAAGGACAGACGGAGCATTAGAAGAAACCAAATGGCCAACATCTTGATCTTGGACTTCTAGCCTCCAGAACTGTGATAAAAATAAACTTCTTTTATTTCATCTTCTTAATCTGTTGTATTTTGCATGGCTGCCCTCTCAAAATGATACACTATCCCAGAGTACAAGCCCTCCTCGTGACAGCCTCCATCCAGTGTGGGTGACATGGGATCCATCCCACATTCAGAGTTTCCCTTGGGGTGTGCTGAGGTCTTCATCAAGACTGCATCGTAGGCCTACCTCCTCCTCTTCCCAAATCAGCTTCCTCTCCTTCCTTTCTATGAGTACTGACTGAGAGCACTACCCAATAAACTTCTGAGAAACTGATCTCTACACTGTAATTTGCTTCCTAATGATCCCATCCTGCGAGAGCTGGTGCAGGATCATCTGAGAAATGAGACCCCAAGATAGAATTTGAGAGTTGGATCCCCCTCCAGTCAGATGGCAATACCACAAAGAATCCTGTCACCTGAGGTGGACAGAGCACAGATAGTCCCTGCCACACGTGTCCAGGAATTATTAAAACTCTCACAGAAGATGAGCAGAGATTGGATTGCAGTGAAAGAAAAACCACTAGAAAGTAAGAAATGGCAGGCATTTGAGGTTCTGGGAGGCATAGTAATTATAAGTACCTAAAATAATATGGATGTTGCCAAGCATAATGGATACTTTTGGAGAAATATAATAAAATTAAGTTTTAAAAATATTAAAACAAATGTAAAAACCAAAAGGCCCCTCTGGTAGCACATAAAAAAGTTCTCATCTCCTGTAGCAGAAGGACAGAAAAAGCTGTGAGCCAAGCCCAGGGCTTAACCATATGAGTAGCAGAGCTACATAAGATTAAAGTCTTAAACTGGACAGTTTTCAGGGGCGCCTGGATGGTTCAGTTGGTTAAGCGTCTGACTTCAGCTCAGGTCATGAACTCACGGTTCGTGGGTTCGAGCCCTGCTTCAGGCTCTGTGCTGACAGCTAGCTCAGATTCTGGAGCCTGTTTCGGATTCTGTGTGTCCCTCTCTCTCTCTGACACCCCCTCCCCCCACCAGCTCATGCTGTCTCTCTCTCAGAAATAAATAAAACATTAAAAAAAATTAATAAATAAACTGGACAGTTTTCCTATAGCCTAAGTCAAGGCTCCGGCTGGGAAAACATGAAATTCTATCATACGGGATAAGGATATCTGGATTGATGTACCCAAAATATCAAAGCCCAGATTCCCTTGACTATTCTGTGCCTATAAACATAGATCAATCTCCTCTGTTATGGTCTTGAAGATGGTGCAGAGTTCTTTCAGTGTCTGTCCCCTTCTCCCCCTGATCACTAGGTTAATAACCAAGACTAAGTCAAACGACTGAGGGGAGAAGCTGAACCTAGCTAGGAGCTGAAATAGTGCATAACAAACTGAATTCTTATGGCTGAACCAAAATGGATTAAAGACTTATTTCCTGGGCCACTGAGACTGCTACCAGCAGAAAGCCCTCAGTTCTCAGCCCTCCTCAGGAAAGGTCTCAGGTAAAGGGAGACACCCCCTTTTGGGGCAGCCTCTATTCAATAGCTGCCTGATTCAGGGGCTACCCCAGCTTCAGAGCTTCACATAGGGCTGGCTGACACATTCCCCAAAGCTGTGTCAGAGCATGACTTTCCCCACTATCCATCCCTGCTCCTCTCCCTTTCTAAGTCACCCGAGCAAGTGTATATGCTCACCATGCCTTTTTCAGAGATCTCCGATATTCTTCAGTTGAGATTTCCTACTTAAGGTGTGAAAACATTGGCTTAGTGGATAAATATTAATCAAAACTTCCAAGGGAGGCTCCTAATAAAGTTCTGGCACCCTAATCTCTCTCCTGGAGTCAGCTTCTCACAAATCAGAATGTGTGACTCTGCCCTGTAGCGTTCACATCCGTCTCTCCCAGTTCTGTAAACACTTTCTCCATGAGTGTTTACACTAATCGTGAACATCTGCACAGAAACCCGGAAGTTCAGGTTGACAAAAATTCTAAACACCCCGTCACCTTCTCATTCATTTGCATTACCATAATTCCCCCCTTCCTCCCCACACCCTGGCAAGGCTGCTCTGGCTTCTGTGCTAAGTATTCTAACTTGTTTCTACCTTTGTCACATCAGCTAAGCTTTGATGGGCCGTTGTATTGGGGGACCACAGAGAGCTACAGAAACACCTTCAGTGTTTTCAGAAATATTGGCTAGGGGAGTCAAATAGTCCCCTGACTTCCCCAAGGATGTTCTTTGACAAAACTTGAGGACAAAACACACCCAAGCAACTGTATGATCTCATCGTGTCTTTTCGCTATATCTCTGATGTCCTTTTAGTTTTCAGTAGAGATTTCTATGTAAAGCATGAAAACCATTGGGTTTGTGAACGAATGAGATCAAATCTATAGATTCATCTATGTCTCCTTATGCCGACTTCTGCAAATTGTTGCAGACTTTGCCAAGTTTCCCGAAGCCTATGCTGGCAGAGTGTTTGACAGAGTGACTACCTTTTTGTTCTTTTTTATCTCTGTTCCCTTTGCTCTTGTTTAGTAAACATAAATTCCCTACCAACCTAATAGCAATTTGAAGATTTTTTTTAAAGCAATGCTGAGGGCAAAAGATCTATATATTTGCCAGTGACCTAAGAAAAATTACAGAGAAAAGTGAAGGCACAATTAAAAGGTTAGCCAAAAGAAATCACTAGATAAAAATTTCATTTCTTGAAACCTAGTGTTTTTAGGTGACAGTGTTCCAAGCCAACAGACTTAGCATAAATGTGGGATGCCTCAGGTATCAATAAAACGGGAACATTAAAAGGAGTATTTAAGTATAGCATGCATCATGTTTGTGTAAATAATGTAAGCTCAGGGAAGATAAACAGCAGAGAACTAACACTGCAGCTTTTCTAAATGTCTCTTTTAAACCATTTCTGCCAGGGCTGACAAGGACCAGAAAAAATGTGTGCTTGGAAACAAAGGAATTGTGAAGTATCTGACCCATCTCATTACCTGTGCTACATCAAAATCACCCAATAGATACGTAGGATTGTAACTGCAATTTTGAGCAATAGTATTTGGGATGGCTGTGTGAAACTGGGGAAGTGCAACCTGAAATACCAAAGTCGAGATGTCACAACAGGTGACAGACTCATATCTTAACGCTTCCTTTGGTTTTTACCAACAACTGCATTCTTTTTTTTTTTTTAATTTATTTCTAGGAGAGAGAGAGAGAGAAGGACAGCGTGAGCAGGGGAGGGTCAGAGAGAGAGGGAGTCACAGACTCAGAAACAGGCTCCAGGCTCTGAGCTGGTAGTCAGCACAGAGCCCGACGCGGGGCTCGAACCCACAAACCGCGAGATCATGACCTAAGCGAATGTCGGACGCTTAACCGACTAAGCCACCTAGGCGCCCCACCAACAACTCCATTCTTGAAAGGAAAAGGACTATCAGTAGTGTGGATGTGAATCCACAGCCAATAACTAAGGAAACTGCGTGTAGTTAAGGAGAGAGTGCATCATTATGCCGGTGTTACCTACGTTAGCTCTACGGTGGTGAAATGGGCTACACGTGGGACAGATTGCAAGCCTTCCCGCAAACAAGATGCATGACTCTCTCCTGCCCTTCCTCTTACTTTTCTGGGAACTTACTTTGAACCTATTTCCGACTCTTCCCTGGCTCACTCTTTAAGTATTTGAGGGCACCTCTTGATGTGTATGTTCTCACTGGGTAATCACATCTTATTCTCCGAGGTTCAAATTCCACGCACCCTAATCTCTATCTCGTTCCTGACCGCTCCTCTTAGCACAAGATTCAGCTATTTAATTGCCTGCTGAAGATATATCGAATGGAAAGTCCTATGGGCAATTCAAATGCAGCACGTCTGAAATCAAACTCAGGACTTCTGATTTTTTGTCCAGCTTGTCTCTAAACTGACTCACATGGGGCCTATATCCGTTAGCAGCATCAAACCCTCAAGTTAGATCTCTGCCTTTTTCTTCCCAGCCTTTGTCTTCTTCCTATTCTGCTACATCTCTCCTCTGTCGGTCCCTCCCCAGCTCTCCTTTGAACTGTGTTACGCTCTCTGCAAATCTCTTCTCTGTCTACTCCCTCCTGAACCCGTTGATGCACATGTCCCTCAAAAACACCCTCGATGCTTTGACATCACTACAAAGTCCAAAGTGTAAGCTGCGGCTGTCAGGGCCCTTTAAGTCTGGGACCAGTTGTGCATCTGATTTTGCATCACTGTCTTTGTCAGGCCCCGACATGAGTCTGTGCCTTCAGCACTTCACTCAGAGTTTTCTCTCTGATTTCCGTCCTTATTCTACACTTGATGAGCTCCTTCATTACATCTTAGACCTTAAGTCAGATGTCTATGACTTGCTCAGGGACTTCTTAGAAGGATAAAGATCATGTCTTACCTACATTTGCCTCTGTTCAGTCACCCTAAAAGCCTGTTTTTTCCCAGTTTTTTAAATTGAAAATCTATTTCGAGGCACCTGGCTCTGTCAGTTGGGCATCCTACTTCGGCTCAGGTCATGATCTCACAGTTTGTGAGTTTGAGCCCCACATTGGTCTCTGTGCTGAAGCTCAGAGCCTGCAGCCTGCTTCTGATTCTGTGTCTCCCTCTCTCTCTGCCCCTCCCCCACTCACTCTGTCTCTTTCTCTCTCTCTCCAAAAATAAACATTAAAAACTTTTTACAAATTGAAATTCTGTTTTGAATACTCTATCAGACCCTTGCCCTGAAAATTTCTAGGTGACCCAGACTTTTTCAGGGTTGTATTATCAGCTAATATCATTTATCTCCTTTCTATGCTCCCTCAGCTACTTTCTATAACGTATTCAGTTCCCATCCCCCATTACATACCACTTCTAAATTCATCCAAATACAATCTCCTCTTTGTGGCACTTAATTCTAGATGAAAAAAAATTTGATTTCTTTATAATTACATTCATCACACTAACACATTCTTTGGTAAATATGCATTTTATGGTAAATGTGTTTATTGAAACTTTTACAACCTGAAAAACATATTAACTTATGTGCATGCGATAGAAAATGATCATAGAATTCAACATTTGTATTTGCTAAACTTTATGAAATGAAGGTTGTTTTGACATGGTGTTCCTCTCTTGATGGTAGGCTTATTCTAAAACTCTTATGTTCATGGATACCAATCACATAATTTTCTGGGTCTATCTATATGTTTATGTTCAGTGTTCTTTTTACATTATCGAAAGAGCAACTTTTCTTTGTTTTGTAACCATCAAAGTTTTTTTTAAATTTTCTTTTAATGCTTATTTATTTTTGAGAGAGAAAGAGACAGATCACGATCGGGGTAGGGGGGGCAGAAAGAGCGATAGAGAGAGAGGGAGACAGAATCTGAAACAGGCTCCAGGCTTTGAGCTGTCAGCACAGAGCCCGACATGGGACTGGAACTCATGAACCATGAGATCATGACATGAACCGAAGCTGGAAGCTTACCTGAGGCACCCTACCATCAAAGTTTTCTATAATAAAATTGTTTTGTTTCATTGCTCTCTTTAAAGTTTAGCATTAACCACTTTCATGTGATTTATATTGCACAATTAAGGAAATTAAATTTCCTATCTTTACTAATAATTATATTCAACACAGTAATTCAAAATAGAGGCAGTACTATTTTAACTTCTTAAATTATAGATATCTGAAAGCACTTCACAATTCAATTTTCTGTTTAGCGATGACTGTGGAAGTACGTTCATATTTGTTAGCATATTTTGGTACCTCTTAACTATCAAAATTTCTAAATATATTTGTCTGGAAACAACAGCAAAGTTTAATGTAAACTTTATAACAGCTTCTGAAGAAAGTATTATTTCAAATAATGCATAAAATACCCGATGATTACAAGAATGTTGAAACGGTCCATATGTAACTCAGAATCACAGCCACTCGCCTATAAAAAAGATCATGATGAATTAATAACATTAGGATTATCAAGCCAAAAAGTCTCATCTTACAGCATAATGATTCAAGTGTAAATAAATATAAAATATTAACTTTTATAAAATATGCTAGCATTTCTAACTAGGACCAATGAATATCTCAAAGCAATTGCTTCGTTTTCAATCATCATGCAATCATGTAAGAATCCATGCATAATTTGAGCTTTATAATTATCTTTTAATGGGAATAGTATCTTCATATTTAATTTCTTTTTCAATCTGCTTATGCCCAAGGATAGCAGAATGCATATGAAGAAATTCCACCTCAGGGAGTAGAGCTTCAACTTTGTAACAACACAGGAAAAGGTTAATGTGGTACTCTGTGGTTAATTAAAACAGAGTCCCCAGTAGCCTACTTCTTAATTAAAGGATTGTTCTAAATAGGACATTCATTTTATCTTTTTTTTAGTTATACCCAATGGTCCTGGTTCGCCAGCCTATAAATTGGAGGATAGACTCAGCCTACACTCCATGTGCCTTCAAGGTCAAGGAGAAAGTATTCTTCATCTGCATTCATTGCCCTTCATCTACAAGCAAATGCTCTTCCAGCCCTATCAACATACGTGGACCTAGAGCATGTTTGGGAATCAAGGTGGACATTCAAAAATATATCTTTGGAAAACTAGCTGGAACCTTCTTGAAGGCACAGCTGAGTTCTTACTCATTTCTTTAATACCTCATTCTTCATCCTCTGGCCTTCAGAAGGCACTATTAAAATATTTACTTTACTTCATTGGTTAGATAATATCCTGGTAATAGAGCTTAACTCGTTTTGCTTCAACATACAAATACACTCCCCTACACACACACACACACACACACACAAACACACACACACACACACTCTTACATCTTATTTTAAACCCTATTCTTAACTCTCAGCATCACAAATAGGGCACAAATGTATCCTGGTTTATTCCTGTTATTGTGGTATACTTATTAATAGTGCTCTCCTTCATTCTTAAAGATGACCTTGTATGAACATTGTGATAGGCAGAATAACATCCCCCAAAGATGCCCGTGCTCTAATTCCTGGTGTTTGTGAATATGTTATCTTACATAGCAAAGGCATTTTGCAAATGGGATTAAGAGCATGGAACCTGAGATGCAGATATTATCCTGGATTAGCTGGATGGGCCAAACTAATGAATCCTTTAAAACAGACAATCTTGGGGTGCCTGGGTGGCTCAGTCAGTTAAGTGTCCGACTTTCACTTAGGTCATGATCTGACGGTTCGTGGGTTCAAGCCCTGCATTGGGCTCTGTGCTGACTGCCAGCTCAGGGCCTGGAGCCTGTTTCAGAGTCTGTGTCTCCCTCTCTCTCTGACCCTCCCCTGCTCGCTCACTCTCTCTCTCTCTCCTAGAAATAAATAAAACATTAAAAAAAAATAAAACAGACAATCTTGGGGCACCTGGGTGGCTCAGTCGGTTAGGCATCCAACTTCGGCTCAGATCATGAACTCATAGTTCGAGGGTTCGAGACTCTCATCGGACTCTGTGCAGACAGCTCAGAGCCTGGAGCCTGCTTTGGAATCTATGTCTCCTTCTCTCTCTGTTCCTCCCCCACTCATACTCTGTCTCTGTGTGTATGTGTGTATCTCTCTCTCTCTCAAATAAAGATCTAAAAACTAAAAACAAAACAAACAAACAAACAAAAAAAACCAGACAATCTTTCCTGAGTGAGTCAGAGAGCTATGACAGACAAGAAAAGAGAAGAGATTCTAAGGACTAGAAGAATTTGACCCACCTTTGCAGGTTTCGATGATGAAGGACATAAACAAGAGCTAAGGAATACACATGGCCGCATGAAGCTGGAAACAGTCCTCTATTCACAGCCAACGAAGAAAGTGGAGCTTCAGACTTAGAACCATAAGTAACTGAATTCTGCCAATAACCCAGATGAGCAAGGAAATGGATCCTCCCCTCGAACCTCCAAATACAAACACAGCGTGATGACACATTTGATTTCAGCCTGATGAGATATATACTGTATTTCTGATCTATAGAACTTTCAAGTAATGGATTTCTTTTGAGCACGGTAATTTTTTAGGGTACTGTATTGCTCGGGCTGGCATAAAAAATACCATAGATTGGGTGTCTTAAATAACAGGCATTTATTTCCTACAGTTCTAGAGACTGGGAAGTCCAAGACCAAGGTAGCTGCAGATTCAGTTCCTTGTGAGAGTTCTCTGACAACTTGCAGGTGGCCACCTTTTCCTCGAGTCCTTGAATGGGGGAGAAAACAAGTACTGATGTTGCTTCCTCTTCTTATAGGAACATAACCCCATCATGGGGACCCACACCATCATGATCTCATCTAAACCTGATTACCTCCCAAAGCCTCATCTCCAAATACTATCAGATTAGGGCTTAGGGCCTCAACATGTAAAAGGTGAGGGGGTGGGGCCAGGCGACAAACAGGCAACAGTAGAAAATTAATACAGATCTTAATTACATGGTCACCCTAGGTAGGAAGCTAGGTCTGAGCAGTGAGTACTGAGCCTGCCCTAGGAGCCCAAATTATAAACCCACTTCAGTTCCAGAATGGGACTGTGAGGACGCCTGGGTGGCTCAGTCAGTTGAGCATCCAACTTCGGCTCAGGCATGATCTTGTGGTCTGTGAGTGAGTTCGAGCCCTACATGGGGCTCTGTGCTGACAGCTTGGAGCCTGCTCCGCATTATATGTCTCCATCTCTCTCTGCCCTTCCCCCACTCACTCGCTCACTCACTCTCTCTCTCAAAAATAAATAAACATTAAAAAAAAAAAAAAAAGAATCCGGTTGTGTGCAGAGAGGGCTGAGAAAGGCTGCACCCATCTCTTCAGCACCAGTCACCACACTGTCCAGGTCTTGAAGAAGACAAGGGGGCATATATTTTGTATACAGCAAGATATCAGGTGTTGCTGGTTTTATGTTATTAGAAGTTGAAATTTAATTTCATCTCTCCAGAAGAACTAGTTTATGGATATATATAGAATGACAATGCTGCATTTCTGAGAGTCTCCTAATGCGGTTGAATGAATGAGTTATATGAAAGAAGCAAGCAGTTAAGTGTGCGAAAAAAGCTGCTTCAGCGGCTTTAGGTTCCCATTGATGGAGTGCTGACTTCTGCAACTGCCTGGGCAGCTCTTTCAGACCCGAGTGCTACTTTGTCTTTTAACTTGACATTCTAGAAATTAGTTATTAGCTACTTTAGGTTTAACCAGCCCACTTATTGTTAAGCAATCAATTTCATCTCTTCAGGAAATCATTTTTTCTCCTTAGGAAAAGAAGTGTGTATGAGTAATATAAACATACAAAGTTGGAAACTGAGCAGCACATTCTCCTGTAGTGGTAAAGCCTATATGGTCCTGAAGAAAGCTTCTGGGGGCGCCCGGGTGGCTCAGTCAGTTGAGCATTTGATCAGCTCAGGTTATGATCTCTCGGTTCATAAATCTGAGCCCCACATTGGGCTCTGGTCTGACAGCTCAGAGCCTGGAGCCTGGTTTTGATTCTGTGCCTCCTCCTCCTCCTCTCTCTCTGCCTCTCTGATTCTCTCTCTCTCTCTCTCAAAAATAAAGATTTAAAAATTTTTTAATAAAAATAAAAAAAAGAAAGCTTCTTAGTTGCCCTGAGAGGTGGATCACGTATGAATAAATGTGGGGATAGATGGGGAGTGGCCTGCGTGGAGGTGAGGAAAATGTGTCCAAAAGTGAGGAATCCTGGGGACCCCATCCAGCACCAGCATTATCACAGTCCGGACTAGACCATCAGCTTCAGCAGCTCCTGTGAACGCTCTAGAAATGCACTTTCCCGGGCCCTACCCCAGATCTATGGAGTCAGAAACTCTTGGGGTGGGGTCCAAAAGTCCACACTTTCACAAGCCCTTCTGGTGATTCTGCTGTGTGCTAATGTTTGAGAAAGCATCCTAACAAAACACAGTAACCCCCAAGCAGTCGCTTTCTAGATTGTTCTCTTCTGAAGTTATCTTGTGAGGTGCCTTCAGGGATATGAACAGAAGGTCCACTGAGTAGGTAGCTGCAGCCACCTGGGTGGCTCAGATGGTTAACAATCATCAGCCTGTTGATTTCAGCTCCGTTCATGATCTCACAGGTTTGTAAGTTCGAGCCCCACATAGGGGCTGCTTGAGATGATCTCTTTCTCCCTTTCTCTCTTCCCCACCCCCCGCAACAATAAATAAATAAATTAAAAAAAAAAAAAAGAGGTTGCTGCAGCTGGAAGATTGTTCTTTTTGAGAACTATGTACTAGTGGTAGAGCTCTTCCTATATGTCAAAAGCGATTCTTAACACAGCAGGTGCTTAATAAATTCAAAGTAATAATGAAAATTGATAATAATGGGCAGGAATCCAAAAGAGACAAATTAATTATATCATTTTGGTCTCAGATTCATGCAGCTTATTTTTCCATTTGCATTTCAGACTCTAATTCACTTACTTGTATGGTAAGAAAATATTGTAGTGAAAAATGATTTGGAAATGTGGAGACAGACAGATTCAAATGCCTGCTTCCTTCCCATATTTAAACCCAACAGAAACTGATCTATTTATCTATCTCTCATAAGTTTATTTACTTTTCTGATTAAAGTTTGACCTTCACTACTTTTTCCTAGAACTGCGATCATCTTCTGAGTAGCTAGAAAAGTACATTGAAAATAAAAACCCAAATAATGGAAGGCTAACGATGATTGGACCTAAGAAATTTAGCACTTGACAATGACCAACCATGGTTACAGTGTTCTAGCAAAAAGAGTGTGAGGTTTATCAGAAAATGTTAGTGAGGAAACGAATAATTCAGGCAGCATGGAATAATTAAGGCCTGTGTGTAATTAAAACAAGATTTTTAGAAAGAATTGCAGCATAAAGGATCTATACAACTGTAAATTTGTTTTAAGTTTATTTATTTATTTTGAGAGAGAGAGAGCACAAATGAGGAAGGGGCAGAGAGAGGGAAAGAGAAAATCCCAAGCAGGTTCCATGCTGCCAGCAAAGATCCCAACACAGGGCTCGATCCAAAGAACCATGAGAGCATGAGCAGAGCCAAAATCAAGAATTGGAAACTTAACTGACTTAGCCACCCAGGTGCCCCTATAATTGCAGATTTTAAATAGAGCTTACGTTGTTCGCTGGTTTGAATGTACTTCAGACTGAGATAATGTTAATGTAATCTAATGCCATTGTAAAGCAGGAAGTCTAGCTTCGCTGTATCCCTTAAATGATTACTGCCAACTCTTCACTGTGTGCCCTTTGATAGATTTGACTATTTTAATCCTTACATCTAACCAATGTTCCCAGTAAATCCTAGAAATATTCTATGTAACTAAAAACAATGCCAGTGACAAGTGAAAAACTTATAGAATGCTCTGGGTTCTGAAAACTACAACCAGACTCCTACAAGTTAGAAAAGATAGGGAAAAGTGGTTCTTAGGGTATTGATGAGAAACTGGTTAATTTGGACTTCCCACATATTAATTATAATACCCAGCATTACATAATACCAGCATTATAATACCCAGGCTGCTGTGGGACAATATTCTTCATCATTAAAATCATTAAAGGCTCAAATGCCAACTCTTAGGAAACTGTCCATGAAATCAAGTCCATATACTCTCTCTCATACTCTCCATTGTGTTATGTAACAGAGTATATAATAATACAACTTATTGTCAATGCAAGGTGACTTCTCTGCTTTTCCATTAGAGCGCAAGTGTCCATGGTCAATTTGTCTTTTTTTCCCTAGTATCTACCAAAGTAATTAATATGTTGTATATCCTGAATACATGTGGAATGGCTAAATGAACAAATGCTCGTATCTAACATAGGCAAATATGATTCACAGTTAAAAGCAAATATGGATGATAAGCCAATGGTTGTCCCAACCTTATACTAGTTGTATTTGAAATTTCTATTGAGGCTTTGTAAATCTTTGTGGTTTGAAGGAATAAAACAAAAGCTAATGTAATAATCTTGCTATTATCATAAAGCAGCGGGTTTATTTCTAATTGCATTGAATTATACATTTCCTTTAGTGAAACAAGAATTATAAATGGGTGTATTCCACAGTGGATGAAAGTAACAGCATATCTCTGCCTACAACCCATCTTTGTTTGCTCTTCTCAGTTTTTCACTGAGTCTCATTTTACCCGAAGATAATTCTAGGCTCTTTAAATAACTCACTTACTCTGTCTTTTATATAATTTATAATAACAAATTTTGAAGAACTCAGGTACTATGTTTCTAATACTGAAAGACTGATTAGGACAATGACAGAAAAGCACAACATATTGTTGACTTTTGTTGTATTTTTGTCTCACACTTTCCTACATATTGTCTGTCATTTTATATTAGCATTAGTTATTAAAATACTTTCATAATTAGACTTTTCTTCTTTCCTTCGTTCAAAGTTGTATCTGTCTGAAAGAAAATGTGCATATGGATATGAAAATAATTCATGTTCTTTCAATGCTCGGATAATCATCTCTAAAGACTTCTTGCTTCTTTTCAACTAGTGAAGAGAAACCAAGTTTTCTCATTAATTCTCTAAGACTCTGGATAGTCATTAAGTGGTGAAAGGGGGTAAAAGTAACACGGGATCCCTAACTCACTGAGTGATCCAAGGTCAAGTAAACTTAATCTGGCTGGGCTTCTGTTCCACATCTGAAAATGAAGAAATCTGCACTTAGACTATGTCAAAGTTCCATTCTACCTACGTGCCTGTTATCTCTGACCACATTTATGATGTGTCTACACCGTGTCTCCAGACACATGGAGTTTTTTGAACAGGATCTACCCCAGGTCACACACTCGCTCCCAGAGTATGTAATGGCATCTACCAGTTTGTCATCGTGCCACTGAGGGGGCTCTTGAAAGACTTGAAGTCATACACTGATACATTGCTAACTCCCGGCTGTAATCCCAAAACAACTTCATTTTCATTTTCAAAAGCTTCCTTGGAGAGTATTTTCCAAAAAAATCCAACATTGCTTCCTTGTGAGCTGGGACTGCAGATATGTGTATGAAATATGAAGAGATTTTCTTTTTTCTTTTTTTTTTTTTTACAAATAGTTTATTGTCAAATTAGTTT
>NW_024080648.1:807130-1014682 GCF_003009895.1 Hyaena hyaena
TAGGGGAGTTCTATTGTTAGTTTCCTGAGGAACGTCCACACTGTTTTCCAGAGGGGCTGCACCAGTTTACATTCCCACCAACAGTGTAGGAGGGTGCCCGTTTCTCCACATCCTCGCCAGCATCTAGAGTCCTCTGATTTGCTCATTTTAGCCACTCTGACTGGCGTGAGGTGGTATCTCAGTGTGGTTTTGATGTGTATTTCCCTGATGAGGAGGGATGCTGAGCATCGTTTCATGTGTCTGTTGGCCATCTGGATGTCTGAAGAGATTTTCAATACATAAAAATTCCAAGAGCTGCCTTGCGCAGAAACTGAACGGAGGAGAAATTTTTGTGGGAATGGTGGTGATGTATGTCAGCCATAGGTCTGGGTGCATCAGATATGAGCCTGTATTTACATTTGCTGTTTGTTTATAGAACCAAATACATTTCTCCAAAACTGGAAAAAAATCAAGATAAATTTCCCTTTTAAAATATACATATGGACAAAATCTAGGAAGATTTTTCTCTCTTTAAGTGTCCTTTAAGTTAGAAGCAAAGAAACTTGAAGTAATTGCAGACCACACCTTCTCTGAGGACAAAAGTTTCTTAGCATGCCTTTTAACTACTTTAAATTAGATATACAGGAACAGCTGTGTTAGACCCTTAGGGCGTTTGAGATCTGTTCTTTGCCCAAGGCTTTTAAAAAGTTTAAACTTCTGTTTTGCTCTTTGCCTCTGCTTCTCTCCAGAAAACAAATGCCTAACAACTATTTTTTCTTGGACAAAATGCAGTCTTTAGACCCTTCCTTAAGTCTCCATCAGTATGCTTATTTTGGCTGCTACACAGAAATAGAAAGAAAATGAGATCAGGAAATATATGTCTTACAGCCTCCATTTCCATAAAAGCTGCCTCCCTCCAATAAAAAAAATATCACCTTCCTATAGGGGAACAAAATAGCAAGAACACAGGTTTGCAGTCAGAGGTAGATCCCAATCCTATTTCTGTCACCAACAAGCTATGTAATCCTTAGTGAAATCTTTAATCTTTCTAAATCTTCACGTGCTCAGTTGTACAAGCAATATCATAACGCCCCCACTTCTGGGTCGATGTCACTTAAATGCAGTCGTGTCTCCTTCCGGGGACATGTCGGGAGTTGAAGATATTGACCAGTCCTTACAACACTATTCATGTGGTTTTAATGGAATTACAAAGGGGGTAAAGCCTTACAGAAATAGCCTGAGAATGACTGACAGAATCTTATTTTAAAAAGGACGTGGTTTACTCACCAAACTTAATTCTACATGTGGAGTCAGCAACGAGCACAGTGTTGGAAGTTGTGGCACATGAACAAGGGGCCAGATGAAGGGTCTAAGAGCATAAAAACTGATATGCAGCGCATGTGGTATTAATAACTCTGGTGCACAAAATAAGATCTTGTCAGTGTATAGTATATAACTTCTAGTCTCTCAGTCTTCTTTTCTGTCTCTTGAATCCAGACCTCTTTTCAGATGATCTCTCCTTACATTAGTGCCTTCCTAGCAGTAGTAATAATGTTCTGCCAACAGATATAGTAAAGATTAACCCTCATTAAAATATATATATATATACAGTGCTTTGGAAAAATAATTCATCTATTTGTCTTCTTATATTCATTTTTGCCAAAAATAGCCTTCTCATCCCACAGAGAAGCTTCTTACAAGCAGAAGTCGAAATGATTTCTACTTAAATCTTTGACTGTCACCTTGGGTTTCTAAATACTGACACTTCCAGCATATTTTTCAAATCCTTAAAAAGTATTTTTATTTCATTTAATATATGTCTCAATGTTAAGACCTCACTTTGACAAGATAAGCATTTCCATCTATTCTTCTTTTAGCTCAAAACATGTTTCCAGGCTCAATTTCCTTTATGCATTAAAAGGTCAGGAGAAAAGGCTTTAGGTTGTTTCTAATGCCCTTAGGAGGCTCCTCTTAACTCTGTTGTTATCAGGGATTAACAGTTCCGGTTATAGAAATCATTAGAATTTGTTTTTACTGACAGTCAGGTAATTGACCCACACCTCTCAAGGATGGAGTGACTGGAAAAGCAAACTGAGATCCAAGGCAAAAATAAATATTGAATAATAAACTGGCAGAGCAAGTTCTACTGGTTGCTACCTCACCTTCCACTACTGACCAAGAGCCCTCGGGTTCTAAGGTACCCTCACCTAAGCCTGGAACCTGCCGTGTGGTCTCCACCCTCCAACCCACAGACACAGGCTAGCGTGAACCTAACCATCATCTTGGCATTTTACTATTTCCTACATAATATCTTCCTCAGAATGTTAATTCAGCACAACATTAATGAGAATTAAGCAGAAGGTTACCATAGTCAAATTCCTTTGGGAAACATCTAGTTAACCAAAATTAAAGAGAAGGCTTTATTATAAGACTACTCAGAGCATGTAACATATTAATGTGTAACGTGGATCTCCAAAAGAGAAATAGAGTAAGGAGTTGCTATTACAGCTTACATATTTTCAAGGAACACTTTAATTTTTTTCATGGAATACACCATAGACTATATTGGCAGGAAATCTATATCAATATGAAACATGAAATATTTGGAGATAAGCTGAACAAAATATGGGCAAGATGTCTGCCTCGAAAACTGAACCATTGCTGAGAGAATTAAAGAAGGTAGATAGAAACATACCAATTTAAAGGGAAGACTCAATATTGTTAAGATGTTGGTTTTCCCCAAATATATCTATAGACTAGTTAAAATTCCACTAATCTGTAATGTGTAAATTGATGAATGGATTTTAAAATTTACTTGAAAATGCAATGACTTAGAAAAAAGAAAAAAACACTTCAGGGCCTGATATAAATGTTTTTTAATGTTTATTTATTATTTATCTTTGAGAGAGACACAGTGTGAGTGAGGGAGGGGCAGAAAGAGAGGAAGACACAGAATCCGAAGCAGGCTCCAGACTCTGAGCTGTCAGCACAGAGCCCAATGTAGGGCTCGAACTCACAAACCACAAGACATGACCTGAGACAAAGTTGGATGCTCAACCAAGTGAGCCACCTAGGTGCCTCAGATCTTAATATAAATTTTTAAAACAATCAAAAGATGTGCTCTTTGGGCAACAATAAACTATGGTATCATGGAAAGATCCAAGATAATTCAATGGCAAAATTATAATCTTTTCAATAAATGATGCTGACACAATTGATATCCATATGGAAAAACTATGAACCTTGACCTTACCTTTCACTACACACCTCAATATTAAGTCAAAACAGACATAGGAATGATATTTTGTAAAAACTAACATTATAAAAATGTTATGAGGAAGGAAATCTTTACAACTTTGCAGTAGGCAATCATTTCTTTAAAAAAGGACACAAACCATAAGAGAAAAAAATAATAAATTTAACCTTATCAAAATTAAAAACTTTTGCTCTTTGAAAGACACCTTAGTAAAATGGACAGACAATGTATAAATGGGAAGAACTGTTTGAAATACATGTATCTGAATACTTGAAATACATTTATCTATGGTGTATTTTGTACTTGTATCTACAATATATAAAGAACTCTTATCACTCAATAAGAAGACAAAAATCCAATTTGAAAATTGGGAAAAGATTTGAATACTTTACAAAGGAAATGTACAAATAGTTAATAAGTATATGTGGGGATGTTCATGATCATGTTTCATCAGGAAAATTAATAAAATGATAAACTGTTACAGATCCATTGGAATAGCTAAAATGGAAAAAAAACCTAATAATACAAGTGTTGTCAAGAATGTGAAGGAACTGGAATTCTCAGACATTGCTGGTGTAAATGTAAAATGATACAACCAGTTTGGGAAACAATTTGGCATTTTCCTGGAAACCTAATCACACTCTTATCATTCAATCCAGCAAATCCACACGTAGGTATTTAGCCAAGATACATCAAAACTTATATTCCAAACAATATTTACACATGAATGCTCCAATAGTGATAACCAATAATTATGAAAAGCATCAGGAGGGGTGATGAAAATGTTCTATATCTTGACTGTGGTGATGATATGGGTATGAACATTTGTCAAGACTCAGTCAGCCTATTACTTATAGTGCATTTTATTGTGCATAAAGTATACACAACAAATAAATTTGATTTTCAAAAAAAAAAAAGGAAGAGGAAGAGAAGAAGGAAAAGAAAAAAGAGGAGAAACTCCTACCAGACCAATCTCTGTAACAGAAGAGGGCTATTTTTCTAGTACACTCAGAAGAGGAAGTTTTGCCGAGCTTCCTTGCTACAATCCTGTAGAGAAAGATGGCCAAGGTCAAGGTTTGTGGAGTGTATTTAGTCAGATGAACCTGAGACAGCCACAGAAGTTCCCGTGACCCAGCATGGGTAGGCAGCAGTGGAATTGTCCCCCGCATGGACGGTGATGAGGGATTGGAAGAAGCCTTCAGACTGCTCCACAGACAATTATGTAACTCAGCACGGTGCAAAAGTAGCAGACAAAACCCTTGCTGAGCAGAGGACAGCAAGGGTCTCTCTGGCAGCAATGCAAGATGACACAGTGACAATCAATGTGTACTGACAGGAGCCACATGTGATGCCTGTCATGTCAGTGGCTGCCCACATGTACAGAGGACACATAGGGTCAAGTCCTCCCAGTGCCAAAGGCTTGGATGACAGAGTCTCTCAGACCTTAGAGCTAGCTCTAGGGGAGGGGACCCCAAACTGCCACCTCACACAGTGGGTGGAGGGACTATTAGAAATGAAGATGAATTAGACAAAAATTAAGAAATTGCATCCTTTTAGCATCTGAGGCTTCAGCTAAGATTTGTACTTTGGAAAGATCCATGATCTCCAAAGGAATTTTTATTTGTAGGTAGACTTTTCTCTTAGAAAAGAGCTAATATTTAAAAAGTCACTAGTATTTAAAGAAGTCACTAATATTTCAAAAGTAATCCCCTTAACTTAGTCGTCTCACTTTGTAAAACAGTCCATACATTAAATGAACCGTGCTAGGATTTAAATAATGTATTTTCATAGCAAAAAGAAATCATCTGGGCCTCGTTCATTTCTCAACCCCACTGTGGGTGCATCCTCTCCCAAAACAATGATGTAGCATGTTGGGCTTTGTGCCAGTAAACTTTGTTAAACATAAAGATAATTACTTTAAAAAAAAGAAGATTCTCTTAACGTTTATGGCATAAAATAGAAGTGTTAGTTAACAGAGACCAACAGAATATGTTTCTTGTGGTTTTAATATTGACTTTTAAATTGTATATGCTTAAGAAATCTGCAGAATGATAGATTTCCTAAAACAGGTAATGAGTTAGACTAAAATGACAAGATCCTTTCAAATTCTGCAAGATTGTGGGATCTATGTTGTTAGAGAAATGGTTATCCACAGGGGATGAAGAGGAGAGTTGGCAGGGGGATCTTCAGAAAGATGAAATGTTAGGATTGTTTGGAAAGGATGTTTTTTTAATTACCATTTCATGGGCCACCTCTCAGAATTCTGATTCAAGTAAGGGTGTAATTACTGAAAACTCCCCCCACCCCGGTGAGTTCACTGCATATCCTCTACTCCCACATTTCATCTCCGCACCATCAGACTGGGAAACACTGTATTGGACACTCCTGCTTATCTGTTAGAGGGCCATCATTAAACAGTGGGCAGGGTGGAGGGGAGAGGGATCAGCCTTCATTGAGCACTGGGAACGTTCCAGTTGCTGTACGGACAGCCAGTCTGCAGAGGCTGGGGCCCAAGCAAGTGTGCAGCAGTGACATCTCGGAAATCCCTAGGGCTTCCTTCCCTCAAGTAGGAGTTAGGGAATTAGAATTCAGTGATTCGAACACATTAATGACATATTTCCCCCAGGGACCCTGGAGGGGGGTATGATCATGCCTCAAACGGCCTCATTTTGCTGTGTGCTGTATAATGGCATTAACATTCTGAATATGTCATGTCCTCTGATTGGCAGGCCTGGGGATGACTTGCTCAAAAAACTGTTTGCAACAGAAGTGGCCCCTAAGCTGTTTACTAACTTAAATTTTGTTTCACTCAGAAGCATTCTCTTAACTGTCAGATGGCTAAAAACCTGGGGAAATAATCAAGCAGTCCAGCAATTAGAGATACATGTATAGGGTATAATTCTAAAACAGTAGGGGAGAGGGAGAGGATATTGTGTTACTCTTTAAGGTTTAATTTATATACCTCATATTCTTCAGGTAAAAATTGTGGCTATATATCTTTATATCTCTTAAGTATAATTAATGTGTTTGAATTTTTGATGGGGATGAGAAATAAGAACTGTAAATTAGTTGCATATATTCCTAATTCTTACAGACCAGGAGTTGCAAACTGGCCGTATACAAGTCAATCATGGCTTATAGACTCATGAGAGGTTTGCCCAGTATTTTGGCGGTTTTTTAATGTAAATATGTTTCTAAGATTTCAGCCATAAATACTTTTATATGTATTGCTTAAGATATGGATGACTTTTTAATATAACCACGTTAACCTTATCATATTTAGAAAAAATATTTCCGTGATACCAAATATCCAGCCATAATTCCCTGATATCAAATATCCAGTCAGTTTCTCATAAATGTTATAATTTTTAAAAATCAGGATCTATATAGTCACATATAGTGATTGATGAATTTAACCTTTAAATCTCTTTTGGTCTATAAATTCCTGCTCCATATCTTCTTATTTTTGTTCTCTTCCTTGCAATTATTTGTTGAAGAAACTGTGTTGTTGGTCTCGTAGTTCTCTACAGGCTGGATTGTGCTGATTGCATCCCCGTGGCGTAGTTTAACGAGCTCCTGTGTTCTCTGTATCCTTGTAAATTGGGAGCCGGATCTAGAAGTTACATTGTGTTCACATTCGATTCATTCATTTTTTTTTTTTACTTTTTATTTTTTACTGGACTGCTTCATTGGTAGAGATATAGTCTTCTATCGTTTCCCTTTGTGATGTTAACAGTTATTGATGTTCGATGTCTAAACATGGCAGCATATTTTTAAATGGAGATTTCACAGAAATATCTGAATGCCTAACTTGTTTGGGAAAACATCACATACTCCCTTAAAAATAGCAAGAGCAAAGTGGCAATTAACGACCTTACATGAAGTATGTGCTCTTTTGACTCAACAGTCCCCCGCAAAACCACTCCTCAAGAGTCTACGCTTGGTTGGGCCACTCTCTCATTTGTAACACTAGCACATCTGGAGGGATGTAAGTTTGCAACATCGCAAGTAGCATTTTCCATTTTAATGAAAAAGAGAGAGAGAGAGAGACAGAGTAGTAGGTTGTTTTCGTTCCCCTTAATTAACGCAAGTATAAAAGAACACTTGGAATGGATCAAGGAAGAAATAAGATATTGGGGAAAATATGTGTACAGAAAAATGGAAATATTTTTGGTAGTAGAAAATAAAAAGCAATAAATATGAAAAACTAGTAAATCAGACATATAATGTGTAGTTAAAGGATTTGTAGTTTGAAGTTATACTATGTCAGAATGACAACTCAAGGAGAATTTAGTCATCTCTCAAACATTTCTCTAGTGATGACTGAAATATTTTATGTCCAATCTGAAATCATGATAGGTTTAATTTACTCCAGTCTGGTAGTATCAAGGTATCATTTTCCAAATACGGTTTTACTCTGCCAGGGTTTAAATTATTTTAGTCTAACTAGATTGCTTCTTCATCTCTCTCACCGGCCTCCTTTAGTTATGAATCCCTTATAAGTAAGAAGCCTTTGTGTTTTCTGACATTCTCTGATCACCAGAGTCTGGCTCACTCATGTGTATACACGAAGAGGTTTTTAAACCATATGTAATATCCTAGAAAAGAAAGTAAAGTCAACAAATATTGAAATAAATCCTAGTTAGAAAGCTCACTGAAATCCATATAAAGAAGGAAAAGAAAAAATATTCTGTAGCCTAGCTAATCTTGATGGTAAAATAGTAAAATGTTTTGAAATGGTAAAATCACATTGCTCGTAGATGATCTTCTTTAACATTATCTTGGTTTTTGGTCTCCAATTCTGCATTGAATAATGAGGATCATTTTTTGAGACTAACAGATGTTAAAAAAGTATTTCTTCTCTTACAGGAAACTTTATATCTACACTCTCAGCATTTTGAGGAAAGAATAGAATTAAGCCACAGTGTTATTAACATAACGTTCTATGTAGTATTCCAGGAACAGAGAGCTCATTAAGAACATACTCAACAATTTCTCTGGTGATCCCTGGGGAGATTTCTGCAGGAATTATTTGTACCGTGAAGTAACTGTCGGAGCTCTATGTTCATTTGTCAGTATGAGCCATTAAACAAAACATACTCAGGAAAAGAAAGCCAGAGGGAAAAAATCTGAATAATATTATTAATATTTTGACATTGCAGCCAGGCCCATCAGCCATAGATTAATTCATTGGATAAGCAATTATTAGGCACTTATTTTGTGTTAAAACATAAAGTATGACCAGTATTCTTGAAGAGCAAAAGTCTGTTGAGTGGCACTCAAAGAATAAGTTACAATGAAGGGTGGGAAATGTTAATACAAACATGAATAAGTTGCTGATAGAACACAGATGAAAAAAGGAATTGTTTGGCCTGAGGGAATCATGGAAATATTTACAAAAGGAGGAAATTTTGACCTGGGACTTGACTTATAGGAAGAATGACAAGGAGCAGGCTAGGCAGAGAAGAACGGAGAGAGAAGAGCCAGGGCAAAGAGGCAAAGAAATCAACATACATGGAACGTCATATGTTACACTGTGTAATATATGAGACTTTTAAAAAGTTTTTTAATGTTTTTTTATTTGAGAGAGAGAGAGGAAAAGAGAGAGAGAGAGTGTGTGTGTGTGAGTGGGAGAGGGGCAGAGAGAAAAGGAGACACAGAATCCGAAGCAGGCTCCAGGCTCTGAGCTGTCAGCACAGAGCCTGATGCGGGGCTTGAACCCACAAACCATGAGATCATGACCTGAGCTGAAGTTGGACGCTTAACAGACTGAGCCACCCAGGCGTCCCAAGAGCTACAACATTCTTATTATCCTTGGGTAGAAGATAACTTTTGGTCTGTTTAATAATGGTACATATGAACGTGTAGTGTGTTTTTGTATTGACATGTCCAGCTACCTCATTAAAACTGCTTAATTCTAATAACCTATCTTTAGGTGCTTTGTATTTTTCGGTAATGATGATCATGCTGTCAGCCAATAATGGCAGCTTGGAAATTTTTCCTTCCCCATTTTTATACCCATTGTATTTTTCCTGTGCCTTGTGGCATTGGGTAGGACCACTGGTACTATGTTAAATAGAAATGGCAAAAGTGAGCAACCTTCGGGCATTCTAATTTCTTTCTTTTTTTTTTTTTTTATTTCTAGGAGAGAGAGAGAGACAGCGTGAGCAGGGGAGGGTCAGAGAGAGAGGGAGTGACAGACTCTGAAACAGGCTCCAGGCTCTGAGCTGGCAGTCAGCACAGAGCCCGACGCGGGGCTCGAACCCACGAACCGCGAGATCATGACCTAAGCGAAAGTCGGACGCTTAACCGACTAAGCCACCCAGGCGCCCCTGGGCATTCTAATTTCTAAAGCAAGACTATGTTTTGTGTGTTTCCCTGTCTCTGGGTAGATTAAAATTGTCTGAAGAACTGGGTGATAGTATACATAGCAGACCTCCTCTCTTACTTATTTGATTTTGTTTTAATTTAAAGTAATTATTAGGCAGTGTATGACCTAAGTATTATCAGAGAAGTCATGGATTGCCTGCGTTTTACATAGGAACCGGGGTGAACTTGCCTCATAGAATCAATTTTTAATGAGTAGCAGGAGACCAATATAAAGTTGTCTTCTGTTTACAAGTTATGAATCCCGCTTATTCAATCACCCCATTACATACATATATTACAAGATTAAGGCTAAGGCTTAGAAAAAAATAGAAGTAGAATGTGTACAATTCAAATCAGCAGAGGAGAAAACACTGAAAAGATTCAAATGAAACATTTTGAGAGAGTAGGGGAAAATCGGCACAGCCCCCTATAGGGTTGGGAATATACCAAGCAAATAACAAAACAGAGAAGAGAAAGAAGATAGTTTTCTTCAGGCAAGTCATTCCAAATGCACTGTTTATCCACCACAAAATATCAGTCACTTAAGCAATTAAATTCTTAGTCATATAAAAGTATGAAATAGGTGTTCCTGGTCAGACAGCTTATCTCTACAAAATAACTCAGGGATTCAAAATTCTTCTAGGTTTTGGTTGCTCTCTGTCTCCCAGTGGTCTGCACTCAGAAAGGGAATGTTTTAGTTCTCTACTGCTGTCTAATAAATCATTCCCAGACTTGGGAGCTTAAAGTAGCAACATTACTTCACAGCATCTGCAGGTCAAGAAACGAAGCACAGCCTAGTGGGCTCTTCTATCTCAGCGCCTTCTGTAAAGCTGAAGGATTTGCCAGGGGTTGCTCTCATCTCAAGGCTCAATTGGGGAAGGAACCGCTTCAAACTTACTCACTTATTGTTGACAGAACAATCCTGTGTAGGTAGTGGGCTATAGGACCGAGTTTCCTGTTGGCTGTTGACTAGAGGTCACCAAGTTTCTTGCAATGTGAGTCTCTCACAACATGACCAGCTTTTTTTCTTTTTTTTTTTTTTTTACTTCGGGAGAGTAGGCATCCCTCCTCTTTGTTTCCGAGTGCACGTGATTAGTGTCTCCCAAGGCTGTGCATGATGCTGACATCTCTCAAGTGATAGAAAGGAACAATGGCAGCAAGACAAGAAGTGTGAGGGACCCTTAGAGAATTGTCTTCTAACAAGTTCTTAATTTCAGACAAATTAAATCACTCTAACCAGTCCAACAGAATTAATTAAAGTGTATAAATTTGTCACAGAATTGTTGTAGAGGCTGAAAAAAATGGGCTGTAGGCTGAGCCTCCAACAGGTCTCACCACAGAACGGGACCACCAGGAGAGAGGCTGCCTCCATGACTGATTGGCAAATGCAGGATCATAGAACTTCTGCCCCAGGTACTCGTTCCAGAACAAACCATCAGGGAACAGCCAAAGCAGGCAGCGGTCGGCCGAAGCATCCAGTTGCTCCAATGGCTCTCATTTCTCTCTAGCTTGATAGAGGTCTCCCTTCGTCTCTGGACTCCACATCCCTCAGTTCTTGAGACTGACCAGGACTAAATTCCCAAGACCTTAGCAGTGAGGGCATCTCAAACATAAATTGTTTTTCATTAGCTTGCTAATCCCTGAAATCCAAGAAGGCATGTTAGAAGGCATTAGAAATAAGTGTTTAGAGGGACAGTCTTATGCACACCACACTTCTTTTCCACTCAGTCACCTCTTTTCTTTTGTATTTGTTTTTAATTTTTTAAAATCTTATTTGAGTATAGTTGACACACACGTTACGTGAGTTTCAGGTGCGTAACCAGTGACTACACAAATCTAAACATTATGTCACCAGTGTAGCTACCAGTTGTCACCATATAACACTATTCCAGTATCACTGATCGTATTCCCTATGCTATGCATTTTCACCCCTGACTCATTCTTTCCACAACTAGAAGCCTGTACCTCCCACCCCTTCACCTATTTGGCTCAGCCACCCCCCCCCCTCCCCGAGTAAACGCCAGCTAATAAATACAATTCTCTGTATTTATTACAGAGTCTGATTCTGCTTTTTGTTTTATTCTTTTTTAAAAAATGCTCCTCATTGGATGATCCCGACCCCTTTCTTTAGAAAACTATCCCTTACTTACACGGAGAAGAATTTCCAACACCTCAGACCCTTTCACACAGTCAAACCCTCCGAAGTGAGTTAAATATAGACCCAAGAAGGGGGTTGAATGTGTTGGCAGCAACTTTTCCCCAACCCTCAGGTAGAACGCGCCTCCTTCTGTGCCCATGTCTCTAACTCTGGTCTCTGAGCTGCGGCAGCTCTGCCACTGTGGGCGCAGTGCTGTATGATGCTTCTCTGTGCCCTGTTTATATTTCAAGAAGCACCCCTGAAGTCAGAAGTGGCTCTCCTCTTTCCAAGCATTTGGAGGGATAGCTGCTCTGATTGGGTTCCACTGATTCCAAATAATTCCTCCATACCCTAAGAGAGAAGGGGGTATAGAAACGATTCATCTTGTTGTCATTATTATTATTTATTAGTGTTTCAGATAACCGAGGTAAGAGTAGTATTTATCAGCATTTGTTAAACAGTAAAGTTTATTTGGGGATGTTGCTAAATATTTCTGCAATTAAAAAATATAGAAGCAATTGATCCCATAAAAAAGGGGCTTTTTCTAACATAACACCCTCGGAAGATACTAGACAGTGAGAAGCAAACTGTAGTCTTTGATGATACAAAGAAAAAGGAAATGATGAGGAGATTAGATCTGGTCGCAGGCCATGTGTTTCCTGTTTATCTCCGTGGGATTCTCAGACCCAGCTGGACTTTCTATTTCCCCCTTAAAAAAAGCACCCAAATTTTGGGCCCAATAATGCTGGTTCAGAAGGAATTAACCACTAATGAATGTCTCCCTGAGTGGGCATATCCAAGCTCTGCGGAGAAACCTTGATAACCAACATGGAGGATAATGCTCACAGACCTAGAAGACAGGCTGCTGGTGCTGCTAATTCTCTTTTGGTATTGAATGCCAATAAATAAATAAACAAATAAGAAAATAAGTTAGTAAGTAAAAGAAGCCATTTGCCATATGAGTCTGTTGTTGTCAGCTTACACGGTTGTGTGTTAGTTTGGTTCAGAAAAATAAATAAATAAAAAGTATTTCTGGCATCGAGCTTGAGGAAGTAGCAGGCAAACCTTGTCCATGGTTTCTCTCAAGAAGATTTCTACGGCCATGTCTGACTTTAAATTTCATGTCTTTCTAGCCAAGGACAACCTCCTCACATCCCTCACATCATCTTGTTGCTAATTCTGCCTGTTCCATCTATGATTATTTAGGCAGACTAATGACTCCTTTTCAATAGAAGCTAACCTCCTCCATTGTGTCTACGGAATTCTGAACCTAGTTGCACTCCTGAGTTCTGAAGTTTTGTTGATTCATCTTGTATTGCCTTTTGCCTTCAGAATTTTCTCTGGACTATGCCTTTATTCCACGCAGGAATTTCAGGTGGATTTTGATGTATAGTTTCAATTTTGCTTTGTCATGGATGAAAGTCCTTTTTTGATTTCTTCACAACGTCACAATACAGAGACAGGAATTGGCTTCATCAAGCAAAAAGAAAATTCAGAAAGTCCCAGACAGGGCAAAAATATGCATGATCCTTCTGTCCCCCCACCGTCTCTTAGAGAGGCTTGCCACAACTATAACTTCTGAGGGACAAGGTGTGGGTTCTGACCAGCAATTCTGATACAAAGTGTGGGTTGTAACAAAGGGGGTCATGTCAGCAGGGGAACAAGCAGGCTACTTGGCATCAGGCAAGCTATTTACGCGAGATGTCAGCTGCTCTGCTTCTAGAGAGATTACATTCCTTGGCATCATCAGTCTTCTGTGCTGGGGGAAAGGTATGGATGGAGGAAGCTTGTGCTCCCCTAGTAAACTGAGCTGCTTGGCTATGGCCACCTTGCTATAGGAGAAGGGACAGCCCAGGTGCTAGGCAGCTCATTGTCCAGTAGCCCCTGCATGAACTCACAAGGTCATGTTCCGGTAACTGTTTATATGCCACACTCCCTTTCCTACTGCAAAAGTCCACATTAAGAAAATCCTTTTCTAATAGTCTAACGAGACCCAAATTGACCTAAAGCCAGGTAGGAGGCTTTGAACGCGTCCGGTTGTTTGTCTGTTTGTTTTGAGAGATGATGAAAAAACAGTGTTGTGTGATGAGTTTTTTGAGCAAATCATCATTTATGCACTCAGTAAACATTTACTAAGCACAATACTCAGAGAGACACTCATCCTTAAAGCGCTGATTTTTCACAGTGGCAACGAAGAAAGTGGTGTGAAGAGGGACCCACACTTCCTGTAGGCGAATTAGAATTACTCTGAGGCTTTTTCAAAGTCAATAGGTTTTCCTCCTTCTGCTACACCTCAATAAAAAGGCTCACCTGTGTGTCTGCACTAACGAATAACTTTTATTGCCGGGATTCGCCAGTATGCCTCCCAGAGTTGAGGAAGAGAGAAAGTGTAAAACTACTTTAAAAAGACTATTCCTGACTGTAACCTAAGTAGTAATTAATTCTTTCAAAAGAACCAAAAGAAAAGCAAATACTCAAAAGTTTATCTTTGGTATAGTGCAAGGATAAAATAAAACAAAAAGATTTATTGTATCATTTTCCACAGATAGTTTTCTCCCGTATTTATCTCTTTCTAATAGCTTTAGGTACAGAATTAGATGTAATCCTTCAAACTATCCACTGTCATGTATCCAAATAGGTTTCTTTTTAAAAATTTTTTTAATGTTCTATTTATTTCTGAGAGAGAGACAGCATGAGCAGGGTAAGGGCAGATAGAGAGGGAGACACAGAATCCAAAGCAGGCTCCAGGCTCTGAGCTGCCAGCACAGAACCCAATGTGGGGCTGGAACCCAGGAGCCACGAGATCATGACCTGAGCTGAAGCTTAACCAACTGAGCCACCCACCACCCAGGCACCTCTCCAAATAGGTTTCTACTGTGCTTCCCATGAGTGGGTTGAGTGAAGCCAATCTAATTCTGAGATGTGTGGAGCATGAAGATGTCACTCCAAAGTTTCATCCTTTCCCCCCAAGTTCTAACACAAAGTTCTCACATGGTTCCAAAATCTTATTTATTTCATGTAGATAGGATTTGTGTGTATGTGTTTTACAAAGCCATATAACTGTTCACCATCCAAAAATATTTTTTTAAGTCTGCACTAAATTGTTAATTGTTAGTCTGTACAGCTTGATGATTTGTCCTTTGTGAATCATTCAAAGTTTTATAGATTTAAGAAAAGCCAGAAAAAGCTACATATTCATCCAGGGTACTGCAGTGTGTAGATTACATCCTGGGAGTGAATTAAGTATGTTGAACAGAGCATTAACTCCTTCTGGCCACAGGGGTGTCATTGAGAAAATTACTTCTCCAGCATAGAATAGAGCACCATTGAGGCCACAAAGAGGTAGACTATTTCCCCAACTTATAAAACTAACCCCCTAATGGTGATTTATACAGACAGTGATGCTAATTTGCATTTTTGGATGTTCTCTTAGACAGTATGTGCTTGCTAGTTTTTTGTCTCATTTTGTCTTTTTTTTTTAATGAAATGTTAAATTTTTAGTGTCCAGTCTAAACTTGCTTAAACTAGGTGTGGGAAACATTAATTCCTCCAGGCATCCATAGATGTTACTCAAAAAAAAAAAAAAAAAAAAAAAAAAAAAAATCTCTCGGGGACAAAAGTGGGATAAAAATAATACTTCAAAAAGTTAAGAAGGTGTTTTTTGTGAATAAGTTTGTAATTTTTAATGACCCCAATGAATTGTGAACTTCAGAGGTGAAATGTAAAATATAGCATTTCTCAAACATAGATGACCAAGTTGTTNTTTTTTTTTAATGAAATGTTAAATTTTTAGTGTCCAGTCTAAACTTGCTTAAACTAGGTGTGGGAAACATTAATTCCTCCAGGCAAAAAAAAATAAAAAAAAAAAAAAAAAAAAAAAAAAAAGCAAAAGACATCTCTTGGTCAAAAAAGTTGGATAAAGATGATGCTTCAAAAAGTTAAGCAGGTCTTTTCAGTAAATAAGTTTGTAATTTTTAATGACCCCAATGAATTGTGAACTTCAGAGGTGAAATGTAAAATATAGCATTTCTCAAACATAGATGACCAAGTTGTTTTTCTTTTATTAAAAAAAAAAATACTCTGGGCACCTTGGTGTCTCAGTTAAGCGTCCAGCTTTGGCTTAGACCATGATCTCGTGGCTTGTGAGTTTGAGCCCTGCCCGCATCAGGCTCTTTACTAACAACTCAGAGCTTGGAGCCTGCTTCAGATTCTGTGTCTCCCTCTCTCTGCCCCTCCCCTACTCATGTTCTCTCTCTCTCTCTCTCAAAAATAAGTATTTGTAAAAAGATAACTCGTTAGCATCTTGCAAAAAACTAGATCTTAGAGAAAAGCTTGTTGGAAACAGCTCAGCTTGTCTATTATAAAATTTTGGTACTTTCAAAATTTTCCTACTTTCTGTCTACAAGCAGTCGAAGAGTGTTACCCCAGTCTGAGAGCAAAGGCAGAGTCCCTGTTTTTATCTCCATACAAAGACAGAGAAACAAACCTAACAAGTTTAATGACTTGGCAAAATCCACATAAGCAGGTTAGAAAACAGAATGATAGTCTCCTGGTTCCTAATACTCTTAAGCTAGAATGGTAACATATTCTTAAATGTTTGCCTTATATAATTATCATCATTATTTTTAAATTATGCAAGATAAAATATAAAAAAGCTCATTTGTATATCTTGGGATTCTCTTAATGCCTATTTAGGAAGTTCTAATATGGCCCAGCTCGTGTCCTTTAAGACTAAAAGACTAAAAAGCTGTGAATCTAGAAGTCATGATCTTGAACATGATGGAAGCTTTCAATACAGAATTAAAATAGAATCTAAAAATATACATATGGAATTATTAACACCTTAGTGTGTATAAAAGAATAATGCATTTATAGAAGAATTATAAAAGAAATTAAAAATTACATAAGGCAAATATTTAAACCATAAACGGAAGAAAGTTTAGAAAAATATTTTGAGAGAATATAAGTATTTGAGAGAATATAAGTAATTGAACCGGAAAGAATTCAAATAAACAAAAGAGTAATTGTAACAAACTAGAAGGACAAATTATTGCCTTTTATCAGTAAATACCTATTAAGTGATATATATTTACTAAATAATTAATTATGTAATTAATTTCTTCTTACTACATCAGGTATTGAATGAATATAAAGACTAGGGCACCTGGGTGGCCTAGTCAGTTGAGCATCTGACTCTTGATTGCAGCTCAGGTCATGATCCCAAGGTCGAGGGATGGAGCCCCACCTTGGACTCTATGCTGAGTGTGGAGCCTGCTTAAGATTCTTCCTCTCTCCTTCTGCCCTGTCCCCATTTGCACACAGGCTCATGCTCTCTTTCTTTCACTCTCTCTCTCTCTTTCTCTCTCTCTCTAAAATAAAAAAAAAATGTTTACAGGAAGAATATAAAGACCATCCAGGCTCTCCTGGTTTCTTGGACCTTTTGGTTTTATAGGGAAAAAATGGTGCATGCATGTAAATGAAGAAAAAAGGAAAACCTAAGATGTCACAAGAAATCATAAGAAAAAAAATGTACCATGTGATTCTGGAAATGATGTAGCCTCAGTTCAGTCATAGGAACAGAAAGGAAGTTGAACTTGGGCCAAGTGCTGTCATTTGTTGGACATGAAAAATGAGGAGACAGAGGTGATGGCCTGATTCTCAAGATGCTAGTCTACTATCTGGAAGATGTATCTAGGTCATATGAAGCAAGATATCAACTGAGGTTGGGTTCAAAGTCTTTGTTTTAAAGTGACACATGTAATGCATGTAATCCATGAGGTTACTTCCAGGTGGAATGGCCAGAGAAATGGTCACAGGTCAACATAGTATTTGAACTGAACTTTGAGGAGCTCATTGAATTGTGGTGATGAAAGAGCAGATGGGAAGGCATTATAGATTGGTGAAATATATAGACTGGTGAAGCGTTTAGTCATTCAGTAAATATTTTTGAGGACTTACTATGTCCCTGCACTGTTTAGTTTTAAATATACTGAAACACATGATGCAATTTCTGCCCTCAAAGAATTAACGGAAAATTGGAGGAGAAAGAACCACAAATAGAAGAAAGGTAAGGAATGCACATGTATCTAAGGGAATATAAATAATTAAATGGGAAAGAATTCATATGAAAGCGTACAGCTATAAAAAGTCTAGAATAGTAAATTGTGTCAGATTTCATATTCCTTGCTAGAAAGTTTCAAATAAGGCTCTGAGAAGCCACTGAAAGTTTCTGAGTAAAAAATGCTGGTAAATCTAGCAAAAGCCTTCATTTTTCTTCATGAATCTATTGGGTTCCACAGCTATAGCTCAAGCAATTATTCTTCCTAAATACTTCAGAGATAAGTAATACACGTTCTTTGTTATCAAGGTGCTTATTCTACACTAAGAAATTCACTGCGCACACACAGCAAAAGCCTTAAGGGAGGTGAATATAGGTGAGAGTATACCTGATCTGAGATCAGGGAAGATAATATGGAAACAATAGAGCTTGAAAAACCATCACATTTCAAGTCGTATGTGAAATATCCCAAACAGGATTTATTACTAAAGTCAGGGCATAAAAGAAAGGGAAACCCAGAGTAAGTTCAAGGGAATGGCAGGAGATACCACCAAGGGAATTGGATTATTGGAAAGGACGTCATATTTCAGAGTAACTTCATATTTCATTGTGGAATAATGGAGAGCCACCCCAGTCACTGAAGCTTTACGATCAGAAATGAGATACTATGAGTGGGTATAAGAAGATTAGCACCTTCTTAAAAGAGTTGCTATGAAGAATAAATGATTTAATACATATAAAAAGGTTAAAATACTGCTCAGCCCGTTAGATGAGCTACATAGTATTTTTAAATTTTTATTACTGTATTTTTCCAAGTTTGCTTTTGCTATTTTTTCCTCCAAACTTTAATTCCGTTTGTCTGTAGGAAAATTCCGTTTGTTATAGAAATATTGTGTCACTCTATACAGCCTTTACACTTGAGCTTTTTATAGTTATCTGTCTTTTAGAGCTTCTGGATTTCACACTTGGTTACAAAGAATTCTCTTTTGCAAGATTTTGTAAGTAGGGCCTCAGTTTTTTTCCTAAAGATATTTTTGTTATTGTTTTATATTTTACATTTCAATCTTTAAATGTGATCGGGAACGACAGGTTTTTTTTTCAAAGGAAGATAGAGTTGGGTCACTGCCATCATTACATAGCCGGTTTTATTCTCTCAAAATCAATGTAACACTGTTTTCCTTTGTTTCCTTCACATAAAGGGGGATAGGTTGAATGGTCCATTCTGTTGATCTAGTATCTATTCTTAGGCTAATATGATATTGATTTCCTTACAGTAGATTCATAGTTCTTTCAAATATCTGATAATAAAAGTCCTTTTTACTTTTTAAAATTCCCTTTGCAATGGTTAAACACTTATCCTTTTATATGAAATTTAAAATAGTTTTGTCCAATTCCAAAAATAATCATTTTGGAGGATTTTAATTGAAAGTGCATTAAATGCATAGATTAATTTTGGGGAAAATAATATACTCTGAATATTAAATCTTCTGCTCTGAGAAGGTACATATCTTTCTAGTTCTTTCATTTCAGAACGTATTTACTTCAAGATTATTATATATAATTTTTTTCTTAGGAGTCCTCTTTTCTTACATGAGTCTTGTTAACTATTGTACGTTTTCTTATATTTTTGCATTTCCATTTTCAGATACTTATAGTTAGTATAGATATTATTGTATTGTACTGTATTGATATTAGAAATTATATATTATAATATTGCCTATTAATTCGGCTGGGCTTAGCAGAACATTTCTATTGCTGAGCTCAGCTACGATCAGACAATGACAGCATCAACTAGATGGTTCTACTTCAGAACGTCGGCTTACCAAAATCTCTTATTAATTATGGAAGACGTTTGGTTGTGTCCTTTGGTCTGCTTGTTTTAAACTAGCTGTATTCTACAGATGCAAACATATCATTAGAAAAACAAAACTTGGGCGCCTGGATGGCTCAATGAGTTAAGCAACCAACTTTGGCTTAGGCCACAATATTGCGGTTTGTGAGTTTGAGCCCTGCATCCGGCTCTGTGCTGACCGCTCAGAACCTGGAGCCTGCTTCAGATTCTGTGTCTCCCTCTCTCTCTACATCTGCCCCGCTCACACTCTGTCTGTCTGTCTCTCTCTCAAAAATAAATAAAAATTAAAAAAAAAAAAGCAAAGCAAAACAATACTCTTTCCTATTACAGTGTTTACTCTGATTTTAAATTTCTGGCATTCTGAATTCATTGATAGCTCCAAAATAATCTTATAGTGGAGTTAGAGCCCATCTCCTTCTGCACCTTGATATTAGCTACATGCTTCTAGTGTTGCATTATTCAAAATAATATCTCTGGCTGATATAGCAAATAATTTTTACCCTACTTTTAAAAATGCACTCCTATTGCTGTTTTTCTTAGAGATTTTATAAGAAATGGCTATTATTTATATCATTTGCTTCTTTCAGTATTTATTCATATTACCATGTAATTTTAATTTGTTATAAGAACCTTTTGTTATATTTCATAATACTGAACTACTCCCGCATTACTGAATTCAATCTGCTAGCTTATCATACTGTCGTTATGTCTTAAATTGTGTCCCAAAAAAGATATTTTAAAGTCCTGATTCCAATACCTGTGAAAAGGGTCTTTGTAGATGTAATCAGGGTAAGATGAGATCATTAGGGGGGAGCTCAAGCCACTATGACCGATGGCCTTATAAAAAGAAGAGTATAGACAGATGCATACACACAGAAAGACTACATGAAGCTAGAGGCAGACATTGCAGTGCTGTGTCTGCAAGCCAAGGACAGCCAAGGGTGGTGCCCGGAAACTGAGAGAAAGACATGGGACACATCCTTCCCTAGAGGCTTCAGAAAGCACGCAACACTCCAAGTGTCTGGATTTCTGGCCCCCAGAACTTGGAAAGAATAAATTTCTGTTACACAATGTTATGCAATTGTGGTACTTCTTTGAGGCAACCGTAGGAAACTAATACAATCATCATTTGATTCATTGCTGGACTCTAAGTGCTAATATTTTATTAATAATGATTGAGATGTAAGGTATAATTCTCTTAGGTAAAGTCTGTCTATATTCATTTTATCTGTCATATATGATTTTGATATTAAAGTTATCCCAAGATTTCTAATTGGAGAGATTTCCATCTGTGTCTATGGGCTGAGAAGGTTTAACATCAGAATCACTTTTTCCTTAAAAGTGAAATAGACCAGGGCCTTGGCACCATGATATTCCTTTAAATTTTCAAATTTGTTTTCAGAATTTCCATATGGCTATTCACTTCCACTTTTGTGTTGTGGTTCCTTTTCCAGGATTAGCCTATTCTTGCTCACCCTTTAGTCAATGGGGGTGAGGGTGGCAGGGGATATGAGAGGGTTGGAGGGCGCCCCTAAACCGAGAAATAGATTTGTAGTGCCCACTGGGTCACAGCCACTGAGGGAGGCTTAAGATAACAGGAAGGAGAAATCACAACTTGCAGGGTCCCCTGAGCCACATGGTTCTAGGGCCCCATTTGGCCATCTGGAATGACAGTGCTGTGGATCAGGTAGATGTCACTATGTAAAACCCACACCAAAATTTAGAAACTTACAGCAATAGCCATCTCTTTTATGATTCGGTGAGTTGGCAATTTAGGCTGGCTTAGGGGACTGGTTTTTCTATTGGAATCGGCTGGGTTCACACGTGTGACTGCAGTCAGCTAGGCCTCCCTGCTTCCGGGTTGTGTCTGGCTATGAGCTGGGATGAGTGAGATGATGGGACTGTATCCCCAGCAAACTAACTTGGGCTCCGCCCCATGGTGGCTCTGGGCACTAGCGGAAAGCCCCGATGTGCAGTTTTTCCCAGCCTCCATTATGGCTGCCATTCTAAGACTCCATTTCCAAAGCACATCACTAAGGATGGCTCAAACAGCATGGGTGAGCACTACCACCAGGCTCAGAACAAATAGCCAGGACCTGTTAGGGTCTGGCTGGAGATACTGAAAGGTGGAGGAGGGGAGATGCTGTCTCCTAATAACAGGGAAGAGGCAGTGGCTGAAAAGCAGCCACCCTCATTATGCTCACATAGCAGTGGCTAACTACGGAGTTCTTAAACCTCTAGGAAAATTAGAAGAGTGGGGACTACTTTCTCTTTTTAATTAACTTAGTTCTTGCCTGAGTTGTTTAAAAAGACAGGAATATTGGAGGAGTGGAAGGCATCTTCCTGTTTCAATTAACTCACCTCTCTGTACCTTAGATAAAAGGGCAGATACTTTCTAGCGGTCTTAGCTTACTTGGTAGGGACCACACCCAGGAGCTATAATGTGTCATGCCGGGCCATCAGAAGGCCACTGCAAGGCCGGTGTGGTCTATGGGATGGCTTAGGAATCAAGACAGGACTTTTTAGGAATACGAAAAAATGTCCTGGAGGTATGACCAGACTTGGGGCTCCTATATTAGGATTTTTCTCAAGTCTCTTTCTTGAAATATGTATCTCCTTCTTTCATAACTGGAAGAACAATTGTACAGCCAGCTTGATTCAGTTTAGCCTGAAAATTAGCCATTATCATTTGTCTGAGAAACACAAGACCACAAGAATTTTTATTATAATTTCTTTAATGTTTGTTTATACTTGAAGGACAAAGAGACAAAGCGTGAGAGAGGGAGGGTCAGAGAGAGAGGGAGAACACAGAATCTGAAGCAGGCTCTAGGCTCTGAGCGATCAGCACAGAGCCTGACATGGGGCTCAAACCCACGGACCACAATATCATGACCTGAGCCGAAGTCAGATGCTTAACGGATTGAGCCACCTAGGCACCCCCGATGGCCACAAGAAGTTTTAAGTGATTAATATCTTTAGGGAACACTGCTTTAAAAAATATTGTCCTCCTGTGAAAAGCACAAATTATGTAAACTTTAAGGATTTAATATATGTTTAAGAATATTTTTATGTGGGTTGAACTTTATTTCAGGTAACTACCCCCGTACTCTGACCATATGCTTCTGATGAAGATTGCTAATCAGTAGTTTACCTTAGTCCCTCAGGGAGAGGACCTGAGCAGTGCTTATCATACCCTTCAGTGACTTTAGTAGATGGTTCAAGGAGAGATGCATTTCAGGGAGAGAGAATCTTCATCCGTGTTCTTAAGTTAAAAGAATGAACCCAGAGATTTCAAGACCGTGTCCTTCTTTTTTTTTTTTATTTTATTTATTTTTTATTTCTAGGAGAGAGAGAGAGACAGTGTGAGCAGGGGAGGGTCAGAGAGAGAGGGAGTCACAGACCGAAACAGGCTCCAGGCTCTGAGCTGGCAGTCAGCACAGATTCCGACGTGGGGCCCGAACCCACAAACCGCGAGATCATGACCTAAGCTAAAGTCGGACGCTTAACCGACTAAGCCACCCAGGCACCTCCATTATTTTGTGCTCTTAAATCTACACGTCTATGTGTTTTATTTCTTTAATGGTTGTGCAAATACAATTGGTTCCATATAGCATATACATATAACATTTTATTTCACTAAAATATAAGCGATTTTTCACTAAAACTGAAGTGCCTGAAAGTTTTTGTGCTTTCTGTTAATGTTTTTGTGTGAACAACCACTGGGGCTATACCAAAACTCGCTGGGAAATCATTTTAATAACGTTGAGCGTGTAATAGGGCACTGTAATTGGGATGCTGTAATCACTGATCCACCTGTCTCTGGGCTACTGTGATTGATTTTTTTTTTTTAGTTTCTTAATAGTTTTTATTTTTGAAACAGAGAGACAGAGCATGAGCGGGGGAGGGGCAGAGAGAGAGGGAGACACAGAATCTGAAACAGGCCCTAGGCTCTGAGCTGTCAGCACAGAGCCCGACACAGGGCTCGAACCCAAGAGCCGTGAGATCATGACCTGAGCCGAAGTCGGACGCTTAACAGACTGAGCCGCCCAGGCGCCCCTATGATTGATTCTTGCAGACTCAAGTTTCATGTGAGAGGCACGAGCCTCTCCTTATTGTGTCTTAGGAGTTTTTGGACACAAGCTACCTATATTTAAAGTTAGTGGCTTTTTCATATCAATTTCATTCTGTTTTGCTACATTCTTGACTGGCTTTGAGGAAGTAGAGAAAATATTACATTGGGATAATAGAGGTACAGGTAAGAATAGGTGTCTACATATACCCAAAGGCCACTGAGACATTAGTATCAGGTGAACATATTAATCAGGAAACACTCAGGTATGAAAACAATCCTTTCGTCAGTGGTTTGAGCTGTTATTTCCAAACAGTAAGTCTTTCTACCTTAATTGTTCTTTTGCATCCTGAAGGAACAAGCACTTTAGTTTAGGCCTGTTTTCCCAAGGGGGAGAAAGATCTTTAACCCATTTCTTACAAAATGGAACAAAGACCCTCAGAAGGATATTGACACAGACTTGGAGGCAGCGGAGAAGGATGTCGCCTGCCTTGCTCGGCCACCACAGTGTACACTCGGCCAACGGGATGATGGGTTAGGGTTCACAGAGACTGCTGTCTGTTATTAGGCAGAGGGGAGAGAATTAGCAAGGAACTGAGCCAGGAACATTGAGAAAAGGAAATAGATGCAAATAGTAAGGCTCAGACAGAGCCACTGAAAGACCCAGAAGGCATACCGGGAAAGAAGGTGTGAGAAAACACTGGAGACAAACCTCTAAGCCCAGCATTTGTCTAGATTTTCTTTCAGTACCAGTCTTTGGGTGAATACATTTACATATGATGCTAAAAGATTTATACCTCTGAATTCTTAGGTGCTTCAGAAGGGGAATGGATGAACACCATTTTTTCAGGAAGCTTGTGCAGTCTCAGATGATACAAAGTTGTACTTATTAGAACTAATTCTAATCCTTCCCCCTGCCCCCACCCCTGCCCGAAGATCCTATTTACTCAGCAATGCAAAAATGTCAGGGTCCATATCTTTGCTGTTCACCTGGCATTGCCTCATGTTCACGGTGTCGTTGCCACAGCCCCAGCCATTTCTTCTGCATTCAGAGCTGAGAGAAGGGGGACAGTCTTTCTAAGTGAGTATATGTAAAAAACGGAAGTAATTTGGGAAAGTTTAAAGGAAAGCAAAAGCTTTCCTGGAACTTGCCTTCTCCAACAGTTTCACTTATATTTTTGGCCAAAATTAGGACCTGCTGCCAGTCCTACCTATAAGGAAGGCTGGGAGAGTGGAGTACCTGAATGCTATGATTCTCACAGCCCTATCAGAAAAACAATATCTCAAGTAGAAACCTGCTAAGGTGTGTTTGATCCAATATGTCTGTCATATAGCATCATATATTCATGTACATATTATATGCATATATTTATCTTAAGGTAGGATGTCTCAAACAATCAACATCTGTATCATGACTGACTTTGGTCTATTTTCCTCCGATATTAAAGTTAGAACATCTGTGGGAAATATATACAGCCCCCTAAACATGAGGTGGGCAAACTTTTTCCTGAAAAGCTATAGAGTAAATATTTTAGGATTTATAGCCACACTGCTCTGTTGTTACACCATGAAAGAACTCTTTTTCATGAGTGGTTGCTGAATTATTTGAAATTCCTTTTTAGGATCAATGGAGATCAGATTTTATTTTCTTTAGATCCATTAAAATTATGACTTCTGTAATGATTTCCTATATTTCAAATATCTTTAAATTCCTGGAATATAGCCCACATATTCATGTCATATTGTTATGTGCTGTTGAATTCTGTTTGCTAACAATCTATTTGAGATTTTTGTATCAATCACAAGTGAAATAGGTCTGTGTTCCTTTTAGGTGTTATCTTTAACTGTTTTAGGAGTGAGCTTTTTTGTTTTTGTATTTGTTTTAAGCAGACTCTACTCCTAGCATGAAGCTTGAACTCACAACCCTGAGATTAAGAGTCTCATACTCTTCTGACTGAGACAGCCAGATGCCCCAGAATGAGTTTTAACAGGATAGACAGGGACTAATTCTGAGAGATGACTATAAAATATTACAAAGCATCAAGTTCTTTTTTCCCTTTTCCTTGATGAGATTACATCCTGTATGAGCTAAATGGAAGAGATCCATGCCCTTTCCCCCTGGTTACCAACAAGGCATTGTGCCAACAATAATATAATCTACAGTTCTGCAGGCCAGACAGAGCAACCTATCTCTCCAAGGTCCCTGAGGGGCCACCCAGGGTAATGCTAATAAGAGAATGTAATATGATGTCAAAGTCTAGAATGGATTTATGCACATTTCCATTCTAATGTGAAAATATACTCAACATCTCCTGCTTAATCTGCATTCCAAGGGTTTGATGTTGACCTTGCTCTTCAGATATGCTGTGATCATTGGACTACGTTTCTTTCTCAGGGAATGTGAAAGAAATACTCCCAGGTGTTAACATGACAGAGAATAAAATCGAGATACCAGGATTGAGGAATCAGAGCCATGTTGCAAATATACATAAAGTAGCTCCTTTTTCTTAAATTATCATGTCCACTAAACTATGACTACTTTCTCATGGGCATATTATTTTGCAGCTAAGGGTTCGCTTAGGATAATGACTAATGAAATATACAGCATGTTAAAACTCAGTATGTTTTGGCCATGCATGTTTTTATCTTAGATGACTTAAAAATATTAGTTCCATGTATTTTACAAATGATATTTGTTCCTTTTCTCACGCTGAGCTGTTTTCATGAAATACCTAGTTTAAAAGCTGAGTTTACAGTAATGGACTTATTATCTTTTTTACCACAGAGACAGCATCCATCTTCATTGTTTGTATATAGCTCTTTGTTCAGTTGTGCCTAAAGATAATGTCATAATCGCAATCTGTGGGGATTGTCTTGTAATAATCAACAATATTCAATAAGTGTTCAATTTCAAATTGGTTATGCGGTAATAAAATCAATGAGGTGCTTTGAGCAAATAGAAGAACGTAGAGATGAAGATAGATTTACACAGATGCCTCCTGCTTTCAAGGAGAGACTTGTGTTACTTGCCAGAATTCAAGCAGCGGGGTTATCCAGGGCCAGCAAGTTTTCATCAAAAGAACTTTCTCATAAGAGATCTGACACAAAGTATTATGTTAAAGGGTACAAACCTCTGACTCTTCACAGAAGCTCAACCAGGGAAATACTGTGAAACTATGGCAGATGCTATTGCTACAGACTATCAATGTTTCTTTTCCTACTAGAAGACAAGGGAGGGGGGAGAGTCTGGTTAATTTCATGAAACGTGAACCACAGTTATTTTTAAACAAGCTTTAGGTAGGCTTTCTAGGGAGTGTTTACTTCTAATATTAATGAAGGCTTTAAACAGAGCATTGCTTATATAGAAGGACATTTTAAATATATATAATATATATTTAGCATATATATAACAATAATACATATAGTAATATTGTATTATTCTCTAAGATACAAGATGTTTTCTCGAGTAATGAAAAGCATATTCCTATAGATTAATAGCTCCTTTCCTCCCTTAATTCTAAGGGTACTTGACTCCATCCCAGAAACCCAAATTGGGGGACACATCCTAAGCCTTGTTGTCACCCAGAAAGGACTTGCAGACATGGGTGTCTCAGGCTCTGCCTTTCCAGCTCTTCCCCCACCCCCCTACTTCCTTCTGCTGACGCTATTCTTCCATTTTATCTTATTTTATTTTATTTTTTAAAAGTTTATTTATTTATTTTGAGACAGAGAGCACAAGGAGTGGGGAGAGGGGCAATGAGAGAGGAGAGAGAGAAAATCCCAAGCAGGCTCTGCGCTGTTAGTGTAGAGCCTGACACGGAGCTTGATCCCACCAATCATGAGATCATGAACTGAGCCATAATCAAGAGTCCGATGCTTAACTGGCTGAGCCACCCAGGTATACCTGTTTTTCCATTTTAGTTAGACTTTACATTTCTTGACCCTTCGATTTTCACCCTAGTATTTCTCTTTTGTCTTCACATCCTTCCTAAGCCATGTGATCCATCCATCACCTCAACTACCCTTCTCAATGTTCTGATTTCCCTGGGTTTCTGCCGTCTTCATCACACCTGGCCCAGAGAAACACGCCAACCCAAGATCAATTCAATGTGCCTTCTGTGCATTCCACCTGGTCTTTTAGCACAGATGGAAAGAATACAATCACAAGATTTGGCATCACCGGCGCCAACAAGACAAGCTTCAGTTAGGCTTTCCCCGCTACCTATCGGGCCTACATTTCCCTGCTCAACACCCTCTCCAAAGTGGCTGTTTTAAAACTTGTCTCCTCTTCTCAGGCACCCTACCCTTATCACTACTTCCTGTTTTCTGCCCTGTACCATTAGTTACTCTGATCCACAACAATTTCTCTTTCTCTCATGCGATAATGGAAAAAAATTATAATTCCTGCTCCTGTGTTCTGGATCCCATACTTTCCCTGCCTCCTCAGAGAATCCGTCCATCCAATTATATTTCCTCCCATGTTTTTATTTTTTATATGTTTCTTCATTTTTGAGAGAGAGAGAGAGAGAGAGAGAGAGAGAATACAAGCAAGTAGGGGCAAAGAGAGAGAGGGAGGGAGAAAATCCCAAGCAGGCTCCGTGCTTGTCAGCACAGAGCCCGATGTGGAGCTTAAACTCATAAACTGTGAGATCATGACCTGAGCTGAAATTAAGAGATAGAGGCTCAATTGACTGAGCCACCCAGGTGCCCCCCCCCACCATGTTTTAAAAACACCTCCTATTTCCTCCTTCCTAAATATCTTCAGGTCTCTCTAGTCTTAAGAATTGTGTGACCTGATGTGCACCTCAGGTACATCTCTATTCCCCACCCCCTTCATGTCCTTGCCTCCTACACACGGTCTTTTGTATTCACCTGCTTTCCTTGACAAGGAAAGTATTGATTATGTCGTTGCAAAATTCACAAATCCTATAAGCAACCACTAGGGTTTTTCTTTGTTTCTTTTTTTAGAATATTTCATTTCATTGCTCACTCTTCTTAAAATTCTTTATTTTGCTTCTGTAAATCTACACTTTTATAGTTTTCTTCTTATGTCCTGGGTCATTCCTTTCCAATCAGATTTCTGATGATTCTTTCTCCGTAGGTGCTGTGTGTGCGTGCGTGCGTGAGAGAGAGAGAGAGTTCTGCCTCTTTCCATCCAGGCTTCTCTCTTTGTCATTCTAGCTGAGTTCTGCACTCCACTGCTATGTTTGTAGTTAACATTGACATGATATTGACTTTCTTATTTCTAGACCTTCAACTCAAATTTCTCCTGAATTTCAGATCGATATACTCAAATATTTACTGAGTATTTGTCATTATATAGAAAGCTCAGTTGCCAAAACCGAGGCCAGTTTTTCACTCACTCCCCCAAATTTCTGTTCCGTCTGTGGATCTTGCTTATAGAAGGATCCCAGCATCCCACCCCAATTGCCCAAGCCAGAAATGCTGGAGTGATCTGTGATGGTTCCCTTATCCTATCGCTGTATGTAATTTATCACCATAGCCTGTTGGTATCTTCTGGAAATATCTTGGTTTTGTCCATTTGTCATTATACCCCCTGCCCTTCTTTGGCATAGATCCTAATCTTTTTTCATCTATAATACCAGAACTTTCTAACTGATGGGCTGCCTTTGGCCATGCCTCCTGTCAATCTTACTATTTCTAAATTTAAATAGATTCAAAACTGTTCAGTGATTCTCTACTGCCGTTGGGAAAACATCCAAATTTTCTAGAATGTAAGGAATTCGCTAAGCCATCTTTTTGTCTGTCTTTGCTTTCACGCCCCTGACATGCTACTTCCACTGCCTCTCAGAAACTAAAACATTGGCCTAATCATTTTGCCCTCATTCAGGACTTCATTCAGATGTCATGTCTTTTAGGAAGACTTTTTGATCTCCCCCAAATTAAGCTAGATGGCTCTTCTCTTGCACCACATGCTACCATAGTATTTTCAAAGGGCAACATTGCCTTTAATGTATAGTATTCAATTTCTCCGAGTTCTCATATGCCAGAATATCCCACGAGTATCTCTGCCTTAGTTTTTCCCTCCTCCCATCAGAGACAGTGAGACATCTTTCCTTCCTCCAGTTTAAAGCTAATTCTTCACCTAAGGCTCTGGATTCCATTCTCTCGTGCTTCTTGCTACTTGGTTCCACCAGTATTCCTTTATCTCATAAATTCATACACACTGAGAAGTACCAGAACTTTCACTCTGTTGGTTTCCTCTCTTAAGCCTGTGCTCTGTTAAAGTCTCTGCCTTCCTTAAACCCCCCTTTTTTACCTTGCTCATGAATTATGTCTATCTTTCCTTCCTGTCTTGAGGAAGCACATGATATTCTTTGCATCATTTCCTCACCTGATTTTACTCCCCAAGCCACTACTGGAACTGTGTTCGTTGTTTGTTTTCTAATTTCACCAGGGACTTCCTGGTGGTCAAACACCATGTACCTTGCTTATCCTTTTCCTTCTCAATCTGTCTACTGTATTTGACACTCTTGGTCAGTCTTATGCTTTTCATATTCTTTCTTCCATCAGAATCCATAACAACCTAATATCTTGAATTTTATTCCTACATCTCAGCCCACTCTTCCACCGTCTCATTTCCAGGCTTCTCTTCTGACTGACGTTTAAGAGTCAGTGTCCCTGAGTGTCCCATTGTTGGCACTCTTCTGGACCATTCTCTGTGTCAGCGTGATCTCATCCTGTCACCTCTTGCTTGTGGCCCCCGGAGCCAACACCTCTTTCCTGAATTCCAAAACATATATCCATTTTCTTTCTAGAAGTCATAGACTTCACTGTCATCAGTTCAACTTCTGTGCTACTGAATTCATTATTATCCTTGTCAGCCCACAACAGGTGTTCCTAAATTTTCTGCTTCGGTGAGTTTTTCATGCTCAGATGCTGAAGGAAAGGAAAACAAAAGAAAACCTGACATTAATTTTGGATTTTGCTTCTCTTTCATCATCCCTTTACTCGCCTCCCAAACCAAATCTACTTTGCCAGCGTTCTCATCATTCTTCAGATGTCCCTCTGTGTTCTTGTTGCTGCCACTTCGCCCATACGCTCTTGATTTTTGAGAAATACTGCCGTAGCCGACTACCTCCGCCCCTTGCTTCCAGTTTCACCACCTGGAATCCATTCCTCACTCTTCTGTCACTGCAACTTGTCTAGACCATCCATCGAATGAAGGCATATTCATTCTGTGCGCTAGAACATGTCAAGGCTAAAAGCCAGCACGCAAGGACATTCGTGATCTAACCTGACCACACACAGCTCAGAATTCACGTTTTTCCACACTCTCTCATGCTTCTTCTTCAAAGTACCTCCCCACCTCCCGAAAGATGCATTGTCGCACCGCGCCGAACTTGCTGCCGGCCCCTACAGAGGTCGTGCTCTTCTTTGTCCCCATATTTTGCTTAATCAGTTTCCTCTGGTTGGTCCGCCCTTCCACCATTTTTAAGCTGTCGAAGTAGAGATTGAGCTCAATGGGTGCCTTTCCCAAGTCGCTTCACTGACCCCTGCAGCAGCATCAGGTGATATCCCACGTTCCTTCATAATACTCCGTGCACATTTCTAACATAAAAATCGACAATAAATTGTACTATAATTTCCCGTCTCCCAAAAGACTAAGAGTTTCTTGAAATCAGAGGCTTCGCTTTTCGACTCAGTATTCGTGTCAAATACAATGTTAGGTACATGACAGTAGGTACTCGTAAATCTTATCGAACGAAAGCGGACTCGTTCAAACCAGCAAATCTATTGAATTATCCATATTATGTAGATTGTGGGAAGGGGACGAAGATACTAATGTCATATTTGAGTCATTTTCCCCCTTTTCTCTGGATAAATCCAAGAATAATATATGAAAAGTGCTACTGGTATATTTGTGATCATTTATTTTTTCAGTAATCTTTCACAGGCCATTTAGAGTTTGAAGTGTAGCCTAACTATGATCAATAGAGGATATAGAGGGAAGAGGCCTGAAAACAAATAGCATAAAAGATGTAGCAGTATTTCAATCCGCTGTCTTTCTCATTTCTTATGGCCGTACTGATTCATGCATTATTTATTCATTACTGAGCCCTCACTGTGTGCCAGACATCGTGGTAAAGGCCAGGGTCACTAAGATGGGTGAGACTTGGCCTCTGACATAAAGAGACTCATATTAGTGGAGAGTGCGATTGTAAAAACAAGTATTTTTTTAAACTTTGAATTAATAGAGACATATCCTCATTTTTATGAAAGTGCAGAGAAGGAAACACTCAATGAAATGAGAAGACCAAGTAGCAATTAATTTTTCAGGACGTTGCCATGAGAGAAATGATACTTGAGTACTGGAATGAGGCTGCCTGAAACATCGCTCCGTTTACTTCCCTCAAATCACATCTTATTTCTCCCACCTACTGCTAGAGACCTGTAAGCACCTCTTATCCACACCTTGCTTCAATTCACTTTCATAATCATGTTTATATACTTGCAAGTTTGTTAATTTTGTGTTTCCTTAATTAGAGTTTAAAACACCTTAAATACAGGAGCATAGTTTCCTAATCCTAATACTGAATTAGGTCCCTGTGGGTGCTTAATAAGTACTTATTAGTGCATTGGCTTAATGTCCCTAGCATCATTAAATTGGAAGAATTGGTTTCTATGTTTGATAATTTTCACTTTTTTATTAATTTATGAAATGGTAAATTACATTGTTTCCAATGTTATCCAATTCATTTTCTTCCTTTTGAGACATAATTACTCATTATAAATTATTTATCTCTCCTTTCCTAATTTCAGTCATTTAAAGTTACAGTGTATAAATAGAATCATCAAACATAGCTTGCTAATTTGTTTCACACATCCAAACAGTAGGAAATTGCATAAAGATTTCCTAAATCCCCACAGAATAGACTGTTGTCTATAGTCCATATAGAATAGACTCTCCTTTATAAAGCCCCTTACTTTGATACTCCACACAGGTTAGTAGAAACGATGAATAAGCCAAAAGAGGATACTGTAGAGTATAATATTATCTAGGAACTGGGCAATTAGATCAGAAAGAGCCAGTCCAGACTCTGCCACTTGCTTGTACATCAGCTTGAGAAAGTTATAAGGATATTTTGAATCTCAGTTTTGTCATTTATAGAGTAAGATAAATAGGAGGATCAATAAACTAATGAGAGTGCAGCATTTAGCAAAGTGCCTGGGCAGGGACACATACAAATGGCTCAGTTACCACTATTAATGATGTTAATTATGAGCTAAGATTTTAATATGGCATCGAAATTGTTATGTAGGAAAATGTGGAATGAAAGAGGCTGCCTACCTAGCATCATATATTCTCCTCGCTGCCTCATAAAATACTACCTTCACAATCAGAGCAAGATGATTTGTGTTCTGCAGAAGAAAAAGGAAGCTTTTGTTGCAAAATTGGTTGTGCAACATTATGAAAGAAGCCACTTTTACCTAGAGCAAGTAAAACTGTTCTAAAATGTTTTTGTTCACTTTACCAATTTTCTTCTAATGGAAGTGCAGTGTGATATATACATTTACGTGTGTGCATGTGTATATATCACATTCAAGTCAGTAGAACTTCAGGTAACAAATTGCCACGTCATTACTTTTGGAGGAATAACTCCAGTTACAAAATAGCAACTAGAAAGAGGAAGGAAGGAAGGAAGGAAGGAAGGAAGGAAGGAAGGAAGGAAGGAAGGAAGGAAGGAAGATAGATGTGACATATTACAAAAGTTAGGTTCAAAGAAGATACCTTGCAAAGACACTTCTTCTATATGAAGTCAAACTAACAAGTCACATAACAACCTGTGACTGAATCTTTTACCCAGCTTTGACACCACATTTGACATAAATCAGACAAAAACAAAACCAAAAAAGACACCATGTCAACAGATCGGCTTTATAATTTTAAAATGTTTATAGTAATAATGCCTTTATGGATTCTATCATTTTATTAGTAAGGAGAAAATATAGAAAATCAATTTTAATTTCTTTTTAAAATCACCTTGTGTATTGGAATAAATCCCAATTCTGTGGCTATCTGTTTAGAGAACTCATTAAAAATGAGATGTGGATTTACAGCCTCAGACAAAGTGATTCTGGTTCTTTTTAATCTTTCTAGAGTTAAAATAAAAATATATAGACTTTCTCTTGTATGTTTTCCCTAGAGAAATTACCTTTTAAGTTCTTAAAGACCACGATTTCTTTTCATACTTTTAAACTTTAAAAATATTTTTATAACCTTATTTAAAGGTTTTCCTGACTCATTCACAAGATCTTTAGAGGTTTCTCATATCTAGACTATTCCATACTTAGACTGAAATGTATGTACCTTCTTCTCAGAGGTCATTCAAACTTTTATATAACAAAGTTTTATTTATCTGTTAGGATCAAAGAGTTGTCAGAAGCTGACAAATTTTTCATGTACTTCTAAGAAAAAAAATATAATTATGTAAATGTCTTCTATTTTTTTGTAAGCTATTTTAACTACATATTAGATAATCTTTAAGTTTGTTAATGTGGGAGAAAAGGTAAGAACTTAACTTCAGTAAAGATAATCTTAATTCAATTAAATTTTTACTTTTCAGAAAGACTACCTTTAACTCTGTATTTGAATTATTATTGTCAAGGGGTTAACATTCTCTGTTCTTGAGTTTTCACTACTGAAATGACATATCAGATAAAGGGTTAATATCCAGAATCTATAAGGAACTCACCAAACTACGCGCCCGAGAAACAAACAACCCAGTGAAGAAATGGGCAGAAGATATGAACAGATACTTCTCCAAAGAGGACATCCAGATGGCCAACAGACACATGAAACGATGCTCAGCATCCCTCCTCATCAGGAAAATACACATCAAAACCACACTGAGATACCACCTCACGCCAGTCAGAGTGGCTAAAATGAGCAAATCAGAGAACTCTAGATGCTGGCGAGGATGTGGAGACACGGGCACCCTCCTACACTGTTGGTGGGAATGTAAACGGGTACAGCCCCTCTGGAAAACAGTGTGGAGTTTCCTCAAAAAATTAACAGTAGAGCTCCCCTATGACCCAGCAATAGCACTGCTAGGAATTTACCCAAGGGATACAGAAATGCTGAGGCATAGGAGCACATGGACCCCAATGTTCATAGCAGCACTCTCCACAATAGCTAAAACATGGAAAGAGCCTAAGTGTCCATCAACAGACGAATGGATCAAGAAGATGTGGTTTATCTATACCATGGAATACTACATGGCAATGAGAAACAATGAAATCTGGCCNTCAGGCAGAGAAGGACAAATATCATGTGTTTGCACATATAGGAGGATTAGGAGGAACTTGACGGAGGAACAAGGGGGAGAAGAAGGGCAGAAATGGTGGGGGAAAGGGAGAGAGGCAAACCATGAGAGACTCTTGAATGCTGACAAAAACTGAGGACTGATGGATGTGGGGGGAGGGGGAGGGGCATGGAGGAGGGCACTTGTGGGGATGAGCACTGAGTGTTATGTGGAAACTAATTTGACAATAAACTATTTGTAAAAAATAAATAAATAAATAAATAAATAAATAATTTAAAAAACCCTTAATTAAAAAAAAAAAGAATTCCCAAGTGCCTCATCCTCAGATTCCAAAATTATATTTGCTAATAGTAATTAATGATGATTGGGGTTCAGGCTTTCATTTAGTGAGTATTAAAGTACAGTTCTTCTCTAGAGCCAGTACCTCTTCAAACAAGTATTTATTAGGTATTTCTTCAGCATTTCTGTGAAAGAGAACCCCAGGCTACAAGATGGATGGGTGGAGGAGAAGGAAGAGGTGGAGGATTAGGAATAACCACACCCAGACTCTCCAGAATCCTAACCACTCTGATTTTGTCCTCATATTCGAATACACAACTGAACAAAACAAAGAGAATTAGCCAGACTTCTCAATCTTTAGCAAGCATCTACTTTTATTTGAGCGTTGCCCGAGACCTGATTTGCTTCCCTACTCGAATGGTTTACCAAAGTATTCCTTCCCACTATGGATGGGGTGCTTCGACCAAAGTCCTGGAGACACATGTTTTCCTATCTCAGCTTCCAGTGATGTTGTATTCCATCAACAGTGTGTTGGTGACACTTATAAAATGCTACCATGAAAAGCTACTCAGCCAGGGCTACGTTACCTGTGGACTTCTACAACGCCACCTTCTCCTTGTCTGGCACTCTGATTTTGGCTCCTCAAATCAATTTCTCTTCCCAATTTCTTTCTTTTTTTTTTTTAATGTTTTATTTATTTCTAGGAGAGAGAGAGAGAGAGACAGCGTGAGCAGGGGAGGGTCAGAGAGAGAGGGAGTCACAGACTCTGAAACAGTCTCCAGGCTCTGAGCTGGCAGTCAGCACAGAGCCCGACGCGGGGCTCGAACCCACGAACCGCGAGATCATGACCTAAGCGAAAGTCGGACGCTTAACCGACTAAGCCACCCAGGCGCCCCTCTCTTCCCAATTTCTAAATGCATTATTACATTGACCTTCATTGACTTCTACACAAAAATGTAGGCAGATCCCCTAAGTACGAAGATATGAATTCTACTACGCTTTCTCTCCCCTTTATAAAGTTCAGCCACATTTATTTCCTTGCTCATTATCAGCCCTTCCTTTGTGTTCTTAAGCTACAGACCTAATATCCATTTCTCTGCTGGAGTTTTACCCTTGCCTTCTCAGGAATGCCTCAAGGTGAATATGTCAGAATACATAAATAAATTCATAAATTTTCTTCCAAAACCTGCTTCTTGTCTCTGTTGCTGTTAGTGGCATCAATATCTCCAACAGACTCAGCCCAGGGCCGTCTCATCCCCCTCCCATTCCTAAACATCCTTCATCCTAGCCATGCCTTAATTATTGCTTCCCGTATCATTTCCTGACACTCCTCTAGTACAGGACTTCTGTCATTTCTTATAGCCATTGTTGTCTGGATGTCTTCCTTCTTTTCATCTCTTCCCTCCTTTAATGCCCCCTAAATTGCTGCCCAAATACTCTTCCCCAAAGTGAGCCTCTTCCAGTGACTCCCTATTGTCTACCAATTAAATTCTAAGTCCCACGTCACATATTCTAACACTTCCTTGGTGTGGTTTTACCCGTATTTGCCAGTACTGCTCAAGACACAGCCTTGGACTGAACTCAGCTTTGAGACGTTCCCTGGACACACCCTGCACTTTCACTCCCAAGAACATCCTTTTGCTCATATCCAACACCATAGCATGAATGCCACTCCTCAGGGTTGTCCTCGAGGCATTCGTTGATGATCCTCTCTACCTAGCTCCACCACAACCTCTCAATTATTCTTGAGACCTGACCACATTTGTTTTCAGAGTTCTTTACATTTTGGAATTCTTTATGAATATTTATTGGTTTATTCCCAGCCTATATCATCCAGCATCCAGGGGCATGAATGAAGGTTGTTTTTTGTTTTGTTTTGTTTTGTTTTTTGGCTCATTTGTTTATTCTTTAGTTACAATATATTTCCAATGTGAAGAAGGCTTGAAAAAGATGAAAATGTGTCTTGCAATTCTTCTGTGCGCTAGGCATTGTCTTTGGTGCACCAAGGCATTCTGTCTCCACTGTTTGGGCTCTCAAACCATTTTTAATACAATACTTTAATGATAATTATACTAATGTTGAAAATTTTTCATCCAGAAGTAATTTTATGCAAATAAGCTCCATTTTGCCAATTTGATTTATTAATTGATGCAAATTTCTCAGACTGCTTACATTTTTATTATCTTGCTAAAATTATTTATTTTTGATTTTTATTTGACTGTTGTTACATTAGCTTCATGTGTGCAACATAGTCATTCAGCAACTCTACATGTTATGCTATGCTCGCCATAAGCATCACCACACAACACTATTATAGTACCATGGACTTTATTCCTTGTGCTGTGTATTTTATTCCCATGACTTATTGATCCCATTCCTGAAAGACTATACCTCTCGCTCCCCTTCCCCCATTTGGCCCATCCCTCCAGTCTCCTCCCCTCTGACAACCATCAGTTTGTCCTCCGTATTTATAGATCTGAATCTGCTTTTTATTTGTTCGTTTATTTATTCATTTGTTTTGTTTTTTAGATTCCACATGAGTGAAATCATATGATACTTTCCTTTCTCAGTTTGACTTATTTTGCCTAGTGTGACACACTCTAGGTCCCTCCATGTTGTTGCAAATAGCAAGGTCTCATCCTTTTAATTGGCTGCAAGATATTCCATTATATATGTATGCATATAATTTTACACACACACACACACACACACACACACACACACATATATATATGGCTGTTATATATTTGCACATGTGGCCAATTTTCTCCTACCCAGTCTAAATCTTCTATGTCATATTTGGCCATTTCAATGTCTAGATTATTTGCTTCCTCTATTTTTATCAATTAGAGTTTTAGCCTGTTTCAATTTACTTATTTTTTGTTGATTATACTACTAATCATATTTATTATGAATTGGAAATAACATAATTTTATTTATTCATTAGGTACTACCTGAGAAAATCATGAAGAATTTGGTGACAGAAAGAAGGAGAGAAGAATGTTGGGACATTGACAAACTTACTCATGGCCAGGTAGGGACTCATCGTCTATACAGAAAAAGAGAGTCTCTGTGGCATTTCTGGTTAGCTTGAACTCTCACAGAACTCTTCTTAACTCAGCAGGACCACAGTGCTTGATTTGAGCTCCCTGCTGTGTGTGTGTGTGTGTGTGTGTGTGTGTGTGTGTGTGTGTGTTATAGCCCAGATTAGTTAACAATCAGTGCATTTGTGGTGCTTGCCTTATTTGTTCACTGTCTCCTAAGGATCACAATGTTACATTGCCTATTTTCCAGTGTTTAAAACATTGATTATATATATTTCACTCTTTATAACTCTTTACAGTGGAGGACTAGTTTGAAAATGGCTTCTGTAAAATGGTTTGGGGCCTACCTTTGGTCTTGTAGTTGAACTCAAGAATAAGTCTCAAAAGAGCTCACTGGGGCTCTGTGTCCATAGGAAGTTTGGTGGAATGAATGGTGGATATAACTGTCATTCAAATGGGTGAGACCCAGCTAAGCACAACCACAGTTCAGTCTATTTACAGAAAACTATTGACTCTTTAGGATGTGAAGGCTGGCTACCTAGCTTTCACTTTTTTGGGAGGACATTAAATGGAGAGTGCTGAGGGACTATTCACTCTGCTTTCTTTCATTTAAACCTCCATTTTCAGTCCATGGTCCCTGCTTCCCCCTCCACCTGTGCCTACTGTCCCTGAATCGAGTCTATTTCTATTTCTGCAGCAAATACCTTCCATAACTCCTACTACCGAAGGGAGTGTATTTATCTGGCTACTTCAGGGTAGAGGAGATGTCCTGTTGACTCTACCATCAGAACCTATCTAGAAACTAATGATATTCCAATACTTCCATTGCTATCACTCCAGTCCTAGCTACCTGTGGTCAACATTATGTGTCGACTTGGTTAGGGTATGGTTGCCCAGTTGTCTGGTCAAACAAAAGTGTAGATGTTTTTCTGAAGGTATTGTTTAGATGTGGTTCCCAGTTAAATCAGTTAGCTTTGAGTAAAGCAAATGACCCTCCATATGTATGGGCTTCATCCAGTCAGGGGAAGATCTTAAGAGCAAAGACTAAAGTTTCCAAGAAAACCAGCACTTCTGCCTCAAGACTGTAATGTAGAAACCCTGCCTGAGTATCCAGCTGCCCTGAAAAGTTTGGACACAAGACTGTAACATCAACTTCTACCTGAATTTCCAGCCTACCAACGTGACCTATGGATTTAGGCTTCCCAACCACTACATTCATGTAAGTCAATTCATTAATAAATAAATCTTTCCCTGCCCTCCATCTTCCTTCCTGGCCTCTCTTACTCTTCCCCTCTCCATCTGTATATGTATGAGTATATGTACACATGTATGATATACATGTATGGATATGTGCATGTATGTACTATTGGTTCAATGTCTCTGGAAAACCCTAATATGTCACCATTGTTTCTCACCTGGATTTCATCAACCACCTCACACCTGATCTGCCTTTTCCCCGACTCAATCCCTTACAGTCTATTCACTAGGTAAAATCTATAATCTTTTTTAACCTCAAGTTTTTATCTATCCTAGCTAGAATAAAATCTACAGTCTTGACCATGGCCAAGAACTTGCATGTCCTTCCCCCAGCCAGCTGTCCAACCTCACTTTCACCATTCCAACTTCTGCTCAACGCATTCCAGCTATTCTGGCGTCCAGCCATATCTCTGCCACTTGTTTCCTTTGCTTGAAATGTTCTTTATCCAGTTGTGTACCCCTTCATAAATCTCTGCTCCAATATTATCTCCTCAAAGTGCTGTGCCTCGTCACCCATTCGCTAATCACCCTCCCTTTCTTCCCACCATTAACTATCATTCTCAACCCTTTATCCTACTTTCTTTTTCTTCATGACACATAATATAGCCTGAAATTATATCACTTAATTATTTATATGCTTTTTTTCCTGTCTCCCTAACTAAAAGGGGAGTTTCACAAGGGCAGGAAAGATGTCTCTCTTATTCCCTATTTATCCTCAACCTAGAGAATACTTACTATGTACTGATGGCTCAATAAATATTCATTTAGATGAGTGGATGAATAGTCTTTGTCTGAAATTGTGTAGGACACTGCTTTAATAATATAATTCTAGAATGACTTGATCATCATTAGGTTGAACATAACAGTCTCCATTTGAAGCATGTGTGCGTTATACAGAATTTGAATAGTTTAACAGAAAACTACGTAAGAAAATTGCAACAGGAAACCCACTGATTATTCGGTTATATCTCACGTTCTAGAAATCTGTGAGCTTCAGTGGTTTGGCAAGTTGACATTACATGGTCATAAACACTTTATAAACCCACCAAAACATTTTTGCTCATTACATTTTCATCTCTCAGAAAGGGACAGGGTTCCATATTTAGGTAACATTGGACCCAGTTCTCCATCAATCAAGCCTTAAATCAAGCCCCTTGTTTAATTAAGCCATTTGGCCAGTCTCCTCTAGATTGACTGTCTGTTCTCCAAATTGTCAGTCAAGTTTTTCGTAAGGCAGAATATTTAATAGTGAGGACGGGACTGGTAATTAAAATACTGACTCTGGTCTACACATTCAGTCAGCCTTGAACAAGTAGGCCTCACAGAGTAGAGAAGGACAATCATAACCATGTGAGCCGTTGAGACGGGTGGGTGAACAGGTATTAGTGTGCTTGTGTACATGTATCCCAGATAATCCCATAAAAGCCACATGTGATGGGTCTGGATATCGTCTTCATTCTGTGTGTGAGCAAACTGAGGCATACAGGGGACACTAGCAAAAAATAACTCATCAAGGAAAGGATGTCAGACTGCAGACAGAGGCCATCTGCTTCTAGAATCTTGGATTCTAGCTACACATTCTAGCTGCATAGATACAGTTTTGGAAAACTTGGAGAGATTTTCCTTTTCAGGTTTCTGATAAATGGGATAAGAGGTATGAGAGGTGCAGCACAGTGGCTGCCTCACGGTAGGGCCCTTAAATATTGATGTCTTTCCTTCTTTCCGGTATTCGATCCTGCCTCTTTTGAACTTATTTTTCAGTAAACCTGCACTTCCTTCCCACAGGCATTTTTGGTCCTGGCGGTCATTGTACTGAGTTTAGGTTTATAATAAGATAGAACTGATGTATGTTTCATCTGGAATAGCGGGTAACACTGAGACTAAATACCACTGTTTTATAATCACCTCTAATAACCAGGAACTGTGCTAAGCGATCGCTTCGCATTAACGCATTACAAAAAAGCTCACAAGTCCTGTGTTAAACATTGTTTCTTTAGCTTTTCAGAGCTATTTTGATAAATGTTCTAGCACTTTTGTCCAGCTCCTGGGTAGGTTGTCGTGGGGCCAGGACTCGGCGAGGCAAACAGGAAATCTCCACCATCATTCTGCTCGTCATTCCTCTTCTCCAACAGCCATTATGATAGGCAAAAATGAGACTTATCTTTAGGTCTCATGTAAAATACAAATTTTCACTTCTTCCTCGTGAAAAAAAAAAACTAAGTATTTATATATCTCCCTAACCAACACCTGAGGAAATGATTCACCTGGTGTTTTTTTCCTATTTAGCCAGCCCCGCCTTTGATCCCTGTGGACATATTTATTCCCATGGTAAGAAAAAGGAATCTGATCTCTCCTAGGGTTGACAAGGGGATTGGGGAGCAGGGTTTGATCTTCTTGAATATGTTCTTTTCTCAAAAAAAATTCAGTAATGATTTTCTGTTTTCCATTTCCTCCTTTTTTTTCCTATGATATATATTATTTCCACATTGAAAGACACCGTCATAAGTCATTAACATACCATCTGCCTTCTGAACAAATAAAAGCTAAAAAAATGCTAAAAAAAAAAAACATAAAGAAGAATAAGGTATTAACTTATAGAAAGCACATGACAGTCTACTATATACACTGTGATTTTGTTCCTAAATACACCTGGAAGGGATTTGGGACTCTGATTGAGGACTTAGATATTAAGCTCTTTGGGTCAAGAATATGATTCCTCCTGAAGTTACACTGCCTGCCATGCCCCACGGTGAATCTTTACCTGGGGTGTTCTACCAGCAGTCACCGCGACAGCTTGCCATAAAATCAGAAGCAGCATTTTCTTTAAATCATGGATTCAAAAGGACATCTAGAATTCTAGCACTTTGTTCTCCACTTATGAGCAGTCTAGAGAGAACAGATGAGTTTTCAACGAAATTCCTGCCTACAGAAGTCCTTTAGGGGGAAGGGGTACACAGCTGGGTGTGAGCCCTTAGAAACACTAAAGTCTCCCGTTTGTCACAAACATTGAACGAGGCTTCATCTTTGACATAGTGACCAAATGTAAGTCACAGAAAATAATATCTTGACCTGAAATGACACTGCTGGGCAGACTGATACCACTTTAATGTATCTAGTTACAGAAATATAGGAAATAGGAGGTTCTCGTTGTTTTTCTCTACACTGAACCACTTTCTTCTTTTACGAAAATGAGACACCACATTTCTCTTTTGAATTGTCTCTTCTTAGCAAACTGGAGAAATTTCTCTCTTGCTAAATCTTCCCATCCCTGTGAAACTGTAATGACTAGTCTCAAGCTGTCAGTACAGAAAAGATATTTGCAGCTGACCCGGTCATGTGGGTGGTTCCTTCTTTCCCCACCAAAGCCAGACCCTTTTTTTACTTTTGCTCTTACGTGAGCAAATTAGGAGGAAGGTAAAATGAATAAATCTTCATTACGTTCTAGAACACAAAACCGGGAACTGCTTATTGAAGCTCCATCAGGTAAATTAAATGAACAGGAAATCCTTATTACACCGGAAGGCTGGATGCCTTTTTAACAATTGGGAAGAGTCGCTGCGAGTGTAAATACTTTCATTTCATACCTGGCCCAAATCTGTCAGGAGCGATCTACCTTCTACATGTGAAACATCACTCCGTCTTATTGTAGAGTACAGAAGTGCAGGAGGCTGTATTTGAAGTCAAGTTCTTAAATAAAACTTTTGAGACTGCTTTCTCACCATACACATGAGCTTGCTCTCTTTTCTATAAACTTTTCTCTTCACCCACGCTTCTCTACTCAGGATAGATTCAGTAAAATAGGCTTCATTTTCCTAAGGGCATTTTTATTCCAAATTTTACACTTACATAAATATGAGGTCTGATCTTTTTTTTTTTTTTTTTGCCACATCTGGTGGTCTGAAAGCAACTGTATGCTACAGAAAACAGTAGTCTAAGGTAGCAAGGGGTATGTTGTATCATCTTCTCCCAAATGAGTTCAGCACATCTTTAATCATGGATACCTACTGAGTATCATGGATAGCTACTGAGTATCAGGATTGAAGTATTACCTATGCAGGCTGTCATTAAACAAGGTATTTTCCAAGCTCTCCCTAGACCGGTGAGCTATGTTTAGTAAAACCTACATCAGAAAACCTACATCTTTTCCAGCCAGTGAGTGCCAGTGAGAGAGATTGACCCACATTCTCCCAAGGAGCATCTAAATACCTTTGCTTAAGAAGAAAATTCCATTGAGTTCAAATTAATACAGTGTATTTTGTTCCATGGGATTTTTTTCCCACATGTGGGTATATGGAAACTAAGAAGAAATACATTAAAGTAGTTATATCATTCTTCAACATAGAAGTTTCTCTGTGTTTTCCATGAATTTTTATTTTTTATCTTAAGATTTTCCCTCATGAGCATCATCACAGGCCATTTTAACTTGTATATTATACTTGAGACTATATATATATATATATATATACCATTATCCTCTGAATATATATATATATATTCAGGATATATATATTCAGGATATATTCAGAGGATAATGGTTGCTCCAGTTTTAGCAGCACATTACATTTCAGAAATTAGAAAGAAAATTTAACGATAACTCTCACTATCCAAAGATATACATAGGAATTGTTATTACTTTTTGTAGGGATTACTAGAGAGTATCGGGGTCTTCAAATGGTTAAAGGCTGCCACAGTATGAGGGAGGAAATAAAATATTTAATACCACTCATTTAATATTACTGTTTCTTAAGATCCAGAAATATTAATATGTCCCAATACTATTCACTCTAGGATATATGGAATATAGTCTTCCTCAAAAAGTAACTCAATAATCTATGATGACTTTTAACATGTGGGAATTACTGATATTTCAATACATAGAAAAACCTTCAAACTTAAAAATCTCTTATATTCAGTCCACATATAACCAATACAAACTTACCTTAAATTTTGTAACTTGGTCATCTGGGCACGTTCTTGTCTCTCTTTTTTTCCTTTTTCTTTCTTTTTTTTTTAATATTTTTTATTTATTTCTAGGAGAGAGAGAGACAGCGTGAGCAGGGGAGGGTCAGAGAGAGAGGGAGACACAGACTGAAACAGGCTCCAGGCTCTGAGATGACAGTCAGCACAGAGCCCGACGCGGGGCTCGAACCCACGAACCGCGAGATCATGACCTAAGCGAAAGTAGGACGCTTAACCAACTAAGCCACCCAGGCGCCCCTCCTTTTTCTAAGCTCCAAGACTGTAGTGAGAGGAGCCACGGATCCTGGGTAGAGCATGGAAACCAGGCTCTTCCATGCTGTTGGGAAGAGCATTGAGGCCTCACTACTTCACCAGCCCGCATTTGACTCCCATTTCACCACCTCTCACCTTGTTGCAGTCGCTTACCCTGCAACTTCCGGTGCTAAGCCTCCAGTCTCAGGCAGCACGTCTACCATAGGTACTGGCCAAAACCAAGCTGCTGTTTCTCTTGTTTTGGAATTTTTGTTTGTTTCTTGTTTTGCTGTGTTTGGGTAGGGTAAGGTTTCTTTTAGTTGTCTTCTGTCTTATTAAACTCACAAATACAATATCTGTTATATCCATGTATTTTAGCAAGAGAGATAGTAAACAGTAAATAAAAGTAAATTATGTAACATTTAGAAGGTAAAAAGTGCCATAGATAAAAAGAAAAAGAAGGACCAATTAAGGGGGACCCAGACTTTAGGTAGAGAGACTTCAGTTTTCAATAGGGTGGTGAGAGATTGGGCAAAGACTTCTTTTCCATTATAATTCACCAAAGCGAGTCTGATTCTAAGGTATGGGAAATAGCCACAAGAATATAGAATTGCTCAATCAATTAGCTGGGTAAAACTGAGTTAAGGAACGTTTAGTACTCTGGGAACTTACACCTGAGTTTTTAATATACTGTTACAGGATACCATGATGCCATGACCAATACACGCACATTATTAACTCTCTACAAACATTCCAGGAAGACTACTCGCTACATGAGAAGTTATTATGTTGGTTCTAACTTGTGAATTAGAGAATTAATTCCTTCCTTTGGTAAACAGACACTTTTGAAGGATCCAAGGAGAATTTCCCTTCACCCCCCCACCTTTTTTTTTTTTTTTTTGATCCATCTGCCTATTATGGAAAACTCCTCCCCATGTATTTAAGATACAGAATTAGCACTTTCATCGCAAACCCACCAGATTCAATGATGGGAACTATTACCTTGGAGAAGCTTTCTTCTGAAACCCTTTGATTCTCCAAGTTTTCTCCCAAATAAAGAATTCATATATCTTCATAAATTTCTTTTTTTTTAAGCAAGAGGAGTCAGTGGACAAGAAAATAATATAAGCAGTACAGTTACTGGAAATGGACAGGTCAAGTGAACCGATTAGCAAATACATTTCCACAAACTCATGCTGTTTTGGATGAGTTATTGATTTCAGCCTTAAACAGGCTACGGGGAGCTTGCTGGTTTCATTTGTAATGCTAACAAACTCATTTGTTAGAACCAGCATGTTACTTTTTAAAAATACATTTGGAGGTGACTTTTGAACACACATCTACCAGGTCTCTAAGCGTTTGGAACATTAACTGTAGAATGCACAAACAACTATTAATGGATTTTCTCCTTCATAAAAGAAAGAATCTATGGTCATACAGCAAACCAATTGCAACTATTGTTATATTGCAATCTGTGAATATACAGGAGTGAGATGAAAAGAAGCATTCTACTCACCAACTGCATCTAAGCTGTGCTAACTTTTCTTCAGTTCTTTATGATTCTTTTTAACTCGCTGACATGCACTGGCATGGACCCTAATAAAAAGAATTTGGATTCCGTTTATTTATCACCCTGATTTAGAAAATACTGCAAATCAGTAATATGATAAAGACCTGAGAGAGATCTTTCTACTTCTAGAAGTTTCACCACCTGAAGTTTGGGAAAGTGTGTTCCCCCTGCATTGTCCTGCTGACATATCACATCCACTCTATGACTAAGACATGTCGCTTCTGGCTATGGACGACAATTTTGCCCACTCTGAGTTGGCAGCTTATGTGAAAGGTAAAGTCAATTTCTTGAGGACTCTTTTCTCTTATACTAGGTAGTGACGGATTCCGCTTTTCATATGTATGTATGTATGCATGTGCATATATATGCTTAAAATGGTTCTGGCTTTTTGGATGGGATTGGTTGGTTCTGCTAAAATAGTCTATTTGTTTTGCCTTTTAAAACTACAGGTGGTCCTGACAACCAACATTTGCTTTCTTTGTCGAGTCTAAAGGAATTCACAAAAGTGTCCTGCTAGCATTCCAGAAATATGAATTGATGCCCTTTCTGTAAGTTGGTACATTTAAGTAGGGTTAGAGTATGTGTTAAAAAAATAATTTTAAAAAGTATATAAAAGGAGGGGGAGGGCTTCTGGGGAGCTTAGTCTGTTAAGCATCTAACTTCAGCTCAGGTCATGACCTTGCAGTTCTTGGGTTCAAGCCCTGTGTCGGGCTTTGTGCTGATAGCTCAGAGCTTGGAGCCTGGTTCTGATTCTGTGTCTTCCTAGCTCTCTACCCCTCCCCCATTCACATTCTCTCTCTCTCTCTCTCTCTCTCTCTCTCTCAAAAATAAATTAACATTAAAAATATTTTAAAAAAAATAAGTACACTAAGCTTGAAGGATACTTAATGCCTAGAATACAGGAGCCAAGAAAATTACCTCAAGCTAGGCAGCATTTTTTCTTTTTACAGATGTTTTTGCTTCTTTTGCTCCTTTTTTGAATGGAGTCCACAACTGGCTGAAGAAAAGCTATGTAAATTCACAATCTCAGTGAGTAACAGTATTCCAGAATTGAAAGGCATAGTCTCTGAGGAGGCAAACTAAATATTGTGTGAAGAATTTATCTCTAGGGCAAATATTTCCCATTTTCAGTTTCTTACAACTTAGCTCTCTCCAAGGAAGTTTCTTAATACTTTCATTTATAACCCGAATGACATTTCTGACAGCATATCTGCCTCCCCTGACCTGCTGTTCATCCCTTACACAGGGTCATAGATGGCAGCATGAGCAAACAAAAGGTTTCCCTGAATGTCCGACATACTATTATTAACTTTACTGTGAGAAAGCATGATTTCTCACAAAAGTATTTAGTGTTCTCATATCTTATTAATTGGTGAGGCTTCTTTGGGTGCTCAGTGTCGCTGCCTTATCAGTTTTAATACTACGGCTTTTGTGAGTGATCATATTCCCAGGACAGTGTATATTTCAAGGTGTTAATCCTAGTAAGACCTTAAGTTTGTATAGTTGCATTAGAGTTTACCAAAGCACTGTCATGTGTGTTTTTGACATGAATTACAGCCCTGAGAAGCAGGAAAGGAAGCTATAACTACCCGCACTCTATAGTTGATAAAGGGGAGTAGGCGACAACCTCCTTCCTGTGTAGAGTGGGAATTCAAAGCTAATGCTTTCACTCTGGATCTAGAATGCTTTCTAGATACTCTCTGTTCTGATGACATACACCTGGCTTGATACGGACCAAGAAGCATTAAATCATAGACTGCAATATAACTAATTTTCATAGCCAAAAGGTCTCAGTCTGTAAATACAGTATTTTTGGAGATTATTTTCCTGAAATTCTTACTCTGGGAAAAAAGCCATGAGTACACCTCAGGCAATGAGTGGTTGTTTACTTCCAGGCCCTCTTCAAAAGTGTCTTGCCCTTCACTCTATCTAGTTACAGTCCCTGAAAGCCAAACCTGAGAGAATTCACACAGGGCTGCATGATAAAGAATACCTCCATTCCTGTATATTAAAAAATCTGTATGCAGATGCCCATAAGCATTAAATATGTATTCAGAAGTCAGAATACTTATTTATTAAGTCTATCTTAAAAGTCTTATTTGGTACCCTCTATATTTCTGTGTGGAAGTTTCTGGGATATGAGAAATATAAATACACTCTTAGGAAACATAAGATAAAACACTCATTGCTACCTGATATCTTAGCAGAGATATACCATCACCTCTAACATGGCCAGAATAGAAATTTAAATACAGAAATTTTAAAATTGTATTCAATGGTGATTACTTCCCAAGGTTATATGGTTATATAGGAGCATGTTGATCATTTTGAATTATTTTGAGCTTTTATTTTGAAGTCCATCCTTCTTCTGAATATAGGCACTATCATTTGACTTTCTTGTGAACTGACAAAACCAAATGCAGTTAAAATTATTTCTAAGACTTCTGAAGAGCCGCAGTATGACGTGTTCTATGCAACCCCAGTGACTGATTGGGTGGGTCACTTAGATTACCAGAACAGGAAGCAAAATAGACAATGTATAGTATTATTGGTGGTCCAGGCAATCAATCAATCTGTTTTTCCTCATGCTCAGCTTCAAAAACCCAAGAAAGCAACATTTATTTTTCAAACCAGAGGGATATGTTGAATTTTCAGGCAGGAAACAATATATGAGAGATGCTGCTGCTAGCCCATTCTGAAGAAAATAAAGGTGATGAAAATTACATAGGAATTATATTCTCATTAATGATTGTGGAATTCTGAGAGATTTTTTAAATGATTCTATGGATTCGTTCATTGTCTTACAGCTTACAATATTAAAATATAAAGCAGCAGGATAGCAAATATAAAAATAACTATCAGTGAAAATGAAGAAGAGCAAACAGCAAATAGCAAAGCTCTTGGAAGTTTTTATGAAATAAGAACAAAAGAACATCTAAGCTTGAGAAATTTAACACTAAGAACACTAGTCTGTTAACTAACAATATCTGTAAGAACTCTTTTAAAACTAAACAGGGTGGACAGTAATAAAGACAGCATTTTTAATATGGCCTGAAGATTCTGAATGGGAGCCTCAAGATTCCTGAGGATTCTGGAATATGTCAAATCAGACAGGATGTCACTGACCAGGGAAGAGTATGTGTCCTCCCTAGAACACGTGTGGTTGCTATAAATCTGTGGTGATTTGTTACACGGCAATATATAATTAATACGATGTCATTTGGTAGTTAGAGGAATCAGAACATTCGTGAAAAAGCAGGTAGCTATGTAATATACAATATTCCAATAACATCCAAATGCCTCCAGGTTCTAGTTTGTGGGAGGGAGAAAGTCACATGAGTGTTAGTTGAATGATTTGGGTTTTGTTTTTGTTGTTAGGAATTTAGTGAAGGTTGAGCTATAATCAGTCCTATCCCATTTCCCAGGAGACAGAAGACAACACAGATTTGGGCTGTAAAATCAAAACACCTTGTCCTTCATATTGCCCTCTCTAGGGTACGGACAACATTGACTCCATCTTTGGCCCTCCATCTTATTCAAGTCCAGGCAATGACCCCTCTCAGGGCTCTGTGTTCCAAGTTAATGTATGTCCCATCTAGAATGTTCTTATTGTCCCTCATGCACACAGATGGTCCCACTTTAGTTAACTACTCTGTGATCTTACCACCATGCCCCTTGCTCTATAAAAGGCTGTGGATTAAGGTCTGGATTTTGTGGAGAATAGCAACTTAGTGCCTGGATCATATGTCCACCGGATTCCCCTTTCAGTAAGTTACCCTGTATGAAAGGGTAGATAGTATGAAGCACTGTGCACTGTTTTTCCATCCCAAAGTGACTTAGTCTGGAGGATATTTTAACCGACCATCCTCCACCTTCTAACACCCTCCTGTCCTCTCCCCACTATCTTTGCCCTTTTTCCTCCAGGATGAGGCACAAAGCTGTGAATGTCCCCTACTCCGGCCCCCAGGGCTCTGAATTCCTTGTTAGGTCCCGCTCCTCCAAACTTTGTTGCTCATCACCAGACTTTTAGGACAGATCAGATAAGTGTAAGGGCAAGTGTTTCAGAAGAGCAACCAGAGCATCCTCATGGTATTGCCCACTTGCCAACTCCCAGAGAACTGAATTTTTCTTTTTCTTTTCTTCATCTGTAAAGCTCTACATCCTGAATCACATTACACAAGCATGGCAGTGGATGGAACACCCGTGGAACTGAGTGAAGGTTTCCAGAAAGATTGATGGTAAAATCTTTTGCCTTTTATCGCTTCATTGATTTTAAATCAAATTGACTGCTGACTGAGACTGTGAGGTATATGTCTGAGTTTGAAGGAAGCAGGATGAATGGACCAAGGATGTAGTGACAGAGAGAGGGAGAATGGTAGACAGGTAGGGCCGATCAGTGTGCCGATGATAATTTCAGCTTCTTTCACACTCACTCACTCTACCCTTCATACACACCCTGGCCTGTTTTATTCCCTCAGAACCACCCCTGCGAGGGGGCTCATGACCTCAAATTTAAAAGCCTGCTCAGTAATAAAGCCAGCATATTACGAGATTCCAACCTATACACTCTTTACATATATTATTACATTTAATCTTCCCCCACCACACACTGTAGCCTAATTCAACATGAGAGAATTGAGGCAGTCAGATGATAAAGAATGGCCTGAGTTCAACAGCTCATAAAATGAGGCACAGAATCTGTTGCAGTTTCTGTGCCAATAATGAAGCAACAGAAAGAGAAATCAAGAAACTGATCCTATTCACAATTGCACAAAAGCCATAAAATACCTAGGAATAAATCTAACCAAAGATATAAGAGATCTGTATGATGAAAACTATAGAAAACTTATGAAGGAAATTGAAGAAGACACAAAGACATGGAAAAACATTCCATGCTCATGGCTTGGAACAATAAATATAGTTAAAATGTCATTACTACCCAAAGCAATCTACACATTCAATGCAATCCCAATCAAAATTGCACAAACATTCTTCTCAAAGCTAGAACAAATTATCCTAAAATTTATATGGAAACACAAAAGACCCCAAATTAGTCAAAGAATACTGAAGAAGAAAACCAAAATGGGAGGCATCACCATCCTAGACTTTAGCCTCTACTACAAAGCTGTCATCATCAAGACAGTATGGTATTGGCACAAAAACAGACACATAGATCAACGGAGCAGAATAGAGAATTTGGAATTGGACCCACAAATGTATGGCTAATTAATCTTTGACAAAGCAGGAAAGAGTATCCAATGGAAAAAAGACAGCCTTTTTAACAGATGGTGCTGGGAGAACTGGGCAGCAACATGCAGAAGAATGAAACTAGATTATTTTCTCACACCATGCACAAAAATAAACTCAAAATGGATAAAGGATCTGAATGTGAGATGGGAAACTATCAAAACCCTAGAGGAGAAAGCAGGAAACAACCTCCTTGACCTCAACCACAGCAACTTCTTACTTGACACATCCCCAAAGGGAAGGGAGTCAAGAGAAAAAAGAACTATTGGGACCTCATCAAGATAAAAAGCTTCTGTACAGTAAGGAAGACAATCAATAAAACTAATAGGCAACCGATAGAATGGAGGAAGATAGTTGCAAATGCCATAGCAGATAAAGAACTAGTATCTAAAATCTATAAGAAACTCACCAAACTCCACACCTGAAAAACAAATAATCCAGTGAAGAAATGGGCAGAAGACATGAACAGACACTTCTCCAAAGAGGACATCTAGATGGCAAAGAGACACATGAAATGATGCTCAGAGTCCATCATCATCAGGGAAATGCAAATCAAAACCACACTGACATACCACCTCACACCAGCCAGAGTGGCTAAAATGAACAAATCAGGAGACTCTAGATGCTGGCGAGGATGTGGAGAAACGGGCAGCCTCCTACACTGTTGGTGGGAGTGTAAATGGGTGCAGCCCCTCTGGAAAACAGTGTGGAGTTTCCTCGAAAAATTAACAATAGAACTCCCCTATGACCTAGCAATAGCACTGCTAGGAATTTATCCAAGGGATACAGAAGTGCTGATACATAGGGGCACATGTACCCTAATGTTCACTGCAGCACTTTCAACAATAGCCAAGTCATGGAAAGAACCTAAATGTCCACCAAATGACAAATGGATCAAGAAGATGTGGTTTATCTATACAATGGAATACTACATGGCAATGAGAAAGAATGAAATCTGGCCATGTGTAGCAACATGGATGGACCTTGAGGGTGTTATGCTGAGCGAAATAAGTCAGACATAGAAAGACAGATACCATATGTTTGCATGTATAGGAGCAATGGAGAAACTTAATGGAGGACCATAGGGAAGGAGAAGGGGGAAAATAGTGGGGGAGAGGGAGGGAGGCAAACCATGAGAGACTCTTGAATGCTGAGAACAAATTGAGGGCTGATGGGGGTGCGGGAGAGGGGAAGGGGGATGATGGGCATGGAGGAGGGCACTTTGGGGATGAGCACTGGATGTTATATGGAATCCAACTTGACAATAACCTATGAAAGAAAATAAGCAAACAAACAAACAAACAAAGAAGTAAGTTACTAAATAAATAAATAAAATGAGGGGCAGAGAAACAAACCCAGGGACTTGGACTCCAGGAATTAAGCTCCTGACCACAACAGTACTATAATTCTTTCACATTCTGTGAATATATTCAGGTTACTCTGACACTGGGGTCCCACTAACCTCAAAGTTGTACTTTTATTGGCTCTTCTGTTTTACAAGACTTTCCTATTACTACAAGACTATTAGGTTTATAATGTTCTTTAGACATAAGCCTTAAAAATATTTCTACCAATAAAATGATTTGACACATTCGTACTGAGAACATGTATATTTCCATTTGTTTTCATATCATACACAGCTCAGAATAAACTGAGTGCAAGAGTGTTTATACTAAAATGAAACTACATAAAAAGAACACAGCTCTACAAGTTGTTGTTATTTAATTTTCAAGGAACAAAAATCTTCATTATTCTAAATGACATGCTTCTGGGATTAGACACAAATGTCAAAGAGACCCAAGGACTGTAAACTTTAAATTGACAGAGCTGCCTTTTCCTTCTACTTAGAGCATCATTGCTCACCAAAGAAATATTCTGTGGCCAAGTGAAAGATCCTGAACACTGGTGACATTTTCTCTCTCATTTACTTGTAAACTATCACTAATGCCAGCAACATTGGACTCATACTGTAGAGAAGTGGAAGTTGATAATGTGGACAGGTGGTACCATTGGGAAGAAGATGTTGGAATGAATCAAGTATCATTTTAACAGCTTCTACCTCTAAAACTCTGACTTCTTTCACCACTTTCAGACACAGATTTGTCAAAAACTACAACCAGAATTGGTCAAAACTATTGAGCTTTAGTAATTTCCTTTGAATTAGGAGTAGAAAATGGTCTCAGAGATACAAATCTGGGAAAGCATTCCTGATTTTCGTATATAATTAAGCTGTGCCATGGAATTTAATTCAGTTAAAACTTTTTCACCCATAACTGTCTCATTAGAGGTGGGTGCATTATCCAATTGATTTCATTGCCTCAAAAGTCTGGTATTGTGAGGCATCTGTTCAATGATCATTATTGCCAATGATCACTGACAAACTTCTCTCTGATTCCCAGTACTTAGGAATATGTGTGTGTGTGTGTATAAATGTATTATACATGTATATATATTATATATATAAATGTATATATAAAAATGTATATATATATATACTGATTCCCAGTACTTAGGAATATATATATATAGTGTGTGTGTGTGTGTGTGTGTATAAATGCTTGCATACATATATAGGTATATATACAGGTATATATATAATATGCAAGCATTTTCAGTGATAGTCCTTTGTAATATCTCATGATATATATTTTTTAAAATTCTGACAAAGTTGAAATATACCTCTGCAAAGTAATTTTCAAAACTAAGCAATTATAATAAAACTTAAGAGTTCTTTAAGAAAATTTTCTAATTCCATAAGTCTCCTTTTAACTTGCATTGTTATTATAGAAATTAAAAATTTACCAAGTATTTTCCTTAGTTTATGTCATGGTGCCTTGTGTACATATCATCCTAAAAAATCCATATTCTATTTTTCTCATTTCAAAGACAAATATATTTTAATACAAAACTAGACTTTAAATAATAATAGTTTTATGCTAGAGTGCTAGCATATAAATATACTAGAAAGAATATCGATCAAAAACTAATGAATACAATTCCCATGGCGATAAAGTGTCAAGAAACTGGGACTGTTGATAAATGCTTATGAAAAGGCACCTCTCTTTTTTTTTTCTAAAGCCAATAAAAGATGCAATTTCTTCACAGAGGAATATAGTTTTCACTGAGGACTCAAAGATTGTATTATTTTGTTTCTTATTTATCAAGCAAGAATCAACGATTTCAAAGGAGGCACAAAACAAGTTCAAGTTTAAAATTGAGAAAAATCAGAGGAAAGGAGTTGGGGCAATAGGAATGACTCAGGTAACCGAGAACCCAGGAGTAAGCCTGGGCCTAATTGTGACCAACAGGGAGAAGCTGGTTATTGCAGAACTTCCATAGCAACCAGGAGGAAAAGCAGTCATTCTATCGCTTCATTTGTGAAAGCAAAGAATGAGATCTGCTCGTACGTGGGAAGGTTGATCTAAAAAAAATTGAAGAGAAGGAACCTGAAATTCTCAGCAAAATCCCCGAAATGAAAACTCGGTAAAATTTGAAAGCTCTCAAAAAGTTACTTTTAGCAGAAATTTAAAATAAGCCTGAGAAAGAATGGTGCATTTAAAATAAGATGAGATGACAAGAAGAGCTCTCTGATGCCCTCAGAATTTTAATAAATATGGGAAAAGGTTTAATAGAAAAGCACCATAGAGAAATGACTAGAAAAATATAAAACCTATTGGTGCTTATTTCCACACGGGGTGTGTGTGTGTGTGTGTGTGTGTGTGTGCACGTGTGCGCGCACACGCACACGCGTATTGTAAAATGTCTTTGAGCTTTTCTATCTAAAACATTTTCTACAGAGACCTACATTGCTTTTACAACTTGGAAATTAACAATAAATGTTATTTTAAAATAGAAATATGAAATCATAATTAAAGCCAAATACAGAAGAGTGACACAAACATATGAGAATTATATAAGAAAGGATAAGACCCAATATGACTATTTGGTGAAAGAAAGAGAGAAAGAGAAAAAGAAAGAAAGAGGAAGAGAGAGAACAAGAGAGAGGGAGGGAAGAAAGGAAGAAGGAAGGGGGGAAGGGAGGGAGGAAGAAAAAAGGAGAAGTATCTAAAAGAATGAGAGATGGATACTTTTTGATAGAAAAAATACAACTCCTCAATTCTTATTTTCTCTCTTTTTCAGTAAAGAGACTGATGTTTACCTCAGAACAGGAAGAATAAACATTGACAATATGTAAAAGCAGACGGGGCTGAGAGAATAGATTCTTGCAAATGAGGTCAAGTCTTCCATCCCAAGACTGAGTAATACTCATCAGAAGGCAATCTATTCTACTTCAGCAAGAAAATGAATCAGATTTAGTTAATAAAAATAGAATATAAGTATGTAAATTTAGGAGATGCTATTGAAACAGACAAGATAAATAGATTGGACTGTGCTTACAAGAATGAGAGTTGGCTGAGTTCATCTGATTGAGTCTATGCTTCTTAGATTCTCCTTAAAGTTGTCTTGGCAATGGGATTCTTACTCATGCAAACAGGAGGAAAGAAAGGAACAGTGATGTGGGCTTCAGCAACGCAAGTACTAGTGAATTCCATTATATGAAAAAGTCAGGGAAGCAGTTTGGGAGAAGTTTGTGCAGTGGACAAATGATGAGCTCAGGAATAAATTACAATGGGTTCCAGATAAAAGGGAGTTTACTGAGCCTTGGCCTTCAGAAACATCTCAAGTGCTCTAAATCTGTTATATCTTCTGCAGATGTGGTGATAGTACCAGTAAACTAAGTCTTTGTGTGTCTCTATTGCTTTTTCCTGTCCTCTTTGATGTGCATTATGGGAAGGAACCTCATGTCTGAGAAGTGGTAGAGCTCATTTTCCTGACACCTTTGGATAACAAGCTTGAGTTTCTTGCCAAGTGGCAGCTTGTTACCTTCATTTCCCTTCCTGTCCTTGCTGCCACAAAGGAAGTTCAAAACCACCTAGAGGATTTGGAGAAGGAGCCAAGGTCACAGGGAGCTTATAAGTGAGATCATGGAAATAGTGTCAGTTATTTTTGAGAAATCTTAGCAAATGACAAAGGCACTTGGAGGCTGCCTATTAGCAAATTTCAGTCCAATTTGACAACCTGAAGAGAAAAGTAGATTTCACAAACCTAAGACTTCACCAATCACAACTGTTCAAAGTCTAGAAGGGTATATGAAAAGAAAGGTGGATTGGAGGAATCTGGAAGAGAAAGTATAGTAATGAAGAACAATCTGTTTCCTACCCAACCCATTCCTTTGTAATTATCTGGGGAGTAAAGGAAGTGTGGTAAGAGGGGGGTATCTTCAGCAAGGTTCTGAGAAGGTTTCTCATTACTTTTTTGGAAACAAGGCAGATTAATACAGCTTTGTCCAGGACCATATAAAAAATTAAATAACTACATTCAAGTGATTTTGATCTTGGGAGTGATATTGCATTGTGTAGGAATTTCTAGATGTGACTTTCAGCGCTCCATTCTCGACCTTCTATCTTCACAATTGGATAAAGACATATAAACTAGGTTCATGAATTCAAGCATGGCTAGGAAGAACAGTAAATACATTAGAAGATCAAGATCTGAAAACACTGTTAAAATTTACACTCATAAGGTTAAATCCAATAAGATGAACTTTACACAAGAGTACAAAAACACTGTAGTCCCCAAAACTCATCGCATTAATTAGATGAATAAGACATGATTTAGCATTAGCACATGTGAGTAATAACTGAATAATTTTAGTTAAGAATAAGAATTCTATGAATTAATAGGGCTATTATTAACCAACTATAACTTTAGAAAGTTCAGAGGGCAATAATGTTTAAAACACATCTCTCTTCGTACTACCTGGAGAAACATACTTGGAAAACAGGCAAACAGATGAGAAAGCATCCAGAGGAAATCAACCAAATAATAAAGGTTAAAAAAAACTAAGGGAGGCAAAAATATCCTTGAATTTGGGTTGTTTATCCCAGAGGAAACTCAGGGACACGTCCAAATCATTCAAATATTCATGTGGAACAAGAATTAGACTTTTTGCCACAGATTACAACTGAGATCAGTAGGTACAAGTAACAAAGTAGACTTTATCTAATATAAAGGAAATGATCACCATAGAGAAGTCAAAAAGGACAGTGACTGCTTCAAGAGGTAAAGTTCTCCATCACCAAAGGCATTTTCAGTCACAGACTATGTGACAATTTGGTAAAGATGTTATAGAAAGGAGTCAGTTCTATAAGGGATATTGCTCAAATCTGATTCATTGTTGGAATCATCATAGGGCATTAAAGAAGAGACATATTCTTGATTTTTACCCTCACCTAGAACTTCAGAATTTTCAGGGGTGGAGAAGTTTACATTTTTAAAAGCATCCTAGGGGACCCAGATGTTGATGTAGGTTTGACAAACACTAGGTACCCCTAAGATCTTTCCCTGTCTGAGATTTTATGATCAAGGTAATCAAATTAGTTGGCTGCCCTTAAAATCTGTGGTAAAACAAAACAAAAAACCAACAGAACCATTAATAAGAATGAAAATGAGGGCACAGACATCACCTTGCATCCTAGTTTTCTTACATAAGGTTTAGATAATACACAATAATATTTCGAGAAAACTTTTTTAAGCCTGATTAGTGATAGTCATGTTTACGTTTCTTGCTAGATATACATGTAAATATAAGTATGCATATGCATTTGTGAGAATGGTGTGTGTTTTGAAAACAATGAAAACTTGAATAAAATGTTCAAGGCCCCTACTGACAGCTTAAAATAAACCAGTTTTGAAATAAAGACTTCAGGGTGCATATTTGTTGGGGAACATCATTTAGAAGACATGACCTCCAGTCGACCCGTGAGCCAGACCCCCTCACTCTGAGGCTCCTCCCCTCCTCCCTGGACTTGGCTTTGCCTTTTCTGCTCCCAGAGGCTGCTCCAAGGACACAGCCTTGAGAGAGCGATGTGATTATTGAGAACACGTGCACAGTATACATGACTAAACCCAGTTAAGGCGTATTTATAAACTCTTTAAGATTTTGTGGGCAGGTGCAGAATCCATTCATCTTGCTGTGACCCGAGACAACCCTCTTATGTAAGTTTCCTTAGCTTCTTAAAACTGCCAGCTACCAACCTAGGGTAGCCGGTCCCTTTCTTCAGTGTCTCTCCGCCCTCCATGGAAGGAGCCAGTTTCAGATGACACCAAGGAAGCTCCTGAGAGGGCTGCAAACCAACAAGGTCGAAAATGCAAACTTCAGGTTTAAAATTTTAGTGGTAGCTATTTCTTATGTGAATATTTTTATCGTAGAATGATTTTTGTGTTACCAAATTGCTAACATTTGAAGAAAGGGGAGGGAAAAGACCCTAGCAATATTTTTGAAGTACCTCCACTATGGCAGGAACTTTATAAGCAATCACATTTAATGTTTAAAACAAGTCTTTATTGGAGCACCTGGGTGGCTCAGCAGGCGAAGCAGTCATCTCTTAATTTCAGCTCAGGTCATCATGATCTCACGGTTCTTGAGTTTGAGCCCCACTCTGGGCTTTGCACTGACAGCTTGGAGCCTGCTGGAATTCTCTCTCTCTGTCTCTCTGTCTGTCTCTCTCTCACTTTCTCAAAATAAATAAGTATTTAAAAAATTTTAAATAAATAAATAAAACAAGTCTTTATAAGGGAAATTTCCTCACTTTACAAATGAAGAAATTGAGGCAATGTCAGACTCCAGGATTTAGTTTCAAATTCAATCATAAAATTAGAGACCCCAATGAATTATGTTTTATCTAGCACAATGGGATTCCACATGTTGGTGGCACATTCTAGTCCTTTCAGATACTTGGTTAATTCGAATCATACTTAATTGTGCCATTAATTTTAATTGTGTAAAATGTGAACTTGGACAGCTATTAATTTTGTGCGTGAGAATTTTCTTATCCTAAAATATGGATGATAAATATATTCATTTATATAAACTTAATTGTTGCAGTCTTATCAAGTGTGTATATTTATCATCCTCTTTATTTTAGGGTAAGGGGGCTCACACACAAGAGTTAGTAGCTACCCAAATTGACCCCATTCATGTTGTGGAGCCAGATTTTTATTCTGAAAACTTGACTCAAGAACCTACACAGGAAGCCATCGGATATGCTGCCTCTCTAACTCTGAACATCTGCACGGGAGCCTCCCCAAATCTGAATGTTCGCACATGTGATATAGATCATAGAAGCTGTTCATGAAACATGGCAGGGTTTTTTAAAATACATCTCTGAAGAGATGATTAAGTGTAATTCAATATATTATATCCCATTATGCCACCCACACTTTATTGTATACAAATAGGTATAGTATAAGATTTTTAGTGATAAACTGGTAATACATTTATAATTAAGATGCAAATTTCTTGGAGCATGCCTAGAAGGTGAAACCTCTGACTCTTGATTTCAGCTCAGGTCATGATCTTGTGGTTCACAAGTTCAAGCCACACATCAGGCTCTGTGCTGACAGCTCGGAGCATGCTTGGGATTCTCTCTCTCTCTCTCTCTCTCTCTCTCTCCTTCCCCCTCCCCGCTCACTCTGTCTCTCTCTCTCTCTCTCAAAATAAAAAAATAAACTTTAAAAATGCAAATTTCTTGATGTCAATGCTACTTCATTCTTCCCAGCTCTTACCTTTGTGTACATCCCTTTTATTTTATTTTATTCACAGTCTCCTGCCCTGACATTTTTAGTTTTAAGAAGAAACAACAACCAAAATGCCCTGATAGATAGGAGCCTTCAGAAGTGATTTTACAAGGTACTGGCCCATCAAACAGGAGAATTTGCACCTAAGCCCTATCAGTGCCGATGTTAGGGACCTGGGGTGAAGCCCAGATGGATAGGATGGTAAGCGAGCATAAAGTTATTCACAACTGAAGACCACTGGATCAAATAACTTATTCAGAGGCTTTATCAATAACAGAAATCACTGTCTCCTCTGTTAATCTTACTGGACTGGAAGTTTGTGGCGTCACCTAAACACCATTCGACTACAAAAAGGTTGCAATCAGTGCTGTATATAAGTAAAGTTTGCAAATCCTCTTTATTTGCAAAAATTTAGAATCACAGGTTTACTTGTGTTTTGCAGGTTTGGTTTGGTTTCTCCTCAGTGAAGTGGAGATACCAAAGAACGCATTAAAAATTTTCACAACTAAAATAATTTCTCTGTTGTTTTGTTTGTGTGTTTGTTTTTCCCTTGGGACTAAAGCAGGGGACTGGGAGTTATGGGGACCATGGCCATCTTCGTCTGTGAGGGTCTCCCATGCAGGAGCAGGAGACCTGCTTCCGCTTCCGGCTGGCTGACCCCCCCCCCCCCCCCCCCCCCCCCCCCCCCCCCCATGAGGAGGCCTCCGGCCCAGGCTGACAGCAGAAGCCGCGGTGTTCGAGCGGCTTGTCCTGAAGCGCTGCTGTCCACTCTCCTCAGTATTTCCCGCTTTCTGAACCTCAGCAGAAGTCTTTCTAGTACACACTTTGTGAATCTAAAGGGACGGTCTTCTCGGCAGGAGTTACAGCTTGTGAGGGTTACCGATGGATTATCTCTCTGCAAAAAAGAAAAAAAATGCAATAGAAAACTAGGACAGTACAACTGTAATCTCAAAAGAAAATTTACACAGAAACCAACAAAGTGAAAAAGCCACGTGTTTATTTGACCAAATCAGCCGAACTCACTAATGCAACAAAGAAGACGCCAAAGAAGGCCCCAAACTATCTGGCATAAGAATTTTTTAAACAAATTTAAACACCCACAAACATTGATGGACTCCAATAGGTAACCTTTCAACTAACTTTGCTAGGGTCATATAAACAGAGATAATAACACAGAAACAAAACATTCCCCACCCCACCCCCCAAAAAAATTAGAAGAATCACAGTGGAATTACACAACCCTACTTAGGAACACTTATCTTCACAAAATTGAAATGGAGTATGACCACGTATCTAGATCTAACTGCCAGTTTAATGGAGATGCAGAAGGCAGAGGAACATGTGATAGGGAAGCATAGACGTGAAGTGGCAAAATCCAGATTGTGGGACACACCCAGCCCAGTTTTTTTCATCTCAGAAATTGAACGGGGAGGGGAAGGAAAACTATTAAAGACCCTTAAAAGCCAAAAAACAAGCCATTTCAATGTAGGAGACTTATTTAAACAACCTGTAAAAAAAATCTGGGAAGACATTTAGGATATGTGAATATTGACTGGCTATTTAGGAGTTATTATTAATGTTTTAGCATAATGGTTTTCTTGGTTATGCTTTATTTTCCCTCCGACACCGGATTTTTCTCTTGTAGTATTACCCGTTGGTGTTCTGATCTTTGCTGAAACCTGTTCACACATGTTGTCCCTTCTCTCCTTTTAACACTATTATTTCGAAAGTCCCTCTGATGGTTTCAACACCTGGGACACCCTAGGTCTGGTCGTGTAGACCCTCTCTTGATGTGAGTCTCTCCATATTGCTTCTTCATGGTGTCTCATAATCTTTTACTGTATGCCAGGCATTGTATGTAAAATATCAGTAAAAACTCAAGGGATTAACTGCCTTCTTGTTATGCAGCTAGTGTGGGTGGAGAGGTGTCTTTAAACCAATTTCACCTGTAGTTGAACTGGGTCTGACTCCATTGCTGTGGAGATTCAGTTCATCATTGGTTTCAGATGTTTGGTGAGCAGGACTTGAAATGTATCTAGAGGCAGGTTCTCAGTTCTTCTGCACTCAGCAAAGCTAGGCTGTAGAGGGAGCGTTTCTCTCAGCTGTCCTTTCCCTGTCCTGAGCACTGAGTTCAGCCACACGTTGTTGCCTCAAGGGATTCTCTGAGCTCCTGCTGGGCCCTCAGACTTCCGTGGGCCCAGAGCGGTTAAAGGGGACGCTTTCAGTATTGCTCCTCACCTCCACCCACGCTGTGAGCGACCTCACTCGTGCTTCAGCTGCTCTCTCTCAGTTTCCTGCCCTGCAGCCAGCCCTCTGGGTGAGCACTTGATGATGAATCATGGGTAAGACTGGACAGGTAAGCATCACTCTTCTTGGCTGGGGCTCCCAGGGATTCTTTTTTTTTTTTTTTTTTCAGAATTAAAAAAAAATTTTTTTTAATGTTTTATTTATTTCTGAGAAAGAGACAGGCAGCGTGAGCAGGGGAGGGTCAGAGAGAGAGGGAGACACAGAATCGGAAGCAGCCTCCAGGCTCTGAGCTGTCAGCACAGAGCCCGACCCGGGGCTCCAACCCACGAACCGGGAGATCATGACCTGAGCCGAAGTCGGACACTTAACCGACTGAGCCACCCAGGTGTCCCACTCCCAGGGATTCTAAACTATCAAACCAATCATACTCAGCCTTGAAGACATTCATTAAATCCTCCACTAGTTTCCTTTCACACTATCTACGATGGAGGTTTTCAGTCAGAAATGAAAGCAGCCTTGGATCTGTGTCCCTAAAGGGACCATTTTAGATTTTAATGCCATTTAACTGTTCCTAGATTTTACTTTATTTAGGTTACTTTGCCCTCTTGAATATAATGTTTTTAATGGCTTTATAGATCACATAATTGGCTCTTCATTTTAAAAATGAGAACCACACTGTCCTACAACTTTCTGCATCTTCAATGCAAGTGGAAGTTCCCTGGTTGGAATGTTATTCTTTAGAAATATATATTGAAATAAATGTCAATGAAATGACACGGGGTCGAGGAATTACTCCCAAATAGTCTAGTGAGGCAGGACGGTGGGATGTAGATGAAGCAAGCATGGCCATTGTTGGTATCATTGTTGACATGGGTGTTAAGTCGATGAATAGTCAAATGATACTCTCTCTGATTTGTTGTATGTTTGAATATAGTTTCCATAATAAAAAGCTTGTTAAAATGGATACATTAAGATGTTAATACCATGCACCCCAGTGTTTATAGCAGTATTGTGAACAGTAGCCAAACTATCAAGAGAGCCCAAATGTCCATCGACTGATGAATGGATAAAGATGTGGTATATGCTATACAATGGAATATTACTCAGCTATTAAAAAAATGAAATCTTGGGGTACCTGGGTGGTTCGGTCGGTTGAGTGTCTGACTTTGGCTCAGGTCATGATCTCACGGTTCATGGGTTTGAGCCCCGGGTCGGGCTCTGTGCTGACAGCTAGCTCAGAGCCTGGAGCCTGTGTTGGATTCTGTGTCTCCCTCTCTCTCTGAACCTCCCCTGCTCATGCTGTCAATCTCTCTCTCTCCTTCTCTCTCTCTCTCTCTCGGAAATAAATAAAAAACATTAAAAATTTTTTAAAAAATGAAATATTGCCATTTGCAATGATGTGGATGGAGCTAGAATGTGTTATGCTAAGTGAAGTCAGAGAAAAATACCATATGACTTCACTCACATGTGAAATTTAAGAAACAAAACAGATGAGCATATGGGAAGAGGGAGAAAAAATGAGAAAAGAGAGAAACAAACTATGAGAGACTCTTAATGATAGAGAACAAACTGAGAATTGATGGTAGGAGGTGGGTGGTGGATGGGCTAGATGGGTGATGGGTACTAAGGAGAGCACTTGTGATGAGCACTGAGTGTTTTCAGTGATGAATCACTGAATTCTGAAACCAATATTTCACTCTGTTAATTAATTAAAATTTAAATTTAAAATTGGAAAAGAAAGTAAAAAAACAAAATCAGTTCCAGGTGGATTCTTGATTTAAATAAGAAAGACACATCATAAACTGAATATCATTATGAAATCAGCATGTTCCTTCCTTTTTAAAAAAACAAACATGGGCGCCTGGATGGCTCAGTCGGTTAAACGTCTCACTTGTGCTCAGATCATGATCTCACAGTTCAGTGTCGGGCTCTGTGCAGACAGCTCAGAGCCTGGAGCCTGTTTTGGAGTCTGTGTCTGTCTCTATCTCTGCCCTTCTCCTGCTCAGACTCTTTCTCTCTCAAAAATAAAAAAAAGAAGGTAAAAAAAATTAAAAAAAAAGAGGGGTGCTTGGGTGGCTCCGTTGAGTCTGGAGCCTGCTTTGGATTTTGTGTCTCCCTCTTTCTCTGCCCTTCCCCCAATCACACTCTGTCTCTCTATCAAAAATCAATAAACATTAAAAAAAAGTTTAAACATAGAAAATCAATAAACAGAATGGAAAATATTGTTATATTCGATATATTAAAATTAAGACTTTCTATTTACTAAGAGACGAAATAACAAATTTAAAGGACAAGATATACGTAACTGACATATGACCAATGTCCAGGAAGACCAACAACCAAATGAAATGGACAACAGACTTGGTGACTTAACAGTAGTGAATATCCAAACAGTCAAAAAATATATGAATGGAGGCTCTATTTCATTAGTCACCAGGAAAACGCATATTAAAATCTAAATGAGGTACCATCTCACACATACACACACACACACACACACACACACAGAATTAATAGAAATGAAAAGAATAACAACAAATATTGACAAGCATCTGGAAGAAATAGAACTCCATACACTGTTGGTAGGATTGTATAAACTGGTATAAACGTTTTGCAAAATTGTTGGGCAATATCTACAAAAGCTGAATATGTGTGTGGTTTATAAGCCAGCAATTGTATTCCTAGGTATATATCAAAAAATTGCACAAGCCTGAAAGAGAATGATGAAAAAATTTCATAATGGTATTATTTGTAAGCTAAAAACAAAACAGCCAAAATGTCCCTGAGCTCTGGAATGGATTAAAATACTGTGTTATGTTTATCAGTAGAACATTGTAGAAGAAAATTGCTTATGAATGAATTACCATTACACTCAACAAAATGAATGGCTCTCGACACTCCTAATGTTAACAGCAGGAGAAACCAGCTGTAAAAGATCACATATGATTCTATTTAAACTATACTGTTTAGAGATACAGGTTTGGGAGGTAAAACTGTAAAGAAATACAAGAAAAGTAAACATTGTGGTTACTTGTATTAGGAAAGGTCACTAATGATTGGAAGGAGGCATGAAAGGAGTTTCTTTGCTGACAATATTCTCTTTCTTGACCTATAGTTGTAAAACAAGTGTTTGCTTTGTCATAACCTATTGGGCTATGTATGCTTTTGATTTGTGAATTTCTGTGTATGGGAGCTGTGTGTATGCCCACACACACAAATGATTAATGGAAAGCCTGCATAGTTGAATGAGTCTTTATATTTTGATGGAGAATTTAGCAGTGCGAAATTGAGTGGGAATAATGAAGTGAAAATACAACCATTTGTAGAAAAGTGTATAATCAATTAGCTGAAAGTTCAATGAAAACAAGCAAATCTTCTTTACCGTAGTACTCTATAATTGAGACTTTTTCAACTATGAGTAAAAAAATGCTATAGTTTTTGCAAATGTTGTGTGCGTGTGTGTGTGTGTGTGTTGAAAGGATTAATATTATAATGAAAGTCGGCATCAGAAGAAAGAAACAGCATTTTAACTTGGAGAATAACTTCTAACTATGTTTTTTCCCAGTGAAGCCAAATTCTTTAAGCGCCAATCGAGTAAAAAAAAAAAAAAAGATCGTTCCTGAATGCAAATAAAAGTTGTTATGAAAATGTGAAGTAAAAGTTGCTTTTGTTTTGGGGAAAAGAAAGGTAGGGGATTAAAACAGTCATTGAAGACATTCAAATTAAGTGGAAATGTTAGATGTGATGAATCATGCCTGAAGACATTTTTGTTCACACCCAGGTTGAGATTGCAAACCAAAGGTAGCAATAAAAGGAAGATGAGAGAACATAGTAACAAGATAGTATCTTAAAAAGGAGTTTATAAGACAAATCCATAAACACTTTTCAAGAACAATATGTCAGTGAAGAAATTAGGGGCGCCTGGGTGGTGCAGTCAGTTTAGCATCTGATTCTTGATTTCAACTCCAGTAATAATACCCGGGTTATAGGACTGAGCCCCATGTTGGGCTCTACGGTAGGCATGGAGCCTGCTTAAGATTCTCTCTCTCTCTCTCTCTCTCTCTCTCTCTCTCTCTCTCTCATGCCCCTCTTCCCTGATTGCGCTCTCTCTTAAATAAATAAATAGAAAAAGAAATTGAATATTTATTAAGCACCTGCTCTCTGCAAAACATTGTGCTAAATGTTAATACAGTGAGATACTATAACCACCATAGAAACCAATATATAACTATTGTGTTCTGAATATAAAAGAAATATGCTTAACTAGGACTCAGATAAGCAGAGTGAATTCGTAGAGGGATTGAGATTTCTACTGGGTCTTTAAGAGAAATAGGAGAAAGCCAAAAGCATGAAGGCAGAGAAGAACACAACAAACTTGAGATTTAGTACAGGGCTGTTTTTTATAAGAGTACATCTTAATCTAGGAGCTGGAGAGAGAGAAGATTGGAATGGTAAATCAGGAACATACATGAAAGGAATTTAATGTCAGCCAAGTAGTGGTAACTTCTTCTTATGGAAAGCCATGCAGTTTTTGAATGGAATACTATTACAAAATTATTTTTTGTTTGTTCAGTACTATGACATACCTTTTCCCCCTTTCTCTTATGGTTATTAAAAATCAGACCTTTAATTATAGTTCTTTGGGCATAACTTTTTTTCTATCTTGGTTGCAAGCTCTCTGTAAACAGAAATGGTCTTATCACAGTTACACACCATAGGATCCAGTATGCCCACTTGGTTTACTGTGGAAAAACAGGACTGGTGCTCTTAAATAGTTGACAAAGAATCTGAATACGAAGGAACCAGTAAAGGAAGTTACTAATTTTCTTTTTGAAATTTGAACACTGGATAAAAATTAACTGATAAGTGAAAAAGCATTATGAATACATAGTTAGTCCTTGAATATGTACATCAGATGATTCCAAAATGGATAGACTGTGAAAAATTGTGGTATGACTACAGTATGATATTGTTTTTCTGTGAAAGATAAGGTGCATTAATAATGACACACCTCAGAAATATCAGTAATTGGAAAAATGACAACACCTGTCCAGTGCCTAAAATAGTTCTTAGCATCTAGTCATTACTCAGTAGTCATATAATGAATGAATGTGTGAGCAAATGCCAATTTAATTTTTCAGTATTCTCTTACTGTTAGTTGCTAATACAATTTTAATACATATAAGTTTATATTATTTATATTATTATAAACCAAAGTTCAAAGAGCAGATATAAACATTTTTCTTCTTCCGTAAAGGAAGCACAAACATTTTTTTCTTAGGGAATTAAATTCACTATTCTAGCATATATTGAAGAGTATTTTATGTTAAGTGTGTTGATAGGATTTATTATAGGCAAAATGATACACAGTAATGATGTATTTGTGGCATACGCTTAAAGCATATAAGGCCTTATATACAAGAAAACAAAATTGATGCATAGGATGTTATATCCAATAATCAGTCAATTTTTAGTTCTTATCCATACTGCCATCAACCAAAATGTTAGGAAAAAAATTAAATTATTAGTTTTTCAATAAGTTAAACGTATACTATCCATGTATTCTTCCTGAAAATAAAATTTAAAGAAATAACTTACATCAATATTACTAGTATTGAAAATAGGGAAGATATGATTTAAAGAGATGACTTAAGAACTGAATCTCAGTAACAGGTAGAATATAGGTAATAATTTTATAGTTAATGACTTATAGTACTGAATATAAGTGTTAAAGAGTAATCTTACCAGAGAAGATAAGTAATGCCAACACAAAATTAATAATCTGGATCTTAAATTATTTAAATAAAAACATCTGAAAGAGGGACAAAAAATGAAAAGACTGCTAAATTTCTCATCTAAAAATTGATAAGCTTTGTTTTAATCTTAATGTTAAAATAGAAATAAAGACACATAAAAACAAACTTAAGAGAATAATAATGATATTTTTCTAATTATATATAATTGTTTTTATGTTCAATATCTTTCACTATGTTTAGAAATATTGTTGATTTTCTAGGATCTTGAGTTAAAGACTAATGATGTCATTCATTTTTATATAATAACAGCAAACATTTAGAGCTATGAGTTAATCTTTGTATAGTTTGACGGGCATTTTCATACTTTTTAGTCCCTCTCTGAAAAATCATTTTTCCTCCCAAAATTAGAAACACAAAAGCAATACTCAGTATGACAGTACAGAGAATACAGAACATTTAAAATCAAAATTTTATAGTTTCCTTTCTTCTTTAGTGTGACCATTATTAGAATTTTGGTGGATATCAATTTATAATTCCATTTGCCTAAAAGTACAAATAGATTTTTCTCAAATTTATTATCATAGCATATATTTATTGGTCTGTTTTAATTTTGTTGGTTAACAATATAACATCTGTATCTTTCTAATTAATCAAAATCCTGGCTTATTTAACAAATCGCTGCAAAGTAATTCATATCATATACAAACCATATACAATTTACATTGATTCCCTATCCCATAGTTTATTGAATCATTCTACAATTGATAACCATTCAAGTTGTTGCTAGGTTTCTACTGTGACATCGTCCTTGATTTGTAAACAGTCTGTAACTACAGTTTTAAATTCTCATATGATCCTGAATGATTTTGGAGAATATTTCAAAAATTTTACATAGTTAAGTATTTTTGTTAGGAAGTAGTCCTTTAACATTTAAAAACATTTGCATAGTATCCAAATTCAGAATAACTTTCTAATGTCACACTTATAAATTATTTTTTAAGTTTATTTATATTAACAGACAATGAGAAGCTGGGGGAGGGGACAGAGAGAAAGAGAGGGAGAAAGAGAACCATAAGCAGGCTCCAAGCTGTCAGGCTGATGTATAGCTTGATCCCACAAAGGACAAGATCATGACCTGAGATGATATCAAGAGTAGGGAGCTTAACTGACTGAGCAACCCAGGGGCCCCATAAATTATTTTATTTAATTATTTGTATACCACTAGATCTCTTCAAACACTGAGAAGTTATTCAGGGAAGCATCTGTATATATTTTGATGCTTTGTTTTTCAGTACATAAATATTTATAACTAGTTTTGTCTTTATTGTGAATAGTATATTTTACCAACATCAGCATATCTCATTTATAATGCTTTGGTCCCAAATTCTATTTTATCTCTTATTATTATCAACCCAGTTTACTGTATATTTTCCTAGTAAATATTTTCAGATACCTTTATTTTAAGCTCTTATTTCAGAAATACTTCTTTAACAGTATGTAGTTACACTTTTTAAACCACATCTAAGAGTCTTAATCATTTAATTTTTAATAAAAATGTCTTTCATGTGGATTGTTATTACTGAAATGTTTACCCCAATTATTTAAATATATTTTGGCATTTCTTTTTTTCTTTTTATGAGTCAAATTTCTTTCCTTGTTTTTTCTTTTTTTTTTATTATTTTTATTTATTTCTAGGAGAGAGAGAGAGCGTGAGCAGGGGAGGGTCAGAGAGAGAGGGAGACACAGACTCTGAAATAGGCTCCAGGCTCTGAGCTGCAGTCAGCACAGAGCCCAACGCGGGGCTCGAACCCACGAACCGCGAGATCATGACCTAAGCGAAAGTCGGACGCTTAACCGACTAAGCCATCCAGGCGTCCCTCTTTCCTTGTTTTTTCAATACACTGATCAAGTTGGTTTCCTATTTTAAAAATTCTGTACATTGATTAAATAGAAATTTGGATAGATAGAAATACTTAATATCATGAATTTTTTAACATTCTCTTGTTGATTTAAAAATAAAATACACTCAATACAAATCTCTATGAGATAATTTTTGGTGGGACCTTGTATTCTGAAAAGAGCTTTCCTTTGGAAAAACAAATATACTAGTACACAAAAGAAAATATTGAAACAGAAGAAAGATGATTTACTAACTGTAACATTAAATGTATTATAGCTATACACTGGGAACAACAAAAAACAAACTCTAGAAGTACAATTCCCAAACAACATATAATCTACTTTCTGTCTTTTTGGTATCTATTCTTGACATTTCATGTAAAGGAGATCATTCAATATGTGGCCTTCTGTGTCAACTTTTGTCATCTAGCATAATGCTTTAAGATTTGTCCAAACTGTAGCAAGTATCAATACTTCATCTTTTTTAAAGCTTGTTTGTTTAGCAAGAGGGCGTATGCAAGCAGGGGAAGAGCAGAGAAAGAGAATCCCAAACAGGCTCCCCACTCTCAGCATGGAACCCAGTGTGGGTCTTGATCTCACAAACTGTGAGATCATGACTAAGCCAAAATCAAGAGTCAGACACTTAGCCAATGGAGCCTCCCAGGAACCCCTCATTTTCATTTTATTACTGAATAATATTGCATTTATTACCACATTTTTTTTACCCATTTACCAGTTGATGGGCATTTGACTCATTTTCAATTTTGACCTTTATAAATAACACTCATGTGGAAGTTTTGTGTAGACACTTGTTTTCAACTCCAAAGGAAATGGGGTATGTACCTAGAAGTGGAATTGCTGGGTCATATGGCAACCCTGCATTTAACATTTTGAGAAATTTCCAAAATACTTTCCAAAGTACCTAAATTATTTTGGATTCCCAAGAACAATGTATGAGGGTTCCCATTTCTCCAAATTCTCAACATTTCTTGCTGTGTTTTTTTTTTATCCTAGTCACCAAAGTTGATGAAGTGCTATCTCATTGTGGTCTTATTATAAATCTCCCTAACAACTAATGGTGTGGATATTTTTTCATGTGTTTATTTTCCATTTGGATATCATCTTTGGAGGAATATCTATTTAAGTCATTTGCCTATTTTTTGAACTATAGTTCAGATGCAATATTATATATTAGTTCCAGGTATACAACATAGTGTATCAAAAATTAAATATGTTACAAAATGATCACCATGATAAGTCTGTTTATGATCTATCACCATACAAAGTTATTACAATATCACTGATTATATTTCCTTTGCTTTATACCCCATGTCTTATAATTTATTTTAAAGCTGGAAGTTTGTAAAAAAATTTTTTGAGGTTTGTACTTCCTAATCCCTTGATCTATTTTGTCCATCTACCTGTTCTCTTCCCCTTTGACAACCACTAGTTTGTTCCCTGTATTCATGAGTCTGTTTCCATATTTGTTTTTTTTTTTTTTAGATTCTACATGTAAGTATAATCCTAGGGTATTTGTTCTTTTATCTGACTTATTTGTCTTAGCGTAATATTCTTTATTTCTATCGATGTTGTCACAAATGGCAAGATTTTATTCCTTTTTATTGCTTAGTATTCCCTTGTGTAATGTGTGTGTGTGTGTGTGTGTGTGTGTGTGTGTATACATATATACACAAAGGAATATCACTCAGCCATCAGAATGAAATCTTGCCATTTGTAATGACATGGATGGAGCTAGAATATATTATGCAAAGAGAAATAAGTCAATCAGAGAAAGACAGATACTATATGATTTCACTCATATGTGGAATTTAAGAAACAAAACAGATGACCATATGGGAAGCGTGGGAAGAGAAGAGAGGGAAACACACCCCAAGAGAACCTTAATCATAGAGAACAAACTGAAGGTTGATGGAGAGAGGTGAGTGGGAGATGGGCTAGAAGGTGATGGGTATTAAAAAGGGCACTTGTGATTGAGTACTGGGTGTTGTATGTAGGTTTTGAATCACTGAATTCTACTCCTGAAACCAATATTGCACTGTATGTTAACTAACTAAACTTTAAAGAAAATTAAAAAAATAAAGTGTACATGTGATCATATGTGATAAAAACAAAAATAAAAATAATAAAAGTAAATATTACCCTTCTATTCCTATTTTGTTGTGTTTTTGTCATAAATTTTGTCAAATGCTTTTTCCCATGTCTATTGAATTGATCATATGAGCTTTTTCCTATTTTCTGTTAATAAGGTATATTATAGTGGTTGATTTGCATATGTTAAATTAATCTTGCAGTCTTGGGATGAATCCCACTTAGCCATAGAGTATTACCCTTTTTATAGATGACTGGATTTGTTTGCTAGTATTTTGTTGAGGATTTTGCCTCTATAATCATGAGATGTATTGATTTGTAGTTTTGTTTTTTATGATTTCTTTGACTGTATTCTGTATTAAGGAAATACTGGCCTTCTGGAATAAGTGGGAAAGTGTTTCCTCCTCATCATCTATTTGTTGGAAGAACTTGTGAAACATTGATGTTAATACTTCATAAAGCTTTTAGTAAAATTCTCCCCTGAAACCATTTGGGTTTTGACTTTTCTTTGGAGGAAGGTTGTTTGTTTGTTTGTTTGTTTGTTTTATTACTAATTCACTTTCTGTACTTGTTTTATGTCTAGGTATTCCTTCTTAAGTCTGCTTTAGTAGTTTGAGTCTTTCTAGCAATTTATCCATTTCATATAGGTTACCTAGGTTTTGAAGTACAGTCGTTAACAGTGTACAAATAATCCTTTTCATTCCCATAAAGTAGTAGTTAATGTCCCCTCTTTCACTACTGATTTTAGCAGTTGAGTCTTTTTTATCTTAGTCCAGCTAAAGTTTTGTCAATTTGGGAGATCTTTTCAAAGAACTAATTTCTAATTTTGTTGATTGTCTTTATAGCTTATTTTTTTGGCTCTAATTATTTTTTTTCTTTCTCTTTGCCTAGGTCTAGTTTGCTTTTTGTGACTTCCTAAAGGGGAAATATTAGGCAATTGATTCTTTTTTACTATAGGCATCCATTTCTCTCCATTTTCCAGTAAACACTGCTTTTGCTGTACCCTATAAGTTTTGGTAACCTATAAGTTTCAGTTTATTTTGGTTGTATTTTTTATTTTCTCAAAAGATTTTCTAAATTTACCTTGTTATATAATCTTTGTTTCATTGGTTATTTAGGGTTGCATTTGTTTAATTTCCAAATGCTCCTACATTTCTCAATTTTTCTTGTGCTACTAATTTCTAATTTAATTCCATTGTTTTCAGTGAGAACACTTTGTATGATTTCAGTCATTTTAAGTTCAATGATATTTGTTTTATGACCTAACAATTTGTCCTGGAAAATGTTTCACATACTCAAACAAAAACAACAAAAACCAAACAGACAAACAAAAACCCTGTGTATTTTGTTGTTGTTGGGTAAAGCATTTTAAAGTTGGCTATGGTTGGTTTATAACATTGGTGGAAGCTTCTATTTTACCGGTCACTTCTGCATACTTGTTCTGTTATTGACAGTGGAGTATTAAAGTCACCAACTATTATTTAATTGTCTACTTAACGCTTCAATTTTGTCAGCTTTGTTTCATGTGTTCTAAGCTTATATTATCAGGAGAATATATTTCTATCATTTTTGTGTCATTCTGATTAACACTTTTATCATTATACCCATTTTTTGCTCTCTAAAAACATTTACCTAAAAATCTATTTTCTCTGCTGTCAATATAGCCACTTCAGTTCTCTTTTGGTTACTGTTTGCATCCTTCAACCTATTTATGTACTCGAATCTAAAGGGCATCTTTTATAGATAGCATATGGTGAATTTTTTAATTGTTCCAATCTCTGCTTTTTGATTAGAGTGTTTAGTCCATTGATACTTAAAATAATTAGGTATAATAAGGTAGGATTTCCAACTGCTATGTTTTGTTTTATTTTCTTTATCTTATGTCTTTTCCTCTATTCCTCAACTACTAGCTGTTTGTATTACATAAATATGTTTAGTGTACCATTTTTATTCTCTCATTTCTCTTGGTATAGGTTTTGAGTTACTTTCTTCGCCATTGTCCTGGAAATTACAGTTAACATTATTTTCAGACACTCAAGTTCAGATTGCAATTTAATTTCAATAGCATATGAAACTTTGCCCCTGGACCTATGCCCATTCCCTCCCCACTTTTTATGTGTGTTGTTGTTGTCATAATAGTTATATTTTTATATATTATAAACCCATCAGCAGTTTTATAATTCCTGATACATGGGGTAGTCTTTCACTACATGAATCCTAAGTATTACATGAATCATGACTTTCCTAATCAGATAGGAGAAAAAATAATTAAACACAAATATACATTTTTATTGACTTCAATACTTGCCTACATAGTCCTCTTGGCCTGTCCTCTTCACTTCTTTGTGTGGAGTTGAGCTACTATTTAATAGCTTTTCATTTTAGTCTTAAGAACTCCCTTTATATTTCTTGTAGAGAAATACCATGGGTGACAAATTCTCTGTTTGTGTTTGTCCGTGAATCTTAATTTCTCTTATTTTTGAAAGATAGTTTTGCTGTGTATAGAATTCTCAGTTGACATCCTTTTCTTTCAGCCCTGTGAGCGTGTCATCCCACTGCCTTCTGGCCTCCACAGCTTCTGATGAGAGGTAAGTTACTAATCTTATGAAGAATCATTTTGCTTAATGAGTCATTTTTTCTTACTAATTTTATGACTGTCTTTGTCTTTTGACCATTCCATTATGTGCCTAGCTGTGGATATCTTTGAGTTTATCCTACTGAAAATTCAGAGGTCTTAGATGTATGGAGTTTTTAATCAAATTTGGGGAGTTCTAAACCATTATTTCTTTAAATATTCTTTCTGTCCCTGCTTTTCTTAATTCTCACCTTCTTGGATTCCCTTATGCATATGTTGGCATGATTGATGTTGACCCACAGCTCTCTAAGTTTCTGTTTATTTTCTTTCATCTTTCTATTTCTCAAACTAATTTCAATTGCTTGAAGTTCAAGTTAAGATTCCTTCTTCAGGCTGCTCAAATCTGCTATTGTACCCTATATTAGTTTGTTAGGGTTGCCATTACAAAGTACCATAACCTGAATGACTTAAAACAACAGAAATTTATTGTATCACAATTCTGGAGGTTAGAAGTCTGAGAGTAAGACATATGCAGGTTTGTTCCTTCTGAGGGTTGTTAGAAGATTTTGTTGCATGCATCTCTTATTTAGGTGTTTGCCAGCAATCTTTGCTATTCCTTGGCTTGTGGACAAAGCACCCCTATTTCTGTTTTGATGTTAACATTGGTTCAATATGTGTGTCTCTTTGTCTCCAAATGTCCTTTTTCTACAAGGAAATTTATTTTGTTGAATTTAAGGTCCATCCTAATCATTTCATTTTAACTTGATTAGCTCTGTAAAGGCCCTATTTCTAAATAAGGTCTCATTCTAAAGTATGGGAATTGGGATAACATATAAATTGGGGAAGGGGTGCAATTTAAGCACACAAGACCTTTTAATGTTTTTTTTTCATTTCATTATTGTGTTGCCACCTCTAGAATTTCTACTTGTTTGTTTCTTAAAATTTCTATTTCCTTGTTAAATTTTTCTCCTTGGTGAGACATCATTTTCATATTTAAGTCTTTAGACATGGTTTAGTTTAGTTCTTTGAAACTATTTATTATAGGTGATTTAAAGTTTTCATCTAGTACATAATTACTGAGGAACAGCTTTTATTGATTGCATCCCCCCCCCCAAATATATGGGCCATAATTTCTGGCTTCAATGTGTGCCTAATAAGTTTTGTTGAGAACTAGATATTTAAAATAATAAGCTTTGGAAAACTCTGGAAGCCCTTGTGAACTCTGGAAACCCCTCCTCCACCAGGTTTTGTTGTGGGTAATGCTGCTTCTTTCTTTATTGACTTTCCTGGATTCGTTCTGTAAAACCTTCATTCCTTTATTGCTTATACAGCTATTGCAGTCTGTGCTCAGTTCGATTAGTGGTTAGCTAAGGTTTGAACAAGGATTTAATTAAATGCCTTGAACCAATAAGCCTCCAGACTTTGCCAAGGGGCTCTGTGTGCCCCTGTGTGTGGGGGGGAGGGGGGGGCATGTCTTCATTGCTCCTGCAGACAATTAACAACTCGGTTTTAAGCCTTCACTTTCTGCCTCTGCAGAGCCCCATAGTCAACCAAAGTTGCAAGTTTAATCCCTTATGAGATCTTTCCTGGGCATGTACATAGCTTTGCATATGTTGTGACTTTCAGTACTTCCAGGAGTATGCTGAAAATTTCAAAGCCCTTATAGACAGCGCATTCCCCAGTTTCTAATTTTTTTGGTCAATCTTTTGTTAATACCAACTGATATTAGGTCTTGAGCAGCTGTGATAATAAAAAAAGGGCTGCTGATATTTTTCAACAAATTCTCTAAGATTGTTCTCATAGAGTGAGTTCTGAGTTAGGTCAAATAGAATTTGAGCTTTTCCAAAGAGCTGCCAAACAGGAAGAATGTAACAAATTTGTGGATATGACTTTCTGGAAAGCTCCAAACTGATTCTATTGCACCCAGTGACTGCTAGGCTGCTAATTTTCCTCGCTACCATCAGTGCAGGACTATTACTTTTCAAGGCCGAGGCAGAGCTAGGGAGAGGAGAATGGGACTGGGTCAGGTCAAAATGCTGTGTTCTTATGGAAATTCACCTGTTTTTATTGAATAAAGTCTCCTTGAGTTGTTGCTAACTTCTGGTTAATTTCCATAGTTCTTAAAAGGTTGATTTGCACAGGCTCTGTGCTGACAGCTCAGAACCTGTTTGGGATTCTCTCTCTCTCTCCCTCTCTGCCCCTCCCCCACTCATGCTCCCTCTCTTTCTCTCTCTAAAAATTAATAAATATTTTAAAAAGTTGATTTTCCACAATTTTTGCAAGTGTTCTTTTTTATTTTTTTCTTCTTTTAACATTTATATATTTTTGAGAGATAGAGTAGGAGCAGGGAAGGAGCAGAGAGAGAATAAAACAGAATCCAAAACAGACTCGGGACTGTGAGTTGTCAGCACAGAGCACAATGTGGCACTCGAAGCCACAAACCAAGAGATCATGACCTGAGCCCAAGTTAGAGCTTAACAGACTGAGCCACCCAGGTGCCCCAGCAAGTGTTCTCACTACTTTAATAAATTAGCATATTTTCAGAGGTCTTTATTCCTCCAGTCCAGAAGTGTTTCAGAGCTGTTTTTAAAATCATTTTCCATATTATAGTTTTATATAATCATTCCTGAGCCACTTTTAAGATAAATTATATATACTTGTAATTCCATGATATGGGTTACTTTATTCTTAAACAATTCTTTCATTGCCCTTTTCAGTTATTTGGTGAAAATGAGTACACATCTATATAAATGCCTTGGCATCTTGCACTAAAAATGGTGGTGCCATTTGGGAGACATGTGCGTGTTGGTAGACAAAGCAGACAGGATTTTACAGGGCTTTATTATCGTATGGATTTCCTACATGTTACAGAATAAGAGTTCCAAACTACTATATTATGTGAAACTTTTAGAATGATCATAACATTTATCAGGAATCAAAATTATTTACCAGATCTGATTGGTTTCAATAAACAAATCACTATATTTCAAGCATCTTAATGCCAGAATTTATTGTAAATGTAAGAGGTAAAATATAAAAGTAATAACATCATAAGAAAAACAAATTAAGGTATTCTATTTCTATACGTCTTCATCAACTAGTTGCAGAGTTAGGGTCTGTTTGGGGGCTCTTTAATCTTATTTAGCAAGCTTCTGAAATAAGAACACCAAAACAAAAATAAAGATGTAAAGATGTTACTATCATATCAAAGCACCAATTTTTCAATATGGAATTTTTAGGTGGACCACTTCTGTAAACATCAACTGTAAATCTTTGCCTATTTCCCTGCCCCCATCCTCTACCCCTTGTATTCCAGGTACAGGTCTGTTTTTCTAAGTTTTAAACTTTCTGGATGGTAATTAATATGTACCTGATACATGGTTTAGAAATTGGCCATCTTAGAACTTCCTTTAAATACACCTATGCAAAGACACTTAATTCTTAGAGGAGCCGAACGCAGTACTCACCAGACTTTTCAGTAAGGGTTTGGTGTTGGATGTTCACTGAGGTAATGGTGACATGGAGCCATGTGTTAAACAAGTAGAATAAAATATCAGTGATTAATTTCAAATGAGGGAATTCTGGTACAATTAAAAAATTTCAATGTCAAGAGTGAAAAAAAAAGAAAGAAAACCACATTTCTACGAGAAAGAAAACCACATTCGGGAATTAAAAAGCGGGAAGAATTTTTCACTATCCCTAAGATCTAATTTTGTGATTGAGAATCTGCCTAAAAGTGATTTTCACTTTCTTCATTTTCCACTTAGGCCTTTTAGCTATTTGGTAAATCACATGTTGTCATTAGAGATGCTTGATTTACATACAAGTAAGGTCTATCAATTATCAGAGTCTTCAGGCATACTTGTGTGGAATTTATGATACTTAAATCTATGGAAACTTAAAAAAATGATAAATGTTGGTGATAGCTAATGGGTAAATAAACTTGAACTTTTTTTCAAGCGTGGTTTTCTAAGATTCTGTTCATAGTATAGAAACGGAACACAGACACTGGCGTCAATAAGAAATGGAATCGTATCTCAAATCCATCATGATTTACCAGCAGGAAGACTTAGAAAAAATTTAGTGACATTTTCTCAATTTCTTAATTTGTAGAGGCTAATGTCTCAGTTTTTAGTTTTAATAAAAGTATTTATGCATATATCATGTAATTCATATCTAATTAATGTACAGTATTTGTCTAAGTGGTATCAAATCATTAATATCCCTATAACCTGCTATAAAGCAAACTTGCTTTTTATGTAACTTTACAAATATATGAGCTTGAAAAAGTATCATGGATATTATAATAGTCTTCAAGTCTGAGATTTTTTTTTCAAATAGTCTTGTAACTTTGTGTTTTGCGTAACTGATCAAACTTCTTAATGTTTCAGTTTATTAATCTGTAAAATGGAAAAGATACTTAAGAGGACTTCAAACTGCTTATAAGCTGAGAACCTTTATCAGAAAACCACATCAACCTAGCTTACATATCGTTTTTTAAAATTTTTTAATGTTTATTTATATTTGAGAGAGAGACAGTGTAGGCAGGGGAGGGGCAGAGAGAGAGAGAGACAGAATCCAAAGCATGCTCCAGGCCCTGAGCTGTCAGCACAGAGCCCAACACAAGACTTGAATTCATGAACAGTGAGATCATGACCTGAGCCAAAGTCGGACGCTTCACCGACTGAGCCACCCAGGCACCCCAAAAAAAACATACCTTATTGAAAGTATCCTGTGGTATATCATGAAATAAAAAAGAATGTTGAAAAATAGGACTCAGGAGTGGGGAAAATCAAAGTTCTGGAACCTCAGGAACAGAAAGTTGTTACTCTTCACTTTATTATTCTGCAATTAACAAGACTCTTGAATCTCTGTGCCTCTTAATTCAAACTTTGTTGAGAAAGAACCTGATCCTCTCTTCTTGTGTCTACCTTACTTCCAAATAGTATTGGCTAAGAGATTAGTATTAAGATACCACAATTATAACTATAGGTATCTACTCCTATTGGGAGTGGACAGTGATTTTTAGCCAAGAATTGAGAGCCAAATAGATGACTCTAAAAAATTATCTTCTACAGTCCACTTCTTGGATGTCCAAAACTGAGAGGCTCTTCTTTCTTCACATGTGATGCCAAAAATGCACCCATTAGTCATGATTCAATTCTCCAGTGGTCAAACACAAATGCACACATTTCCTCCCCATAAGAATTCAATAAAAGGGCATTCATTTACTGCATCCACAAGAGATGTCAATGAAGAATTATTGGAGTTCATGATTTCTAGGTGATGTTCATTCTCTCTTAGTTCCATTGCCAGCTCCTCTATTATTTTGTAATCTATGTGCTAAATAGTTAATTTAGTTGAAATAGAAGAAAAATAAGAAATAGATGCATGATTTATTTGCGAAGGCAGTCCCTTTGTTCTTTTGTAATCAACTACTTCTCACAAGTAATAAAAAATAAATACAATGTTATCCATAAGAATTTTTACAAACTTTGAGTTTCCAGATTTTTATAAAATATTGAAAAATGTGTTTGAGCTTATATTTTAATTTGCCTTATTTTAAAACTTTCTAAAAATACACTATATATTATAGTCAAAGGATATACCAATATTAGCACTATTGAAAATGAATCACTACTTAAAATTCAACTGTTCCCTTGCCTCTCCCCATCCCTACACCATTGGATATTTAAAGGATAAATTGAATTTTAAAAAATGTGGAGAACAAAATGTTGATTGCTAAGAAACCAAGCACTAACAATTGAGAGACTATTATCCAAAGAAAATCAATTATTAATTTTTCAAACAAATAAACCATCCCACTATCCATTTCTCATGGTTAGAATCTTTGATTTCTCATAAATTTTTTCCTTCATAGAAACTTTATTATCAACATTATCATCATAATGAATATGAAGTCATAAAAGCAAATATATCTTATTCTAATATATGTAGCATTCCCATTTAAATGCTTTCTGAGGTTGAAATGGTAATCAGCCAGCCAACCAATATTCCTTCCCAATCATCTTCAGTTTTCCTCTCTCTTCTAAACTGTCATCTATCCAGATTTCTTTAGCCCTTTGCAAAAGAATGGATTTTACAGAGAGCCTAAATTCTACAACACTAGAGCAGTGATTCTTTGGCTAAACATCAGACTCACTGTGGAAGCTTGGGTCCTATCCCTGCACGCTCTGATTTGATTGACCTAGAGTGCAGTCTAGATGCTGGAATTCTTAAAAGCTCTCCAAATAATCCTAATATGAAGACCAGGATAAGAACCACAATGCTAAGTGGCAGTAAACTTGAAAGATTAGTTTTTGATTGATCCATTCTTACAATGAGGAAGATGGAGTTTTCCCCTGTGAGTTTCACCTGATGGGAGAGCAGCAATGTAGCTCAAATTTTCAGAGGAGGAAGGTATAGGAAAACCATTTAAAAAAAAAAAAAAATGGTGAGAATGGTGAAAGGAGTGCTTCAGGGGAGCTGGGCTGAGTGTCGCCCAGATCAGGTATGGTCACTGGCAGCTTAGTGCCATCTGGGGGCATGAAAGCAAGAAGCTTGTGCCTCCAGCCAGCCTTGCTCCCATGCCTCCTTTCTCATCTGTGTATTCTTCATATACATTGAAAGAAGCTGTCCCCTTACTTACGTCTAGTAGTATATTTCAGTCAGTCATCATCACCATTGTGCCAGCTACCCACTCATTCAACCATATATATATATATATATATATATATATATGTGTATATGGTATATACATATATATGGTTGTGTATGTTTTTTCTACCATCCTTTCTCCTACTTGGCTATATAGTTGGACGGTAGCCACAGGAACCTAAAACATAATTTGTGTAATTCAGTCACATCTGCTTCTCTTCTTGCCAGAGATTGGTTTACGTGTGAGCATATAACATTTCTCGCCAAAAAAATACCTGAGGGGTTCTGCTGAGGGGTATGGAGTTTGAGTCATACCCTCCATGAACAAATGAAGGACAGAAGAAGTCACCATCTTCTTTCAGTCTATATTTCATGGCAGGCTGTGATTCAGAGTATATAGCAGCTCTCATTCACCCAGAAATAAAGTAAGTCCTTGTTGATATTCTTGAGCTAAATTTATCTATTCCTGGGTGGTCTCTACATGAGGACTTTTATAATGTGGAATAACAATTCTTTATTGTTTCGGCCATTTTTAATTTGAGTTTTCTATAATATGAATATAATGACATCCTAAACAATAAAGCCACATACAGATTACATTACAAAAAAAGTATAGACATTAGCAGTGAATTAGCTCCATCCTCTGTCTTGCTTACTCAATGATTCCTATTTTCTGTTCTGTTACATAATTGCATTTTTTTGTTTATATTAAGATCACAAGGGTTTCTGGCTGGTTCATTCAACAGAGAATGCAATTCTTGACCTTGGTTGAGGGGTGGTAAGTTCAGGTGCCATGGTAGGCACGAAGCTTACTTAAAAAAAAAAATGCTAGTGGGGCACCTGGACGACTCATTTAGTTAAGCATCTGGTTCTTGATATTGGCTCAGGTTGTGATTTTATGGTTTGTGGGACTGAGCCCTGCATGGGACTCTGCGCTGAGAACATAGATAGAGCCTGCTTGGTATTCTCTCTCCCTCTCTGTCCCTCTCCGCTCCTCCACTGCTCGTGTGTGTGCTCTCTCTCTCTCTTAAAATAAGTAAATATTTTTAAATGTTAATTATATTAACGTTTAAAAATCAGACAGGAATTCCAAGTAAAACCGAGGCCATCATAATTTACAGTATTACGCTTCATTCATTCCAAGAGTTTGTCCTAATCTTTAAAAATCTCCACAGGAGAACCTTCATAACAGTTCCTCTGGAAGTATGAGATAATCTCATAACTCTTCTAATGTTGACATTCAGGAACTATTTCCAAGTGACAAAACAAAGAAACAAACAGATGAAACAAAAATAAAGAAATCCAACTTGCATAGTGTCCTACTTCCTACAAGGGCAATATCTTAACCTCCCAGTAAGTGAACCTCATTTCTCAACAAATCCAAACAAAGACAGTTCTAAATATCCCAGGGACACTAGTTGCTAGAAAGTCTTTTACCTTCCAAACATTTTAACTGACTTGGGTATATAATGAAAATAGTTTTACCTACATCGGTCTTGAAAAAGAATACAAAACGTTTTTCTTGGCTGTGATATTATATACGAAGCTGTCTGAAGCCTGTCAGTCTTTTGGGAGATCATAATAAGGAAAAACTAATGGGGTGTATGTAATTTGATAACAGGGCTCATGCACTCAAGGAGGGCCCCTTCCTGTCCATGGAAAGCTCAGAAAATCTCTACTTGGTTGAAATTTTGAAAAAGAGGAGATTAGATTGAGAGAAAAATATTTGCCCTTCTAAATCTTTTTGAAAATTCTTAAATAGTGTTAATTAATAGGTCTTTGATAAGCTGATCTTGAAAACAATTCAGTCAGGTCATAGAACCTAATCTTTTAAACTTTGATGGGTGCATTCCATTTCCCATAAGGAAGTAGAAGTAATAAAATATTGTTCCTCTTCTTGTAGCAAAAGAACGCTGTGTAAACTCAATCATCATTCTTTGCTTTGAAGCCATCTAAGAGCCACTGATGCAGAGACATCAAAAAATGAAATTACTGCATACAAAGTAATGAACTAATTTCTGGAGAAGAAGGAGACCTTCTCAAATAAGAAAGCAGTAGCTTCTCACCTAGCTGGGAGCTGCCACCCTTTGGCTTTAGTCTGTTTGGCAGGGAACAGAGGACTTTCTCAGTCTTGAGAGAGGCAGAGAGATGCTTTTAGGACAAAGAAAATTCAGCTCAATTTTTAATGAACATGTGAGCTGTCATGAGGAACCAAAATAAGAAATAACCCCAAATGCAAAACAAACAATCCTGATGTTCCAATCCTTTCACAAGAGTATATATTTTGTTAAATAAATAATGAGTAGGGAGAGGGCCACGGCGTGGAGGGAGATAGAGTGGTGCTTTAATCCCAAAGTCTCGCTGGAAGAAGGCACCTGACCTCAACCTCAAAACAAAAGTTTCCTTAATATGAAACTAATCAAAGCAGCAACCCAGCCTCTGTCCAGTTAATTTCTTCATACGATCAAAGACCGTAACACCTTGTAAGGGCAGGAAGCTTGTTACTTTCTTAAAATTGGTTCTCAGTCCCCAAAGCTTCTTTGGAGAGAGGAGCCTAATGGAACTCTCAAAATATTTGGAATCAGAAGTAAAATAAAGCTAATCAGAGTTGCAAATAACTTCTAGTAGGTCTAGAGATCTCACCACTGATGGCTAACAAAGCAATAAGACCTCTCTGGGGGAAAATAGATCTATATCTGTATCTATATATCTGTATCTATCTAACTTCACCATCAAGTGCTATCTTATATATAGTATCTAGGATACAAGAAAACATTGTGAGATATGTGAAGAACATGTGAAAAAGCCAAATCAACACACATAATCAAGAGAAAAAAATGTCAGTCGAAGCATTATGAAAAGATGAGCTAGCATGTGTGCTGATGAATGTCAGCTAGTCTTACTGTGATTATTTTGCAATATACACACATATCAAATCATTATGTTGCACAACTGAAAGAAACTATTATAATGTTGTATCAACTATATCACAATAAAAAATAAGTTTTTGGATTAGCATACTAGGACTTAAAAATACTATTTTAAATATGTTACTTTTTAGAAGATGTACAAAATGAATCAATAATTGTGGCATGCCTCAAAGAAATGGAAATTCATAAAGAAGTGATTATAGCACTGAAAATTATAATTTTTAAATGAAAAATTCATTAGGGAGGTGTAAGAGGATGTTAAATAGGTAAGAAAGGATCAGTGAATTGAACTCGATTGAAATAAATTGAAACTATCCAAACCAAAGCAAGCAAAACGAAGCAATAAATAAAACAGAGAAGTCAGTGACCTGTGGACTAATATAAGCAGAGTAACACTGGAGCCCTAGGAGAAGAGGTAAAGAATAGAACAGTGAATATATACAAAAGGCAATGACTGACTTTTTAATAAAACTTAACAACAGTTATCAATTCACAGATCCCAAAAGTCCAATGAACTTCAGGCATTTTAAAAACAATGATACCACAGCAAGACATATCAGAGTCAACCTATTGAAATATAAAATCTTGAGATCATGACCCGAGCTGAAGTTGGATGCTTAACCAACAGAGCCACACAGGCGCCCCTCAAAATATAAAATCTTAAAAGCAAAGAAGAAAAGCTAAAAGTGGCCAGAAAATGAAGGCACATGACTAAATTCAGGTGAACAATATTAAGAATAGTTGACTTCTTGTTGCTCAGGAAAAATAGTGGAAATCAGAAAACAACAGGATAGTTTTAATGTGCTGCAGAAAAATAACTAACAACTTAGAATTCTGTCTTTAGCAAACATATTTTTCAAAACCAAAAGCAAAATTAAAGCCAAGAGAATTTTTCACAGAAGGCACATAATACTGAAGGAGATTCTTCAGGCCTAAGAAAAATAATTCCAGATGGAAATTTCTATCTTCAGGAAAGAATGAAGACTATCATAAATATAAAACATTTTTGGTAAATATAAAAAATTATTTATGAAATTTCCTTAAAAGACTGTTATTAGATGTTTGAACCAAAAATAGCAACAATAAATGGCAGTTTTATATATATGTGTAGAAATTAATACAAAGTAGGGAAATTATAAAACAAATGGAATGATACTGCTGTACAGTTTTTTACAGTGAACTGTGATCAATTGAGGCATATCTTAAAGAAACTACAAAAAGTATATTTTCTAAAAGGAGTAGCTAAAAATGCAATAGAGAAGAAAAACTTGAATAGCAGAAAATACTTGTTTCACCTGAAAGACATCAAAAAAGCAAGAACTAGGAGGAAAAAGAAAAGATGAAACAAATAGAAAATAAGTAACAAGATGGTAGAGTTAAGCCCAAAAATGGAACTCTTAAAAAAAAAAAGCAAAACCGATACCCAGTCAAATCTGTATCAATACAATGGTTCTGCTATGCATATAAGATAAGGAATAACCAGTTAAAGCTTTTCTACCCACATTTTTACAATATTTTATTCTGTGAGCACATTTGTATTTGTGTCTTCAGGCAACATCTCGTCCCCTCATTTTTACCATTTGGGTAGAAATGATGCCATAAAAATCCCATTGGCTATGCTCTGCAGCTCTTTAGAGAAGTCACATTCTAAGCCTTAAATTTGAGAAGATGGAAATGGAAGATTTTGGTCTACACTAGCTCTAGGTACAAGAAAAAATTGTTTTGACTATTGAAATATTTCTACAAATCAGGTTTGCAGACATCAGATGTTCAGTTTCAAATTATAAGTTATCTCCCAAGAAAGAAACATGAAAAATAGATGCTACAAAAATCTGTAAGAGTAACTAGCACCAATTCTCTTCTGAGAACAAAGTAAAGGATAGGATAAATTTCAGGGAAGATACTCATGATTTTAATCTTGATAGACTAATATTTATTAAGCATTAATATATTTTTATTATATTTATTCAGATTTAGCCTGGTTACTTTTTCTACTGTAGCAAAAAGTATGTAAATAATTATTAGTCAAATGTCAAACAGAAGACAATCAAGCCTTCTTTCCTGGTTAAATACACTGTAGTCTGAATACATATTTACTTTTTCTACCTTTTAGATCTTGCTTGATCATATTGGACTTTATGTAAAGTAGAAATACACTTTATTGTTTTGAACCACTGAGATTTGGGGGTTATTTGTATGAACTGTTAGTTCACTCTAATAATGCCTAGATCGTGTTTACTGAGGGTAGATAACTCCACATTTTAAAATACAATATTAATACAATACATCAACTTGATTTAATATGAATTATTCATTTTCATAAATATGAAATAGCTCTTGAAGAAACGTGTCATCGGTGTTCTTAAAAAATCAACAGGAGCAAGAATAACAAAGGAGATATGTCCGGTTTTGATGGGTTCTTTCTATTCTTCACAAAATAACAGTTGAAATTACTGGAATATGGGGCCCCTGAGTGGGAAAGAAGTGAAAGTGTTCTAATTTAATAACAGAACTATTTTTCATGATTAGCAAAAGCAACAAGATTTATTATGATCATTTTTAAAATAAGTGGGTGATGGTCATGTGTGAAAGTCTTAAACGCTGGTTGCTTGGAAAAGCCTAGCACTATGGCAGCCATATGGGTTACCCAAACTTGCTCTACCTCCACCCCTCCCACAACTTTACCTTTCTGGCAAGATGAGTCAAAATAATTAAATCAGAAGTGGACCTTCATCAATAGTTAGTCTGATCATGGACAGGCAGCCAATCAAGTGTTCTGCTGCATCATAAAGGAAGATGGGTATAAGAGGAAGACAGAGAATGGTGGTATTTTTCCTGAAGAGCTGTGTCCAAACTAGCCTGACTTGGGGAAATATTATTGATTCAATCTGACTTTAGGCTGTTTGTCTCAAACAAACAAAAAACCCACTTGTGGGTTTCCAGGGATGTTTACTTCACCTGTAAATTAATATGCCTTGAGTTACTATTCATACAGAAGAACCCCTGGGTACAAAATCTCCTCTTGTGGAAACAAGTGAGATTTACCCGCAGAAAAGAGTAAAGTGATTGCCAAGAGACTTAAAGATGTTGGTTATGGGATGGTATTCACACTGAATGCGAGAGGAGGAAGAAATGCAGAAGAGAGCACGTAAGAGCCTGGCAACAGAGGCAATGAAACTGATTGCTGATTGTCCCTTAGTTAACAGACTGCCCCTTGCAAAAGATAGTGAGACCCAGCAATAGCCAGCTCTATAATCTAAATCTCTTGATGGAAAAACTGTTCGCAGAAGTGATGGATATCTAAAACATGAATTGTACTCTCCTCTTGGCTTTTAAGACATGACTACCAGTGTCCTAAATGATGATAATAAAGAGTTAAATAATGCCTCCCACATTTGTCAGCTTCCTGACCATCCATATCTTCGTTTTGTTTTAAAATGTTTTCAGGGCACCTGGGCCTGGGGGGCTCAGTCAGTTAAGCTTCGGACTCTTGGTTTAGGTTCTGGTCATGGTCTCACGGTATCACGAGTTCGAGCCCCGTGTCTGGCTCTGCACTGACAGTGTGCAGAGCCTGCTTGGGATTCTTTCTCTCTTCCTTTTTGCCTCTCCCCTATTAGCGTTGTCTCTGCCTCTCTCAAAAATGAATAAATTGGGGCACCTGGGTGGCTTAGTTGGTTAAGCGTCCGACTTTCGCTCAGGTCATGATCTCGCGGTTTGTGGGTTCAAGCCCCGCGTCGGGCTCTGTGCTGACTGCCAGCTCAGAGCCTGGAGCCCGTTTCAGAGTCTGCATCTCCCTCTCTCTCTGACCCTCCCCTGCTCACGCTGTCTCTCTCTCTCTCTCCTAGAAATAAATAAAACTTTTTAAAAAAATGAATAAATAAATAATAAACACATAAGTAAATAAAAACATTTTCTCTGCTCGGATTTAGGAACTGAGAAGTGAATGAGACCCTGACATCCAGTGGCTACAGTCTCCTGGCAGGTAGCAGGCCTCAAAAGGAACCAGTATAATGCATAATACTAATAAATTTTGAGCAGGACACATCCTGTCTCTATGGAATGTACCAGATGGAGATATTAATCCCTCCTGAATTAGCAATGAGGACATTAGAGACAATTGTATCTTCACAAAATCACGTTTTGTTCTTTTGCCTTTGGCATCTAATTGCAGCCCTCTTCTCATCTGAGCTCTTTCTGAAAGTCAAATTACTAGAAAGGCATTCTATATATAGTAATATAAAATATAATCTGTGGCCAGTGTTTAAGTCTCTAGGAGGAGGTTGAGATAATTTATGCAGCCCCCCACCCAAATTCTTATCCCTACAAGTGCTCTAACCGGCCAAATCCTCAAGCCCTGTGGATTTTGTTAGGTGTCCTAGTCATAAGTAAACAGAGTAGCTTTGCACAAAGCCACTCATTTCTGAGGCCTCAGAAAGTCTGATAAGGGTGCTGCTCGGAATCATGCCCAAATGTGCAACTACGGCCAGGAGTGAGATTTTTATGCATTCACTTTTATCATAGATACAGCTTCCTCCAGGTCATAAGAAAAAAGAAAAAAGAAAGAAAGAAAGAAAAGGAGAGGGAGAAGGGAACAGAAATCAGAAATTGGCACTGCACATACATCATTGTTTTAAACTCCACCGATGTCCATGCAAATTTGGTATTGTTATCACACTGCTACAGAGAAGAAAGCATCATTTAAGCAATAAAACAATTTGTAAGGGACATAGATTGAATAAGTAGCAAGGGCAAGACTGGTATAGAAAGCAGGGGAACCTGACTGAAAGCCTCTTTCCAGGACCTTGGCACAGCCATGCCTCCAAAGTGGCAGTAAATCCATGTGAAGAGACCAGTTCTGCAATGAATTTGTGAAATCTGACAATAAACTGTCCTGTTGATGCCATTCCCCAGCCTTCTACATTTCCATGTATTTGTCTATAGAAGAACTCTGCTGAATTGATTTTATACCAATGGCATACATTTTTCATAGTAAAGCCAGCTGACTATCTATGAATGTCTAAAAATCAATGCCGTCTTGAGCGTCCGATGCCAATATACCTCTGTAGCCTAATGAAGACTAATGTGTTGCTAAGATCTTTTAGGTGATTCAGATAAGGTTTGGAAAGTTTAAGCACCTTGTTCAAGATTACATAGCTACTAAGTGTGCTTTGCTCTGTGTCAATCACCAGCCTCAATAGGGACCACAGAGGCTCATAGAACACATTCAGAAGTTCAAAATCTGGGACTCAGAGAAGTGGATGAAAGGAAAATTTTGATGCATGTAGCAGCTTACCCACATTCAAGGGCATCTAGTAGTCATGACTCTTTGATGTTTGTTGATGAGGTAGCCTGTCAGGTGAGAGACTGTGAGCTCCCTCTGCACCTTTCTTTGGATTTCTGCTGTTCGAAAGTCCTCTCCAAATCAGAGTACGGAAATAAATCATGCACATAAATCAATCTGTGGACCATGCTGAACATTTTTTGCCTTTGGGTTCTCATATAGCATTGGGTAAATTGAAACAGTTCAATACCTTATTTCTTTTCAAATAATTTGTATTTTAAGCTGATTCAGATAATTCCCTTGAGCCAGTTGTATTCAGTGGGGTCCGGAAGCCACAGATGAGAATGTCAGGAACATCTTTTCACATGGACCAGAGCAGATGGGCAGGAATGGACTCCTGAATCATAAATTCATCCTGTTACCCCATTGAGGGAGATTACACAGAGAATTAATAGAAGGGTGAGTTAATAAATCCCAGATTTATAAAAATCCTTTGTCTTGTGATGTATTATCTAAAATTGAGACAGAAATTTGTATTCAATTCTGTAAAACAAAGAAGTAGGAAAGTGCATGAGCTGCTCACGTATTAAAGTTTAAAGCTCTCATTTGTTGTAAGGTGAGGTTTTCTGCAATCCTTGTACTATTATAATGGTGTGATTGCTCTAAATGAAGATCATGTGCAGTAATAAATGCTAAAAATGAGTGCATATACTATTTTTTGCCCTTTTTTGTTCATTGGCGAAGTTTGTACTAAATTTGCCTATGTCCATTTCTCTTTATAAAGGTAATGTTAATATGGTCTATTACTCCATTAATGAGGGACACTTTGTGAAATAGAACTACATTATATATCTTTCCTTTTGCTTATGCAAATTCCAACACAAGTAATTTGATGTTTTTTAATTCTCACTATTACATTTACAAAAAAGAAATCATTTTATTCAGCCATGAATATGTATGCATAAAATTATTTTTTTTCTCTCTGAAAAATAGGGATGGCTGCACTATTATTTATTTCAAGGTCCCTCAGTGCATCTTTTTTATTTTCATACTAAAACATCTGTTGTTAGATGACAATTCGATCGCTTGCTAACTACTTGAGGAAAAGGCCATGAAAATATTTTAACTGAATTTATACTTTTACATCCTAAGATGAAGAAGCAAACAATTATCGTTGTGCTTAGGAGACTGTGTTTTGCTTGTTTGTCCTTCCCTTCTCTGATCACACAGGCTTGGACATGGTAGGCAGTGACGGAAGGGGCCACGTGCATTGTCCTTAGTGAAGCCTCAGTAATAAGGGGTGCTTTCAGTGGAGCGGTTTAAGAGAGAATTCAGGATCTCACGTACTTATTTTTATTGTTTATCTTTGTTCAGTGACATTGAGGACAGGCTCTCACTTGACCCCTACTAACCAATGGCATCTGTGAAATGGTGGCCAAATTAGAGGGACAGAGGGAAATCAACTAAATTGTGGAGGAGACATCTCTCCATCAAACGGAAAGCCCCCAGCAAGTTTTGCTCAAGGTCAGCTGAGTTTGGAGTTGGGTAAAGAGATGGAAGAAACAAAAGTATTGCTGACTTTATTTTTAAAAAGCTTATTTGGAATGCAAAGACTATTTTCTGTAGATGTCTTGTAACATAACAAAAACAGCTTATTTGGTACATAAATCGCCTGAAGTAAAGGGTCTAGATGAGGAGTACCAGAAGCTCAACCTTTCACAGATAACACGTGGAAGCATTTGTTTTAAAAAAGTGAAATTCTGTCCCCCCCCAACCCCCAAGCCTAATGGTGACACCAATGGCCTGAGGCAAGGAATCTAGAAGAGTGGGAATCACTCTGGTGATGAACCCCCAGAGGATCACAGGGTAAGAAGTTGTATAAACAGCTAGGAACATGGCTTGTCCTAGGCAGTCACCTATGCATGGCATTCCTTTACTCAAAGCTCCATGATGGATTTGCCTTCCTCCCTGCTGCCAATTGTAGCAGAAAGAGCCATAGCAGGGTCAGAGGCCAGACTGTCTGGGTTCCTATACTGTTGCTTAATATCTGTATCATTTGGGGAAAGTTTCTTAGTCCCTCTGTGACTCACTTTCTGCATCTATAAAATAGGAATAATAATAACACCCCCGTCACTGGATTATTATAACGATTGAGTCAATACCTAGAAAATGCCTAGAACATTGTTTGGCATATTGTTAGTATTTCCCATCTTGTCAACTCAAACAATATCAAAAACACATGTTTAACTCTGTATTTTGGTCAAGATGTGGTGGATAAATACAAATTCATCCATGGATTTTTAAAGACAAATTTTGACTCTACTCTTAAGTGGTAAGACTCGAACTAGAGTACTGGCAAATTTGATGCAGCAGATCAGATTTGAGCTGAGCCTTGGGAACAGGAGAACCAAGATAGACAGGATGGGGCCTGAGGCCGTTACTAGAAATAGAAAACCAATGGCAGAGGTGCAGGATAAGGAAAAAGTAAATGAGGGCTTTGATTTTCCCTTCTCTTATCCTCACCTCCACCTAAATCACCAGCACATCTTCCTTGGAACATGTTGGGGTGAGCTGAGAAATAGGAACCCAGGTGGTGGGTCCCAAGGCAAAGTAAATGAGGGGTGAAATGGAGGCGTCAGATGTCATATATCTAAAAGAAAATGGAAGTGTAGGGGTCAGGAGAAAGGAGCAACCATTCAGAGCCCAGGGAATTTGAAGAGTCGTTGTAGTGATGAGCAAAGAAGACGATCCTATGGCTCTCTGCTATTCAGGTTGGCCTTTTGTTCATAAGCATCACAACCAGAATATAATATATTGGAACTTACTCTTCCTAAAATACTATCTTGTGAAGGAATTCACAGTATAAAATGAGTTATATGATAAACTTTGAGATAAGAGACATTGCAAAAAGCAATGTGAACCAGGATGATTAAAGAGTTTTCCATGGAGCGAGGGTGTTTAAACTAGGTTTTCATAAAAGAATTCTAGGGGCTCCTGGGTGACTCAGTCAGTTAAGCATCTGACTCTTGATTTTGTCTCCTGGTTCATGGGATGGGACCATTGTGCGGCTCTGTGCTGACAGTGTGGAGTCTGTGTGGGATTCTCTCTCTCCCTCTCTCTCTGCCTCTCGCCTGCATGTGTGCATGCTCTCTCTTTCTTTCCTCTCAAAATAAATAGGCTTTAAAAAAATAATAATTCTATATGTTTGAACCAGACTCAAAAGGTAGGATTTTCATGTTGTATTTAGAAGGACTGACAATGGTAAATATTGAGTAGAAGTAAGATAGGAAAAAATAAATTGAGGTGACATTGAAGAGATCCTTGAACACCAAGATGAAGGTCTCAAAAGGCAAGTGTACACAATGGAAAGCTGCTGAAATTTGAAGAAATCACAGATGCACTACTTCAAGTATATATAATGGAAAGGCTTGACCAGAAGGAGGAGATGCTAAAAGTATGAGGGAGCAATCAGGAAGCTAATATTGGAATACTGACTAAAAAAACAGAGAAGGAAGATCTACCTAAGTTGTCAGAGAAATGTAGAAATGGAGTCAGTTAACCTTGAATTGAGACAGTGAGGAACTAGATAGTTGCAATCTTAGGTTATGGAATCACGATGATGAAGGTTTAAGCCCTAGTCAGGCTGCTCACTCGTCCTTTGTCTTTGGAAAATTATTGAAACCTCTCTAAGCAGTTTTTTTAATCTGTAAAATGAGGGTAACAGCATGCACCTCACAGGTGTGTGTGTGTGTGTGTGTGTGTGTGTGTGTGTGTGTGTGTGTGTGGCTATGTGTATTAAAGCAGTACTTTTAAATAATTCACTATTGTCTCTGATTATAGTAAATTGCTCAAAAAATATTTATCATCACATCATTATGATTTCCATAAAAGAATTTCTGTTGTATATTGTTTCTTTTATTTAGAATATAAGATCTACAAAAGCAAGGATTTTTTGGGGGGTCCACTTTATTCATTGGTATATCCCCAGCAGCAAGAGTTTCAGAAACATAACAGATAGTCAATAAATAATAAGTTGAACAAACCATCATTATGATTCAATAATGGGAACTGAAAAAAAATAACAGAACTTTGGTCAAAACAGAAAGATAGAAAGAGGAAACTACATGGAGGGATGGCGACAATAGTTTTAGATAGTTAATTTTGAGGTGTAATTAAAGTATTACCTTCAGGCAAACATGTTACACCTGTTTAGCAGAAGCCATCAGTGTACCTACCATAGTCACTTTAAAATAATGATCTAGAATGTCCGGAGGAATATGCTTGCCAGCTCTTGGTACTCAGAACGAAAAGAGCTTTCTCAGTGTATGGGAGTAGTATTGGATAACAGCAGCAACATAGAGAACAAGAATTCCAAGGGGGTTTCAATTCAGTGAAACTAGAAATGAAGCTGACCTGTTTCTGAAGATTATCTGGCCTTTTCTGTTGCTCACAATACACAGAGAAATCTTTCTTCTATTTATTTATTTTTCTCTCAGTATTATCTCGAAATTCTTTTCACAGCACCCTTTTAAAATTAGTTGGCTATCATTCACTCCCATTTCTTACTAAATTGTTGCATTCTGTTCTTTTATTAATGGTGGTTGACAATTTAGGATAGACAAACCAAAACTTTTAAAGAGCCAAAAATTATTCATGACTATTGAATTGAAACAGTGAGAGGGAGTTGATGCACGAACCCCTTCATACAGTGATAAGGTTGAAAACAATATATGAGAAATGAGCAAATCAAAACAACATTTGAGCAATGAGTATGTCGATAGATTAATATCAAGAGTGAGTTAAATAAGTAGGAAATCATTATATGAATGTCAGCAAACAAAATTTATTATATAATGAAGAACACAACTCAATTGGAATAGCCATTTATCCAATCAACTGTGAGAGAACAAACCAGAAATAGAAAGATTTACTAAGAACAAATATTCCCTTTGAGGTTATAGACGCTGCAACAACACTTCTGTGTGAAATATAACACGTTTTGTATGGATACTAACTCTACATAGTAATAACTGATTTAATATTTAATTTCATAGTTTCAGAGTACCATAAACCTTATCGAGAGAGACAGAGTAAATTGGACATTTCAGAGGCGTAAAATTTGAAAAACAAGCTGTGGCAAGAAAGGATAAACAAGATCTAACAGTTTGATATATCACTGCCCCTGCCCCGAGAGTCCAGAGATAGTAGATGTAGAAATAGAGGCCCCGAGGAGACAGAGGAGGTTGAAGATGGATGGTATCAAATGTTACCTTTAATGGAAAACAACTTGGACGGAATGCTTTAAGCACTCCAGCCTCTTACTGCAGCTTTCTTGAAACTCTTGTCTTGCTTTCCTTCACCCCTTTGAAACTGATGTAGCAGCATGGCGCCTCTCTTGAGGTCAACACTGGGGTGAGACACACAATCTGTTTTCCAAGCTCTTTGGCTTTCCAAAGAGTTCAATCCAAGAGAAGGCGTTAGAAGTGGAGCAGTTCGTTGTGAAGGGCAGAGAGCCAAGTGAGTCAGCTGATAAGCACTCGGCGGGACCCTTTAGAGCCTAATTCCATCCAAGCCCTCTCTGTCCTTAACTGCTCTCCCGCAGGGTTTGCCAGTTTGAGAGGGAGGCTAAAAGATGCAGAGGACTCTGGGCAAGGGTGCCCATCGGAAATCACACTTTGTTGTAGTGAAAATAATACCTCCTCGTCCGTTTCTTTGATTTGGGCTTTATGTTTCCTATTGTACTGTACTTTATCTCCTCCAGATTTAACACAATACCTTTCCCGTAACCAAGTGTGCTTAATTATAAGGTTCACCATGTGGAAACTTTCTGGCTTAGAAACAGATGGATCTTTACAATAAAAGTATATGTCTTTCATAAAATGGATTCCAGGGTGATAACATTTATACTTGGGTGAGTCCCCTCTGTGACATGAATGTTATTCTTAATGCCTGATTTTAGGTATAAAGTAATGTATATAATATAATCACACCCAAATATTTTGATATAAGTGTAATACATTATAGTTATTTAAATGCCCCAAACTAAATGTTCAAGCCTTGACCAATTGATTATCTTTGCTTTTAAGTCTTAAAGGCTATTATATAAAGCTGAAACATTCTGTATTCATAAAGAATAAGGATTTTAACTTATTATAGAGTGTTCTGGGCATGTAAAGGATTTAGAAATACCTGTGATAATCTCTGCCTATGAGAAGTTTTCAACTGAGGTAAAGAAGTAAGACTTGAAATAAAAGAAAATACTATATGACGCTCTGTGAGCTTAAGTGCTAAGTCCTAGAATTTAAAACAGGAAGTATCTTAGAGATCACACCATTTAACCTCTTTGTTTTATAGAATATAAATCTTAGTCCCAGAGACGTTATCTCCATAGCAACACAGAAATCTCCTCACACCAAAATCTCCTAACTCCAAGTTGAGGGCTCTTACTCTAACCTCACTGCTGGACTGCTCTCAGGGCAGAGGAGAATTTAAAGCAGGCCCTTCATCCATGACCACTGAGGTGGCAGGTTCACATGGCTTCCTGCGGTTGACCACAGACAGGAATGTACTTAACTTTGTTTATGGAGAAGCTAAGGATGACCACGCAAGAGGCCAGAGAAAGAAGAGGAATGTTCCCAGAACCCACCTACAGTGAGTCATGGAAAGAGAAACAGAAGCTGAGAGCAAGTGAACAAATATCATCTGTCCACTGTGTCTCACCATGCTGATTAGTACTTCATAAGCAGCGATGCGTATTGGCTGAATGAAGGATCAGTGATTTCATTTGTTTCTCACAATTCTGCAAGGTATGGTTATTCCTGGCTTCACCAAGGACTCTGAGGCTATTCACTAAGCCAGCACTGTTCACTCATCCTCTGTTGAGAGGGTCTTATGCTGTACACAGTGGTACACAGAAGGCTCCTGTTCCCTACTCAATTAGAAAGTAGACGTACTGGAGATTGAACTTCCATGTTTGTCTGTGCACTCTGCCTCTGAGCTTTGCTTCTACATATTCAGAGAAGTTACAAGTAGAAGTTAGCTTTCCAAACAGGAGCTTTTAAAAACTACTTAAAAATTCCCACTCTTTACAGTTCACAGCCTGCCATGTGAGAGGGAATAGTGTCATCTAGACAGAGTCAATTTTGGTTAGAAAATGCAGTTGAGAAGAACAGAAGTCTGGAAAATAGAAGCACAGAGCACAGAGAAAGAGGTAGTCTTCGTATACTCTGTGTTCAAGACCAGGGCACAGGGAGAGCTGTTTAAATGGATTCAGATACAAGTACCTTGAGTGAGAGATCTGCACTGAGACAGAATGTTGGAAAATTAGAAATGACCAAGAGAAGAATGGATACATTTTCTTGCAGAATAAAAGGAATGAAAAAGATATGAATTGCATACACCAAAGACAATTTTTCTTTACTTCAGAATTCATATAAAAACACACTCTCTTCTATCCTGTCTTGTACATACCTTCACATACATGTCAGAACCCTGTGGTTTACAATTCTTTCTTGGCTTCTTCCTCCTACTTCCAATCCCTGACCATCCCTGCAAGCCTCTCCAGAAGTTTCTTTGAAACCCATGGGACAGAATAGTGGTATGAGAAAGTATCTAATTTTCAAAAATCATGGGTCTTATTCTGTGCTTGACATAGATATGGGCTTCTACTGAAGTATTTCAGAGATTCCTCTTAGCGATCAGGGCCTTTCCTGAGAGCTGGGCATGTATGTGGACTACGGAGAGAAGGACACACATACTATGGAGTCTTTTTTTTCTTCTGGCATAAATTCTTGAGTTTATAGGCTGTCTCCTGATGTGAACCATGATTGATTAAGTGAAGCACTCTTTTTAAAAATGGAGGCATGTGAACTAGTGTTGGGTATGTAAATTCACGAATCTCAGTCTTTATATCTAAAAGAACTACCACGAAAAAGTAAAATTGTCCTGCAAGCAGTTTCGTGAGTCTTACAGATGAGTCCTAACAACACTGACCTATAATGTTTGCATAGACACGTACCCGAGGCGAAACAAGTTAAGAGAAGGGCTTATAGCCGTTGTGTTTACCTTTGCAGACTCCTACCACAGAGCAAAATACTGCTCCCCCTCTAAAAACTGACAACTCAAGACTTCAAATGGATCAGTTGTTTTAAGGGATCCAATTTAACTCCAAACACTTCCTGTGCCCTGAGAAAATGTGACTAGAATATTCAGCTGTAAAAATCACAGAATCGTTAAATGTTTTAAACTAAAAGGCAATGTTAGAAATGACCTGGTTCAGTGGTTATTAACTTTTCATGGGGAAAAGAGAACCTAATATAATTTGGGGAATCGCTCCCTGAAAAAAATATATGCATATGCATATATTTGTAATTTGCATACAACTTTAGGGAGTACAGGAATCTCTTTATCCCTTCCTGTCAGAGTAAGAACTCCTGAGCTAGTAAGGATCCTGGGTGGTTCAGCAGGTTAAGCATCTGACTCTTGATTCGGGTCAGGTCATGATCTCACGGGTTGTGAGATAGAGCCCTGCTTTGGACACTGTGCTGTGCAGATAGCATGGAGCCTGCTTAGGATTCTCTCTGTCTCTCTGCCACTCCCTGCTCACACACATTCTCTCTCTCCCTCTCCCTCTCTCTCTCAAAATAAATAAACGTTAAAAAAAAAAAAAAAAGAACTCCTGAGCTAGTGAAACCCCCAATTAAATTAAAACCTCAGTTTTTCAGAGATTAAGTGCCTCCCCCAGGATCGCATGGCTAACCAGTGTTAGAACGGGGCAAGAACCAATTAGCTCAATAATTATCCACATTTTATTAAAGATACCACCCAAATTATAGGAAGTCAATACCTGAAGGACTTAAAATGGCCTGGTAGTGTTAACTCTCTGGTTTTTTATTGTTTTTGTAATTCAAGATTATGTCCTAATGGCCCTACTAGTAACTTTCTAGATGAATTCAAATTAAAAGAAATATTTAATTAGATTGTACTATTTCCATTTCATAAATTGCATTTGCTGATCTGCTGTTCCCTTGTACTTTTTTTTTTCTTGTTAGTCTGAAATATCACAGTAATATATCACTTTAAGGGATGACAGAAAAAATTTAAGACCACTCATCATATCCCAAGGGGAGTTCTCAGGGTGTCAGGTATTCATAGTACTTGATTATTATGTTATAGTAAAATGAGATTCTGGAATAAATAGACTTTAAAGCACCTAAGCTGGTATCACTTCTGTTGAAATTCGTAGGATGGTAATGTAAAGTGTGTGTTGTCAGGTTTCCTGATGAAGTGGGCATGCTTATCTTAACACACAGATTTCGTGAATGACTTTCTTAGAACCAGTAGACAACAACTAGAGGTTATTAACATACGTGTCACTTAAACAATAAAGATTATTGATATAATAATATATAGCCATTATTTCTGTTACTTAGCAGTGTCAACGAACAGTAAAGAAGCGACATAGTTCTGGGCAGGTGGCCTTCCTCTGGCTTCACTCCTATCTTCTCAGAGAGCCGTGGGATCATCACACTTTCCCTGCCCTTTCTCTGTCCTGGAGGATTCTCCTACATAAGCAATGAAAAGGGAGAGAGAAATCATAGCTCCTCTAGAGATAGAATAACTTGGGAACATGATAAACTTACAGATACACTGGAATTGATTACATTTGAGAAGGTATCTCTCATGGATTGACTAGATATTAGATGTCCCTCCTATCCCCCAATAAACTAAAGAGATTGATTTGTTAAACACACATGCCTCACATAGTGCTTAAGATAGGATTTTCCTGAGACTTTATGCAGTATTTATGAGATTTGAGTAACAGCTCAGGACAGATCTTATGTATACATCAGATATTCAAGGGCAAAACCATGTCTTAGAAGACATTTCTGTATCCTCAATATTCAATGTGAAGTCTGGCGCATAGTAAAATAACACTTTGTTTTATATCTTTAAGACATATATTTTCTATCTATCTATATAAAAGTTGTGTTGAAGTTTACCTATATGTCAAGTGATTTTTGAAGTGTTGTAAGAAGGCCTTGCTGTCACGTTTATCTCTTCAGTGATTCAGAATCTTAGACTCCATTTACATAAAGTCATTCCCTTAAGTTATGCCTCTTGCACTTGGAATTTTTGAAACTTACCAGTTAAACATTTCTGCAAAACTTCTTAAAATGTATAGCATTGTTTTGCCTTGTGACTGTCCACGAAAGGAGATCTATGCCACAGCCTTTTTCAAACTCTTTTGACCTAGGATCTTTTTTCAAGAAACCTATTTTTGGACTAGTGCTGCACAGAGTATCATTGGAAAGGGCTATGAACTCATTCACACTAATGCATTACAGTTTCATTCCTGTAGATAAGGTCAGGTGGGGGGAGTGGGCTTGTGTTTAGAGAAACCCCGTGATGAGGTACTTCAAATAGAAAAAAATTATCGTGAAGGTAATTGTCATCATTTTGCAAATGATGGATCACTTCTCCAAAGCCCTTTCTTTTGGGTTCCTATTCTGCTGTTACTGCTAACAATGTGAACAATGATAATCATTAGTAGTTAGGAACATTGTCAAAAAAACAATGTGATACAGAAGAATGAAACTAGATCATTTTCTCACACCATGCACAAAAATAAACTCAAAATGGGTAAAGGACCTGAACGTGAGACAGGACACTATCAACACCCTAGAGGAGAAAGCAGGAAACAACCTCCTTGACCTCCACCACAGCAACTTCTTACTTGACACATCCCCAAAAGTAAGGGAATCAAGAGCAAAAATAAACTGTTGGGACCTCATAAAGATTAAAAGCTTCTGCACAGCCAAGGAAACAACCCAGAAAATTAATAGACAACCAACGGAATGGGAAAAGATAGTTGCAAATGACATATCAGATAAAGGGTTAATATCCAGAATCTATAAGGAACTCACCAAACTACACGCCCGAAAAACAAACAACCCAGTGAAGAAATGGGCAGAAGACATGAACAGACACTTCTCCAAAGAGGACATCCAGATGGCCAACAGACACATGAAACGATGCTCAGCATCCCTCCTCATCAGGGAAATACAAATCAAAACCACACTGAGATACCACCTCACGCCAGTCAGAGTGGCTAAAATGAGCAAATCAGAGAACTCTAGATGCTGGCGAGGATGTGGAGAAACGGGCACCCTCCTACACTGTTGGTGGGAATGTAAACTGGTACAGCCCCTCTGGAAAACAGTGTGGAGGTTCCTCAGGAAACTAACAATAGAACTCCCCTATGACCCAGCAATAGCACTGCTAGGAATTTACCCAAGGGATACAGAAATGCTGAGGCATAGGAGCACATGTACCCCAATGTTCATAGCAGCACTCTCCACAATAGCTAAAACATGGAAAGAGCCTAAGTGTCCATCAACAGATGAATGGATCAAGAAGATGTGGTTTATCTATACCATGGAATACTACATGGCAATGAGAAACAATGAAATCTGGCCATGTGTAGCAACATGGATGGACCTTGAGGGTGTTATGCTGAGCGAAATAAGTCAGGCAGAGAAGGACAAATATCATATGTTTGCACGTATAGGAGGATTAGGAGGAACTTGACGGAGGAACAAGGGGGAGAAGAAGGGCGGAAATGGTGGGGGAAAGGGAGAGAGGCAAACCATGAGAGACTCTTGAATGCTGACAAAAACTGAGGACTGATGGATGTGGGGGGGAGGGGGGATGGGCACGGAGGAGGGCACTTGTGGGGATGAGCACTGGTTGTTATGTGGAAACTAATTTGACAATAAACTATTTGTAAAAAAAAAAAAAAAAAAAAACCACAATGTGAATATTTCTGTATTTCTACATGGCCAAGGCTTTCTGATCAAAAATTACTGGCAACCTGGCTAAAAGAATAAGTGAATGACAAAAGCCCTAGAGTTCAAGACAGTTAACCACCCTACAAAAATGTACAAATGGATTTCTCTGGAGCACTTTGTTTCCATTCCAAAGGGTTGTCAATACCTAAGGACTTTCCCTTTTCTTTCCAGAGAAGATTTGTTCACATTCTACATTGGAGAACAAAAGTGTTTTTCTCTCTCTTAAGAGGGAAGACGGGCAGCTGGCTCGCTCCCCATACAAGCTCTGAGATTCATAATTTCAGGGCTTCTCTCGCATGTACAAATCCCAATTCCGCCTGCACAGTATCTACCCTCCTCACATTGCCCCGGGAGGGATTAGCGCATAGAAAACTAATGCTAAGATCACCAGTAAGTAAATAATCAGGTTGCCTCTGGCACAGAAAGCTTGGTTACTGTTAGGATACACCAAATAAATGTAGATATTTAAAATGCATCAAGCCTTTCTGATGCCCCAGTTACTGTGCCAAATGGTCTGTGTACAATATATTTAATCTTCACAATAACTCTATGAAGTAGGGGTTAGAATCAGCCTACAGATGCGAAGACTGAGGGTCAGAACTAGTAAGCAATCAGCGGAAGGTCACTCTGCTCTTATTTAGCTGGGATGAATGTCTAACCTAAGTCACACAGACTCTTAGTCATTTTGCTAGGATGAAGCTTCTTGAGACCAGGGATTTTATCTGTTTTGTTCATCAATGTATCCCTAATGCCTAGAGACATGCTTGGCACTCAGTAGGTGTGCTAAGTAAGCATTTTTTTAAATAATTACTGTTGTCAGAGGCTCAGAATGTGAGTAACATTCCTATGTGGCAGGTCACTGTCAGAGCCCTCTTATGGGGTAACGATTTAATTTAATTATGCTTTTTTTTTACAGGTTTTTAAGAATAGATTATAAAATATTTAGGACATTAAAATAAGCTAGAGGTAGAAAATACTCAGATTTGGTATTGATGGCTTGCGTGTGAACCGAATTCACTACAGTGACGTACATGAATAGCATGTGTGTTACACGCCAAACCAAAGAATGATGTTGTCTCCTAACAAAGATTTATTTCTTTGTGTAATGCTTATGATAACAGTTTCCTAAGAAAGTAAGAACACTTAGTTCAGTTTGGCTGATTATATTAGAATGCAACTTACATGAACCAAATTTACATTCAAATAGAATGAAGGGAGGCTTTTGACCTTGGGCAGTAAATTTATTTATTACGCATTTCCGTGTAATCCACTAATTACTACAATGAATTGTGTTAAGATGTATAATCCAATCCCTGGTCCAGTTAGTTAACCTATAGAAAACTGAATTTGGATCTATCTCTTTGGATATATACAAACTGAACAAACTGATTCCAATTTTATTTCAGTAATAAGATAGCTGTATGCGATTTTAAAATTTACCGAAGCCCAAGACAGATGAATGATAAATTTGGATACTGGCTACAAGGCTGTGATAATTAATGCCAAACTAGGGAACAACTTCAGCTAATAGAAATGTAAACAGAGGTTTTAATTGGACTAAAGGGACTCCTAGTGATGTTAATAATGGATTATGAAACACAAAATATGAATGTCCTCCAGCAAGCACTCTCAATAAAACAGTGGACCAAAGAGAATGTTCTGCTTCAACCTAATCCATACATGCACACTGCATTTGCCATTAAATTAGTGACTTTACTTCTTGTTTATTCTATCATTAACTAAGCTCCGAGATCTACAAACATTTTTAATTAGTAGTTTACCACTGGTATCCTGTTGGATATACGATTAATTTATAAAGAGACATGATTGTTTCACGTAGAGAAAATTGTGGGCGTGATAGGATTTTCTCTGGATAAACAAGCAAAAATTATGACATTTGTTCTGATTTTTTTTGAGCTGATCTTTTTATCCCATACTGTAAAATGCTACTTAGTGTTAACTAGAAATTAACCTTGGGGTTCCTGTGTGGCTCAGTTGGTTAAGCAACTGACTGGGTTTTGGCTCATGTCATGATCTCTTGGTTTGTGAGTTTGAGCGCCACATCTGGCTCTGTGGTGGCAGTGTGGAGCCTGCTTGGGATTCTCACTCTCTCTCTCTCTCTCTCTCGATCTCTCTTTCTGTCTCTCTCTCCTCTTCCCACATGTTCTCTCAAAATAAATACATAAATTTTAAAAATAAAAAAAAGGGGCACCTGGGTGGTTCAGTCGATTAACTGTCCAACTTTGACTCAGGTCATGGTCTCACGGTTCATGGGTTCAGGCCTTGCACTGGGCTCTGTGCTGACAGCTCAGAGCCTGGAGGCTGCTTCAGATTCTCTCTCTCTCTCTCTCTCTCTCTCTCTCTCTCCATGCCTCCCCTGCTCGCTCTGTGTCTCTTTATCTCAAAAATAAATAAAAACATTTTAAAATTTTAAAAATAAATAAACATTAAGAAATTTTTAAAAATCATAATAAAAAAGAAATTAACCTTAAGGGACTTCAAAAAGTAGAAACCTATTTCACCCTTCTTTCTCTTATTACCATCTTCCTTCTATCTTATTACCATCTTCTACTTTCATTGTATTTGCATTTTTACATATAAAAGTCTTAAGGTCTTTACTCCTATGAATTCCTTTAAAAATTATATCTTACCAAATCTTTTAAGATTTTTCATTCTTTGCTTCTGCTCTGTTGAATTCTGTTTTTGAGTACAGTTTCCCAGTGAATAACATCTCAATTCTCCAGAGCTGAAAATGGATCAAACTTTGGGTCTGAATATGGAAGAAACTTTATCGCTCAAAAATCTGGAAAGAGGGCTGATGGGAGAAGGCTGTTCATAGTCATGCTACATGGCTTAGTCTGGAAACTGAGCATCTTAACATTATAATTGTGGCTTTTAGTATACATGCTGCTGAAGCCAGCACAGTTGTGGCTTTGATTAAAGTAGAAATTATCCAAAGCTGAAATGGCTTCTGATAATCTAATGAGGGTGCAAAATGAACCGACTGAGATTGTGTTGGTTGTTGGTCCTGAAAATGCATCAAATTATAAGACTCAGAGGCAAGCAACACTGAGGTGCTAAACCAAAATCCTTTGTTTGCAGTGATAGGAAAGGGTGCAAAGTCTGGGAAATTATTTCCAGAACACACACAATGTCTCTTTCAGACAAGTCCCATTTGCAGGGCAGTGGTCTGTTGGTGATGTAAGAGGAAGAGACAAAGACTTCACGCTGTGAACTACTCAAGAGTTAACAATCTCTACACACTGCAGAAGTTAACACTTAAAGGAATAGTAGCTCATGATTAAAATTCTTGAAATCCAGAATTCTTTTACAGGAACTTCTGGTAAATATTTGCTTAAAGAAAAACTGATTTGGGAACACAGAGGTGGCTCTGTTGGTTAAAAAACCCGACTTCAGCTCAGGTCATGATCTCACAGTTCCTGAGTTCAAGCCCATGTCGGACTCTGTGCTGACACTTTGTAGCCTGGAGCCTGCTTCAGATTCTGTGTCACCCTCTCTCTCTCTGCCCCTTCCGTACTCTCTCTCTCTCAAAAATAAATAAAACATTTAAAAAATTAAAAAAGAAAAGAAAAACTGATTTTATTTAAAAATTAATAATACATAGAACCCAAAATAAGATCTCAGGCAGCATACTATGGAAAAAGAGGAAGGCTCAGAAAGCAAAAACAAATAGCAGGAAAAGACCACTTACCAGAAAATAGTTAAACAGCAAATAAAAATTAGAATAAAATGTTTTCTATGAATTAAAAAAATTAACTCTGAAGTAAGAGTATTAAGTAAAGGCAAAGAAATTCAGAAAAATGACAATAAGGCACTAGAAAAATATTGAATATGAGCCAAGCTGGCAGATCTGAGAAAGAAAGAAGAAGAGGAAAAACAATGATTGAACTAAAGGGTAAGTTAGAAGCAAACAAAGGAAAATTAATATTTGCTGCATCGTAAGGGATATGGAAGAAAGAAGGAGAGAATTGGTAAAAGCAAGTGGAATTTAATACAGAATTGAAAAGAATAAGAGAAAATGATAGATTTGGAAGATGGGCAAATGAAATCCAGTGTATATATAGACACACCTCAGAGAAATTGTGGGTTTGGTTGCAGACCATAGTGACAAGGAAATGTCACAGTAAAGCCAGTCAAATGAATTTTTGGGCATCCAGTGCATACAGAAGTTATGTTTATACCATACTGTAGTCTTTTTGGTGTGCAGTAGCTTCATGTCTAAAAACATGCATAGACCTTAGTTAAATAGTACTTTATTGCTAAAAACGCTAACCATTATCTCAGCTTTCAGGGAGTCATAATCTTTTTGCTGATAGAGGGTCCCGCATTGGTGACATTGGCTGCTGATTGATCAGGGTAATGTTTGCTGAAGGGTGAGGTGGCTGTGCCAATTAGTCTCATTGTATATCTCCATCAGAGTGGGTAATCATGTGCATTGTCAGTGAGTGTTGATATCTGAAAGGAACTTTTTTTTTTTTTCTGAGCAGTGGGTCTCAGCAGTGAGCTTAAAATATTCTGTGAGCCATGTTGTAAACAGATGTGCTGTCATTCAGGCTTCGTTGTTCCATTTATAGGGCACAGGCAGAGTAGATTTAGCATAATTCCTAAGGGCTGTAGGATTTCTGAAATGGTAAATGAGTATTGACTTCAACGTAAAGCTACCAGCTGCATTAACCCCTAATGAGATCATTTTTTGTAAGCTCTGAAGCCAGGCATTGACTTCTCCTCTCTAGCTATGAAAGTCCTATGAAATTGGCATCCTCTTCCAATAGAAGGTTATTTTGTTTACACTGAAAATCTGTTGTTTAGTGTAGCAACCTCCATTAACTCTCCTAGCAAGGTCTTCTGGATGATTGGCTGCAGCTTCTATAGTTTCTGCTTCACCTTGCACTTTGATGTTATGGAGATGGTTTCTTTCCTTAAACCTCATCAGCCAACTTCTGAAGGTTCCAGCTTGTCTTTTCCAGCTTCCTCACCTCTCTCAGCCTTCACAGGATTGAAGAGAGTTAGAATCTTGTTCTGGATTAGGCTTTGGCTTAAGATAATGTTGTGGCCGGTTTGATCTTTTATCCACACCCCTAAAACTTTTTCCCTGTCAGCAGTAAGGCTGTTTTGCCTTCTTATCATGCATGTGTTCACTGGAGAAGCACTTTTAATTTTAATAATTTCTCCTTTTCATTTACAACTTGGCTAACTGGTGCAAGAGAACTGCCTTCCAGATGATCCTGGCTTTCAGTATGCCTTCTTCACTAATCTTAATAGTTTCTAGCTTTTGGTTTAAAATGAGAGATACGCAATTCTTCCTCCCACTTAAACACTGAGAGGGATTGTAGGCATTATTAATTGAGCTAATTTCAATATTTTTGTGTCTTATGGAATAGGGAGGCCTGAGGATAGGGAGAGAGATGGGAGAATGACCAGTTGGTGGGACAGTCAGAACACACACAACATTCATTTAAGTTCACCATCTTACATGGGTGTGGTTCATGGCGCCCCTAAACGATTCCAACAGTAACATCAAAGATCACTGATCCAGTTCACCATAAAAAATGGAATAATAATGAAAATGTTTGAGATATGGTGAGGATTACCAACAGTGACACAGAGACAGGAAGTGAGCAAATGCTGTTGGAAAAATGGTGCCAATAGACTTGTTCAATGCAGGGTTACCACATGCCTTTAATGTTTTTTTTTTTTAAAGCAATACTTGAAAAGGGCAACAAAACAAAAATGAAATTTGGGAAAAATGATAAAAAGAGCATAAGTTGGAACGTTGTCATGAATTCTGTTAGAATTGGATGCATCATGCTTTTTTGTCAGCATGGGAAACAACCATTTAAATATTTAGTGAATTCACATATTTTCTTTCACTCCAACCTTTCGTTTGTTTGGCTTCCCTTCCTTCCTCAGTGAGAAAACAAATGGCACAAAAAGATTTAATACACAAAGAAAGAAAAACAAAAGAAACAGTTTGCAGCCTTAATGAGTTTGTTAGGCAGCCAGCGTCTAGCATGGCTGCCATCGAGATATAATAACTGGCAAGAATTGTTCCAGCTTCTGTCTCTGGTATCATAGTTTAGCTGAAAAGTCAAATATTAGATATTACTTTAAACTAAGGTTTCTATATTTTTCTAAAGAAAACATTTCCTGTTTGCTAACACTTCATTCTTTTCTGATCCAAAAGCAATAGCAAATGCATGTCTTTGCAATTCAGCTTCTCTAGCAATGATGTGGGAAAAAAAATCAAAATTCTCATTTCTTCACTATTTTATAAAGTGAAATCCTGGTAGCACACTTCGGCATTAGAAAAATTTTAAGACTAGCTTGTGAAAAATTAAGAGAGTCGAGTCAGCATCTCAGAGTCAAATAGCACTCTGTTAAATGGGAAAGGTAACTAGGCCATTAGCTGAAAGGTCTAAGAGTATATAAGTATCTACAGATGTTAACACAAAACCCAGTGGCACAAATTGTAGATCCAAAAATAGCTTCAAAATCTGTATTCATTCCCTAGGGCCACCATAACAAGGTACTGCAAACTATGTGGCTTGGAACAAAGAACTAGTCTCCCACTTCTGGAGACCAGAAATCTCAAGTCAAGATGACAGCGGGGCCACTTTCCCTCTGAAAGCACTAGGGGAGGATCAGCTCCTGGGCTCTTGCTTAGTTCCTAGTAGCCTCATATGCTCCTTGACTTATAGATGTCCATCTTTTCTCTGTGTCTTCACATCATCCTCCCTCAGTGCATGTCTGCCTTTGTGTCCAAATTTCTCCCTTTTTATAAGAAAACCAGTCATAACTTTGGATTAGGGTCCACTCTAATGACCTCATTTTAATTTGATAACTCTTTAAATACTTGGTTTCCAACAGTCACCTTCTGAGGTACTGAGCACTAGGATTTCCACATATGGTTTTGGGGGACATAATGCAGCCCATAGTAGTCTACCCTCTGGTTCCCCAAAATTCATGTCCTTCCCATGTGCAGAATATATTCACCATCCCAAAGTCGTGAAAAGCCCTCCACATGTTAGCATCAAGTTTCATTTAAACATTACCAACAAAATCAACTCAAAGCCCCAAATGTCATCATCTAAATTATCCCAGTTAACTATTGGTGAGAACTAGGGTAAGGTTCATTCTGAGCCAGCTGATTAAATTTACTAATAAAACTTATGAGGAGCCTTCTGGCTTCTGGAATAACTAAGTCCAAAAACCAAAGGTTTTTAGTACAAATTAGCAAAATCTGGAGATAAAATATTTTTTTTTAAGTGCTGCAGTGGTGAAAACAACAATTTCAAACCTATGCTCTAGAGATGAACACTTACCATTTTCTAGTTGTCTGAAGCCATTTCACTTATCTTAACCTAGAAACAAGATTTTTATCTGTATAATAATAAATAAGAAAAGTATAATCTACCTTAGTATCGTACAGCAATCCCACTTTAAATTCAACACTATTAATTGAATCCCTCTAAGCATACCCAATCCAGACCATTCTAAACTTAACACCCAGTTGTCTTCAAGCCTACTTATAGAGGAAATTTTCCCCTCCTTTTTAAAAAATAGAATATCCACAAATATCATATATCACACTAGGGTTGGGTGAAATGTAATTTGATAAATACTTTTTTCTACTGTATCTGAAGTAAGACATTATTCCTCCACAATTGGTATTTTGTTTTTTTCAGATTAACTTGAGTTAGATCTTAGTGTTACACAAGAGATCTCATGCTTATTTTACAAGTGTACACACTGCTCACACTGAAAGCCCAGTGGTCCTCTATCAGTTATGGAGAATCATAGAGAGGGGGTATATTCAGGGTCCCTAATTTGCTTTTACATCAGGTTGAGACAACAAATGGTAGCAATCTAATGTTAGAAATGGGAGAAATTCAAGTGTTCAATGGGCAGACCATATATAACAAAAGGACTCTGACCATATCCTCTATAGCAATCAACCTAGAATGGTCAGGACCTGGTCAAGGCCTTGGACTTTCCTGTTTTTGACACCTACTTCCAACTCAGGACAAACCAGAGAAAGCCCAGTATGCTTTCCTAACCAGTCACATAACGTATATCCTTTCTAGTTAGCCCATCACCAGCCTACCAAAGCTAACAACTTTTAAACAAAGCATATCCAAATCCTTCCCTTATTTCACTATAGAGCCTTCTTACTTCTTTGCCTGCCTTTGAATCTCTGCAAAGGGCAAGTGATAGTGGCTGACTTCTGTCCTATAGCAGTCTCTGAATAAATAGACTCTGTTTGTTCTCATTTGGGTGGTCTTCATTTATTTGCACAGAACATTTCACCGTAAAAGCAGGAGAAAATGGCTCAGATGAAAACCCAGACCTGGGATCATTTACTCTTAGGTGCAGCAGGACACAGCTGCCCGTCCTGCATGAGTGTGTAGTGTCCACTAAACAGCACCATTATGAAGCTGGAAGAGTCATACTTTTTAATCTGCATTTTCAGGAAAGAATATGCTGAAAAAGAAATTAGAATCATATTTTTTTAATGTTTTATTTATTTCTAGGAGAGAGAGAGAGAGAGACAGTGTGAGCAGGGGAGGGTCAGAGAGAGAGGGAGTCACAGACTGAAACAGGCTCCAGGCTCTGAGCTGGCAGTCAGCACAGAGCCCAACACGGGGCTAGAACCCACAAACCGCGAGATCATGACCTAAGTGAAAGTCGGATGCTTAACCAACTAAGCCACCCAGGCGTCCCTAGAATCCTATTTTAAAAGCATAGACAGAGCTAATTGGTATTCCTGTATCACATATTTGCTGTTTGTAAGATGAAAAATGATTATGGTTGATGTGTGGCAGGGCAAATTCTATGAGTGCTCAAAGTAATCTAAATGATCCAGAGTAACTCCATAAATTTCAAAATGCCCACGGTAGCTAAAAATGTCACCCTTCAGAATTACACTCTTAAGTGATCTCTCAAATCTTTTTGAAAAATGCAAGAATTCTGTTTAAACTAATCAGTCAGGTAACGGGGTACCTTGGTGGCTTAGTTGGTTAAGTGTCTGACTCTTGGTCTCGGCTCAGGTCATGACCTCACAGTTTGTTGGCCTTCTCATTGGCCCTAGTTGGCCTCTACACTGACAGTTAGGGACCTGCTTGGGATTCTCTCCCCTCTCTGTCTGCCACTACCCCCTCTTACACTCTCTCTTTAAAAATAAATAAACGTTAAAAAAAATCTTGAGGGGCACCTAGGTGGCTCAGTCAGTCAAGCATCCAACCTTGGCTTAGGTAGTTATCTCACAGTTCTTGAAATTGAGCTCCAAATCAGTCTCTCTGCTGTCTGCTTCAGGTCATCTATCCCCCTCTGTCTATACCTCTCTGTCTATACCTCTCTCTCTCTCTCTCTCAATCTAAACATTTAAAAATTAATCAGTCACGTATCATGCTTATGCACTATAGACTCTGAGCTCAGTTCAGAGTCAATTCTAAGTCCGTATACCTGTACATAGAAATGTAACATGAAGTGGAAAATGTCATGCTGATGGCATTTTACCCAGAACTGAAAACTGAATCACATCAGCAAATTTTCATTTTAATGTGTCTGAACGTGTCCATGAATTTTCCCGGGCAAAGAAAGTCTTTAAGTGTGTTGAAAGTTTTGGAAGAATTTTTAAAAACTATTAAATGGTTCAATAATTGATTTTATGAATCATTGTATCAGAATCATCATACATTGAAGAGAATGAACTTAAAGTGAAATAGCCATGGCCTTACCAACAAAATATTTGGGTAAAAGATACAAAGGAGGTTTTCTCTGACCTTTACCCTAAATGTGTGTATCTCCCACAGTATTTGTAATACTTCAAGGCATATATTTGTATATGTGTCTGCCTTCCTTTAATGGATCTTAATTTCCTTAAGAATAAAGACAGTGCCTAAGTGCTTGAGTATCTCAGCACCTTGTTGTCAGACTAAAGCACAGTAGGTACTAAATAAATACGGAATGAGTGAATAAAATGAATGAATGAAATAAATTGTCATGGTCTTTACTTCCCACTCTTGGCATTGGCTATAATTTCTGTCAGTAGATACCATGAGTGCCTGAGAGGGCATAATAGCAAGGCCATAAGATTTGGGATTTGGTAAAAGCTGAGTTTCCAATCCAGTAAATATTAGCCTTGAAACTTTAAGTGAATAAACTACAAAAAGGTTGACTTTTGTCTCAAGTTTCTAGCTCCTATGGAGAGTCAAGCATACAGTTGAACAAGGCAGAAATGGCATGCTAAGACAAATGTCACCAACAGGTACTAAAAACTTTTCATTCCAATTCAACAGAGGCAGAAAATACTATGCTTTGAGAGAATTAAGAGATTGGCTTCAGTTTGTGATGGAAATTCTGTGAGGATCACATAGGAAAGATACAGGACAGTGAACAGGTCCTTAGATTTTAAAGAGCCCCAACACAAAGGTTGTAAATATTAAGTCTATTAGTTGATACATTTTGCTGAAAAATATGACTTCTTTAGAAAAGTGTTATTGGATATGAAATATGTTCACTTACACTCTATATATGAATAGCTGTTTGATTTTTTTAAATATTTTATTTATTTCTGAGAGAAAGAGACAGAGTGAGCAGGGGAGGGTCAGAGAGAGAGGGAGACTCAGAATCTGAAACAGGCTCCAGGCTCTGAGCTGGCTGTCAGCACAGAGCCCGACGCGGGGCTCGAACCCATGAACCGCGAGATCATGACCTGAGCCAAAGTCAGACGCTTAACCAACTGAGCCACCCAGGCGCCCCATGAACAGCTGTTTGAAAGCATCTTATGGAGGAGACCATGGGGGTGATTCATGCATCAGATAATAGTTGGACACTAATAATAACAAGATATCTTCCAATTGTTTAATTATTTCTATGAGACAACAGAGTGATTCTCAGTTCAGTGCTGCCATGAGCTAGGACCACCATGCACTTCTTGAACCTCATCTTTCTCCTCCCTCTAGAAGACAGAGCAACACTAGTTGATATTTTAAAACATTCTCTTGCTCTAAAGTTTTAAATTCTTTGAGAACCAAAGCATTAACATCATAGAAAACATTGTTTCTTACATCTAATTTTCTTAATGCTAACGCAATATAGGAAGGGCATCACATTCATTTGTAGATTTTATTGTCTCTCAGTGGAAACCAAATAGTAAATAATACTGTATGGTAAATATTTGTAATAGAACAGTTATTGCTATTTACTTCTGTGTGCCAATAAATAACATTGAGTGGTTATTTTTTAAAGAGCTGAACTTTCCAGTCTAAGTTTGATTTGGGTATAGGATTAGAAAGAAATACTGTTATTTTAGATAAAATCATTAATTTTCTCTAAATAATAGAAATATTTACATCAGCTTTACAATTAAATTAAAAAAACTTTACCTAAAGAGATCTTATTTTATCAAAGATTTTAAAAAAAATATTTGACATATTTGCTTAAAAATTCTGTAAATTTTTCTAAATCAAATACACAACCATCTATTTTATTTGGAAATACTTGCAATGATTAATAAGTAAGACTTTCCCTAAATTCTGACTACAGTATGAAAATATGGAAACTTAGAGAAAGAAATATTGTTTGACTTCTTTATGTGTATTATCATAATGTAAAGGCAGAGAATCATAGAACTTTAAAGATGAAAGTAACTTTTGAAATTACCAAGTCCAAAATTCTTACATTTCATAAGATGAAACTGAGATTATGTCCACTTAAAAAAAATAAAAAAGATAAAATTGGACTTCAGAGGAAGAACACACCTTGATGGGACCTCAGCTATTCCGTCTGGTGTTCAATGGAGCTCCAGAAATCCTATTGTGTTGACAGAGGACCAGGATTTATCAGGATCACGGAAACTAGTTCAGGCTGTCCTAACTTATAGGAGACTTGATGCCATAATCCAAAATCCAATATATTAATTTCAACTAAAGATTTTTTAAAATTTTTTAAATGTTTTATTAATTTTAATGAGAGAGAGAGAGACAGCCTGAGCAGGGGATGGACAGAGAGAGAGAGATGCAGAATGTGAAGCAGGCTCCAGGCTCTGAGCTAGCTGTTAGCACAGAGCCCGATGTAGGGCTTGAACTCACAAACCGGGAGATCATGACCTGAGCTGAAGTCAGTCACTTAACTGACTGAGCCACCCAAGTGCCCCTGAACTAAAGATTTTTTTGAAGTTTATTTGTTTGTTTCTTTATTGAGAGAGAGAGACAGACAGAATCCCAAGCACACTCCATACTATCAGCACAGAGGCCATCCCAGGTCTTGGTATCACAAACCGTGAGATCTTGACCTGGGCCAAAATCAAGTCGAGTGCTTAACTGACTGAGCCACCCAGGTGCCCCAGTGAACTAAGATTTTTCACTATAAAGCACATAGAAAAATTACATTGGTTGATTTGCTTATTTTCTTCCTTTAAAAAAATCTACAATGGACAATACTTGTTGAGGATAACAGGAGAGCAAAGGATTTTAGTGGCTGGTGTCATTTAGCTGTAGGGACAGTTAATCTGTTTACACCACAAGGATATGACTTAAATCCACTACAGACAGGCTTTTGCCCCAATTCTCCCACAAAACCAATACTGTAAAGGTTACTAATAATTTTCACATTAGTAAATACAAGAGTTAACTCTCAGTTCTCGTTTTACTGGTCTTCTCTGCAGATGAGAAAGGAGAGCTGATCATTTCTCTTTCTTGAAGTAGTCATTACCAGCACCCCATTTTCCTGGTTTTCCTGCCTCACAGGCTGCTCTTTATCTTCTATGTTGTTTCCTCATCTTTTTCCCTGATTTCTTCAAGTCCCCCCAGGGCTGTCATTGCACTTCTTTTCTTTTGTATCTACGTTCACACTGTAGGGCTGTGGTTTCCAGAGTGTGGTCCTCAGACTAGCATCATCAGCATGACCTGAAAACTTGTTAGAAATGCAAATTTTCAAGTCCCTCCAAAGACCTAATTAATCAGAAACTCTGGGATTGGGGCCCAGCAATTTCGTCTTAATAAGCACTTCAGGTGATTCTCCTGAATGCTAAACTTTGAAAAACATACCCTTAGGGGATCTTATAGATTTTTTTAACTTACTTATACCATCTGCCAATTGTGGATTCTGACTGTTTTAATATATATAGCCCAGTCTCCTCCCTCTGAAGTCCAGATTTATATCTACATTGCTAATATGATTTCCACACTTGTGTGTATCGTAGGCACTTTAACAGTTACATGTTTGGGTCACCTGGGTGGCTCAGTTGGTTAAGTGTCTGGCTTTGGCTCAGGTCATGATCTCACAGTTTGTGAGTTTGAGCCCCGTGTCAGGCTCTGTGCTGACATCGCAGAGCCTGGAGCCTGCTTCGGATTCTGTGTCTCCCTCACTCTGTCCCTCCCCCACTCATGCTCTTTCTCTCTCTCTCAAAAATAAATAACATTTTAAAAAATTAAAACAATAACATGTCAAAGCTAAGTTTCTGACAATACAATTTTTTCCACTTGCAATATTCCCCATTTCAGTTAATGGCCAAAGCTTCCTTATGGTTGCACAAGCCAAGATTCTTGAAGTTATCACTGACGTCTCACTTTGTGTCATGCTCCATATCTAATTTATCAGAAAGCTGTGTTGGCTCCACTTTCAAAATACCTACTGAAAAGAGACGACACCCCATTATCTCCACTGCTACTTGCCTGGTCCGGTCAGCATCATCCTTCATCTGGGTGTGTGCCATAGCATGGCAGCAGGCCTCCCTCCTTACCCTTCTATAGTCTATTTTCATCAGAACTACTAGAATGATCCTTTTAAAATAGAATTTGGAAATCCAGCTCCAGTTTAATGGTACAGTACAAGCCCATTAAATCCAGTCCTCCTCATGACAACAACAATCTCTGAACAAAATACAAAGATAAAGAAAAAGAAAACAAAGGTACATGTAGACTCTCAAAAGAAATCAAAGGGAGCATATTGTGGAAGGAAGCCAAAACCTAGAGAAGTAACCTGGCTAGGGGTATTTGCTTTTGTTTCTTATATGCTTTTGTTTCAACTGTGTGGCAGTTTTTAGTCGCAAAGGAGACTTTGGGCATGGACAGACAAATCTCCCCCCAAATCTCATCTTTGTAGGGGAGAAAGGAGGTAATATTTTTAGAGAGAAAAAAAAGATAGGGCTAGCCTAATTCTGTGTATGAAACTGAATACAGCCTAGCCTTGTTTCTGAGCTACTGATGCATGAGATACACCTGAAACAATATGACAACGGCTTTGAGAAGTGATGTAAAATTTGAACTGCAGCCCATAGAAGGCAATACAGAATTTATATTTGAACCTCAGTTGATTGACAGTTAAAACAACAAAATAAATGTTTTATAAAGAATTATAACAAGACCCAGAGTATTCATATAATATTCAAAACAGAAGATGCATTATAAATTACTAATATGAAAAATATATAAATACATAAATAAGTGGATATATGGATAAATAAATAATACAGTCAAATGTGATCATTTTCAAAAGAAAAGGCTATTAATAAATGCCAGGCCTGAGATTACACAGATCCTGAAACTCAGACACAGAGAGACTTAAGGTACTATGTTAACTGTGCTCCATAATATAAATGAAAATTCTCTTGAAATGAATTTGAAAAATGGGAGGTTTCAGGAGGGAAACAAAAAAAGAATAAAATTAAAAGTTTAGAGGTGAAAGACACAATATCAGAAATAAAAATCATGCTAGATGGGCTCAATGTAAAGATGAAAGTGAGTGCAGAGAAAGTCAATGAACTAACTGATATAGATCAATACAAAGTTTCCCATCTGAAGAACGGAGAGAAAAAAACTTGAAAAACCACAAAGATTTGAGGACTTGTATGACCATATCAAAAGGTCTAATATACATGTAAGTGGAGTCTCAGAAGGAGAAGAAACAGCTGGGGCAGAAAAAGAAATCTTCAAGAAATAACACTAGAGAACTTCCAAACTGGGTGGTAGACCATATATTTACAGCTCAGCAAACCATAACTGAAAGAAAACTTTTTTAGTAATGTCGAGTAATGTTATAACCAAACTGCTAAAAAAAAACACAGAGATAAAAAAAAATCTCAAATGCTTCCAGCAAAAGGGACATATTACAAACAAGGGAACAATTGTTTGAATAACTGAAATTTCTCATAAAAAATTGTGGAGTTTAGAAAACACTGAATCAATACCTTCAAATTGCAGAAACAAAAGAGCTGTCAACCCAGAATTATATTTTCATTATAAGTATTTTTCAGGGATGAAAATAAAATAAAGATATTTTCAGATAAAGGAAAACTAATAGATTATCAACAGCATTTCTGAACATCCAGATTTCTCCACAAAAGTAAAAAAGAGTAAAGAAATTCTTCAAGTTGAAGGGAAATAACATAAGAGAGAAATCTGGATGTTCAGAAATGCTTATAACAAAATCAACTCTTGTAACAAAAATGGTAAGTAGCCTGTAACGTTAAAATTTACATAGATGTAGGCCAGATTTCATTGAGGGTGTTATGCTGAGCGAAATAAGTCAGGCAGAGAAGGACAAATATCATATGTTTGCACGTATAGGAGGATTAGGAGGAACTTGAAGGAGGAACAAGGGGGAGAAGAAGGGGGGAAATGGTGGGGGAAAGGGAGAGAGGCAAACCATGAGAGACTCTTGAATGCTGACAAAAACTGAGGACTGATGGATGTGGGGGGGAGGGGGGGGGGGCATGGAGGAGGGCACTTTGGGGATGAGCACTGAGTGTTATGTGGACACTAATTTGACAATAAACTATTTGTAAAAAAAATAAAATAAAAAAATAAAATAAAATAAAGGCAAAAAAAAAAAATTTACATAGATGTAGGGACACCTGGGTGGCTCAGTCAGTTAAGCATCTGACTTGGCCTCAGGTCATGATCTCATGGTTGGTGGGTTCAAGCCCCGCATTGGACTCTGTGCTGACAGCTCAGAGCCTGGAGCCTGTTTCAGATTCTGTGCCTCCCTCCCTCTCTCTCTTTCTGCCCCTCCCCTGCTCATTCTCTGTCTCTCAAAAATAAATAAAAACATTTAAAAAATTTACATAGATGTAAAATCTTTTTTACATAGATAAAGTAAATAATAAACTTATAACATAAAGGTCACTGTGAGGATGTTGCAAGTTTCTAGATTTTACTTAAGTACAATATTAACTCTAGATTTTGAAAAGTTGGTATGTAAATTGAAATTCCAAGTCACAGCTAAAACTATTCATACTATAAGATATAGGTTTAAAAAAAATAAGATCCAAGATGTAAATTAAACTGAAATAAAGGGGGAAAATTTTCATAATACAAAATATAGCAAGAAATGGGTGTATAGAGAAGTAAAAAAAAACATGAAGATAAACAGAATACAAATAAATTGGTAGATGTAAATCCAAACATCTCATTAATTACATCAAATTTTAGGGTGAAAATATTGAATTAAAAGGTAAATGTTGACAGAATATATCCACAAGAAGGCACTACTATCTGCTACCAACAAGTTTAAATATAAAAACAAAAAGAATGTGAAAGTAAATGGTTCAAGGATGTCAGTATCACAGTAGCATAAGATATCTCTCTCTCTCTTTTTTTTTTTTTTTTTTTACCACATCAGCAACAAAAATCTGGCATCCATCCATAGATAAAGTGCCTTTGAGGGAGTTGTGGGGTTCAATGTCACATGCAAAGGGACCCAGGAAAAGTCTTGCCCACCCATTCACTGGGTAATAGACAGAAAGTCTTTGGATCAAGCTATGGACCCTGCAATGGCCTGTGAAATGTCTCCAGCCCCTTTTAACATCAGTAGTTTGAAGGTCCTTGGAGAACACGAACTTAGACAATCACTCATGGATGAGAGAGGCTTATCAATTAATAATTACTTTAAATGTAAATGGATTGAATTACCCAATCAAAAGGCATAGAATGGTTGGATAGATTAAAAAAAAAAAAAAAAAAAAGACCAGACTATATGCTGCTTAACCAGAGACTCACCTCAGCCATGAAGACAAACATCAGGTCAAAGTGAAAAAAAAATGGAAAAAGATATCTCATGCAAGTGAAAACCAAAGGAGAGCAGGAGAACTTATACTTATGTCAGACAAAATACAATTTAAGTCAAAACTGTGACTGGAACAATGGAAGATTCCAGACTTTACCCCACAACAGAAACCCTTGTTTCATGGCCACCCAGAGAATAAAGCACCCTCATGGGAACTCTGGAATTCAGGTCAGAGGTTTCATACCTTGGTAGAGCTCAGAAATGAGAAACGACCCGTTGAAGCATAAGAACAGCTTCACTTTTCCTGCATCACCACCACTCCCCCCTTCTGCCATGCCAGCACAGTGCAGCACTGAAAGAAATCCCCTCTGGCAAAGAGATGGGTAGATTAAATAAATAAATTATTAAAGTAATTGAAAAAAAAAAAGAAAAACAATAATAGAAAAAATGAACAAAGCTAAAACCTGGCTCTATGAAAAGATAAACAAAATTTATAAATCCTTATTTAGATTAACCAAGAAAAAGAATAAAATAATCAATATCATGAATGAAAAAAGGCTTATGAGTATAGTTACTATAAACACTAAAGGGAAAATAAGAGTAGGCCATTAAAAACTTTAAGAAATTCACTAATTTGGGTGAAATAGATAAATTTTTGAAAAAAAAAACCACTGACAAAATTGATACAAGAAGAAACAAAAAATCGATTTAGATCTATATCTAATTTACAAATTGAACTTTTAAAAAAAAAAGTTTATTTATTTTGAGAGAGAGAGAAGGAAGGGGGAGAGAGAGAGTGAGTGCAAGCACGCAAGCATGCGCACATGAGTGGGGGAGGGGCAGAAAGGGAGAGTGAGTCCCTAGCAGGCTCTGCACTGCCAGCACAGAGCCTGACTCAGGGATTGATCCTACCAACTGTGAGATCATGATCTGAGCTAAAATCAGGTATTGGATGCTTGACTGACTGAGTCACCAGGTGTCCCTAAAAATTGAACTTTTAATCTAAAAATCTCCTCTAGAAAGTTCCAGTTCAAATGGTTGTAATATGCAAGGAAGAAATAATGCCAATGTTACCAAAGAATTTTACAAAACTAGAAGAGTGATTACTACCCAACTAATTTTGAAAGTCCAGCATAACCTAAATATTAAAATCAGACAAAGATGTAACAATAGAATTGCAGACCAATATTGTTCATGAATATTACATGTTGAATTCTTAAGGAAATATTAGCAAATTAAATCCAACAATATATAAAAAGCATAATGCATCATGAACAAGTAGTGGTTATCCAAGTCATGCAAGATTGGTTTATCATTGGGGCACCTGGATGGTTCAGTTGGTTAAGCATCGAACTCTTGATTTCAGCTCAGGTCATGAGTTCGAGTTCCACAGTGGACTCTGTGCTGACAGTGCAAAGCCTGCTTGAGATTGTCTCTCTCACCCTCTCTCTCTGCCCCTCCCTGCTCTTACTCACTCTCTCTCATTCTCTCTCTCAAAATAAATAAATAAACTTTAAAAAATGCTGGATTATCATTAAAAGTTAATCAATGTAATTCAACATGCTAAAAAACAAAGAAGAAACACCATATGATCTTTCAGTAAATGCAGAAAGAGCGTTTGACAAAATTTGCCAGAGGTACATAACAAAACCACAGAAAACTACGAATAGCAGGGAATCTCCTCTAATTAATAAAGTCCATGTATGAAAAACCCACAGCCAACATCATACTTGGTGAAAGTTTGAATTGCTTGCACATGACATTGGGAACAAGTCAATAATTCTATCTATCCAACATTGTGCTAGAAGCCTTAAGTATTACATGAGGGGGAGGAGGTGTTGGGAAAATATAAAAAGCCATAAATATTAGAAGAAAAAGAAGAAAACCTTTTGTAGATGATTTGATTAAGTAGAATATTCAAGGGAACTGAGAGAGAGAGAGAGAGACAAGTGTGAGTGGGGAAGGGGCAGAAACAGAGGGAGACACAGAATCTGAAGCAGGTTCCAGAGAGAGAGAGAGAGAGAGAGAGAGAGAGAGAGACAAAGTGTGAGTGGGGAAGGGGGGAGAAACAGAGGGAGACACAGAATCTGAAGCAAGTTCCAGACTCTGAGCTGCCAGCACAGAGCAAGACAGGGGACTCGAATTCACTAACCATGAGATCATGAACTGAGCTGAAGTCGGATGCTTAACCGACTTAGCCATCCAAGAGCCCCTTAAATTTTCACTTTTAATCTTTATAGTAGAATATTCAATATGGGAAGATATTATTAGAAAGGCAATTAAATTGATTAATAGATTCAATTCCAGGATGTTTTTCATAAAAATTGACTCACTAATTCCAAAATACATATAGAAATTTAAGTTATTAAAATAAGGAATAAATTTGGAGAGCCATCTTACCTAATTTTGAGACTTAATAAAAAGCAATAGTATTTAAAAGTGTGATATATATTTAATATAAACATGTAGATTAATAGATTAATAGAACAGAATAGAACACCCAGAAATAGACCCACACAGATATGGTCAGTTGATTTTCAATAAATGCAGAAAGGTGATTCAGTGGAGAAAGGAAAGTCCTTCCAGCAAACACTGCATCGACTAAATATCCTATATTCAAAAAAAAAAAAATCAACCCTTTATCTCACTCCACACACAAAAATCAAAATCAAATAAGATCTCAGACCTAAATGTAAAATATAAAACTAAAAATATGTTTTAAAGAGAACATGGGAGAAAATTTTTCCATACTTGGGATAGGCAAAATTTTCTTAGAGCAACAACAACAACAACAACACACACACACACACCACAAAAATGATAAACTGTTCTCCATTAAAATTATAAGCTTTTATTTATAATAGGTAACATTAAGAAATGAAAAGGCAAGCCACAGACTGGGAGAAAACAATTATGAAATATTTATCTGATACAGATCTCTTACAGATAATAACAAACCAATTAACTTTAAAGTGGGCAAACAATTTGAATAAATTCTGCATAAAAGACACACCAGTGGCCAATCACATATAAGATGCTCTACATCATGAGTCATCAGAGAAATGCAAGTTAAAACCACAATGAAGTAGGATTACACTTCCATCAGAAAAGCTAAAATTGCAAAGATTGACCAGACATCGTGTGTGTAAGGATATGAAGCAACTAGTATTTCTCCTATACTGCTAATGGGGATTTTAAATAATAAAGCCATTGTGAAAAACTGTTGATCAGTTTCTTGTAAAGTTTATATCCAACTTCCATATGCCCCCCTAGCCTTTCCATGCCTAGGAAATGAAAACATATGTCCACACAAAGACTTAAATCTTTGTCATCTCAGTAAAACCCAACATGGCCACCTTATATAAAGGTTCAATCTTCCCATCTTCCCTGCAGGTCTCTATCCATTGCACCTCGCCTATATATTGTTCCCTGGAAATTATCACTGTATACCATTTATTATATGTATTATCTGCCTAAACCTACTAGAATATAAACTTCATGACTACAGGAATTTTTTTTCTGTTTTATCCATTCCTGTTATCTCCAGAACTCAGAACGGTGGTTGGCATATAGAAAATGATAACTAATATCTGTTGAATGAGGAAGTGCCTGTTAAGAAATACCCAAGGAACCATGTATCCTGAACCTGGTAGCAACAAACTGACAATTTATTGCTTTTTTTAAGTGCCTCATTTCTGGACACTATTTCTCCATTAGACTGTTTTGTGCAACATAATTGGTCAGATTCTCGATTTCTTTGTAATAATCTTACTCTGGTTATGATTTTAGATAGAATCATAGTCATCTTGATTGGATTTGAGGTGATGAAGGTGGTAGTGTCATTGACGGTAACAGGTAACGCTTCTTAACGGCTTACTCTATGTGAAATATCCTATTAATGTTTTATATGCATTTTCTTTTTTAATCCCCCTAACAGCCCTATAAGTGTTAGTGTTCCAGTCATATCACAGATGAGCAACTGAGAGACAGGGAGGCTAAATAACTTGTTCATTGTCAAACAGTTAGTGGTTGTGCCTAAGCTATGAACTCAGGCTCATATTCCTCAACTAATTACCTACCCTATTGGATTTCTACTTACATAAAATCATATGGAGTATATTTATTCTTACCATTTAAATTTCAGAAAGTAATCTCATTAGGTCATGGAAGAGAAGGTGTATTGACGGTTATTACTGAATCCTTCTATAGGACTAAAGGCCCAGAGAGGGTACATAGAACCCCTAAGGTCACACAGCTAACTGATAATTGAGCCAGTGAGTCTTTTGGTTCCTGAGAGTATCTTCAGTCTCCTTTCCCATGTATCTCAGTTGATATAAACCATAATTTATCCAGCAAATTATGGTAGGCTTGTGACCAATTTTCAGATGATTACTTAATCACTTTTGGCCAAAAAAAAAAAAAAAAAAACCCATCCCACTTCTGATTAATTCTCACCCCAGGACTCAAGTGTGGTCAAAGCAGGGTCACACCCAGTTTGTTAACGAGCACCTTGAGAAAAAGTGATGTATGTGGAATAGTGTAACAAGTCAGATCTAAAGCTGGAATGTCCCGCAAGTATCTAATCCTACTAGACGAAGGCAGAGAAAATATAAAGGTCTTATGAATATTCATCATTTGAGGAAGCTAAAGTAAGCTTGATGTAAATAAAAGGAATTCTGACCACTGCCTTCAATCCAAACCAGTTGACTAACAAGAATGTTTGGAGAAGGGACTCCATGAAGAAGATAGGGCAGGAAGGGCAGATCCTATTCTCCCTGATATCCACAGGTAAGCCCAGATTCTAGAAAATTTCAACCAGTCTAAAGTGCCCACAGTGTGGCTTTTGAATTGAAAGAGCATTCCAACAGCATTCTACCTCTAATCATTTGGCATCATCTTCATGCAATAGACATTCATTTAGAGTACTGCTAAAAGCAACATTATTAAATTCAGTTGAATTTCATTAGCTTTCGATTCTATACACCAACTGTGCAAAGTATTGAAAAACATACAAATATGAGAAACATCTAATTACCATCCTCAAAGGGACTGTTAGCTAGAATGGAAATAAATGAGTTGATGAAGTCTTCATTGCCATGAGAAGCTGACGGAACAGTCAAGTAGATATGCCTGTGACTGTTAAAAATGAGGATTACCATTCAGAAAGATTTAAAAATGCAAATATAAATGAGGAATGATCTACCTAGAGGTAATGTAGAGAGGATGAGATAAATTAGTTATCTCATGAATGTTGGAGATAAATTAGTTCTAGAGAGCTCAACCAAACCCAGAAATTGGACAAGGAGGCAGAGTGGAACAGTGAACACTTGTGTTTCAATGTTATGAAATTAAAGCACAAGAAGGAAAAAAATAGCAAATATGTCAAATGGTGCAGAATGGAAATGGGTTAGCACCGAATTAAAGATTATGCTTGGTGTTCGGTCTGCTAACATGACACCTTGGAGAATGCTAATTTAAACATAAACTTCCAGAAGAACCATCAATGAATTTTCATGATGAAGGATAAAGCTCTATAATGAAGAATACCCTGAATTTTAACCAGACAAAAGAAATGATTTTGTTCATATTGACTTGTCTTATTAAGAAAGACAAGGTGAACATGCTACATATTTAAATGAAGTCTTCACTATTAAGTTAGCCATGACACAAGAACCACAATGACAAGCAGATCATTGTACTGATGGTATTTAGTTCTCAAAAGAATAGACAGTTTGAAATCTATCTTTCAGTTGTAAGACATAATTGTGGTTGCCCTTCATATCTATTAACCTAAAAGGTAAAATAGTTTCATTTGTACCATTCTGCTTAAATTTCCTCTTCTGATCTTTGGTGTCAGTCACAGAAAATTTGGGAAATTAAAGATTTCTGTGCTCTTTAAAAGCTCGTTTTTAATGACCTGTCAAATGCAAAGGCTGTGGGGTAAGAATGAGGAAATGATTAGATTCATCCTATACAATCAACGATCTAAGAACATTGCATTTTGCCAATTTTATGAAAATTAAAAATAGACTATATTTGAAGGTATTTTAAAGAAGCAAATGAAAGTACAATAATAATTTAAACAGGAAGACGGTTCTAAAGGAAGTCCTGAAACACTGTTTGAAAAGATTTCTATTGAAGTCGTACAATGATACATGAAATCTTTACTTGATGTTTGCCCTGAATACATGTTCCTTCAATCACTGAAAAGAATAATGAACAGCATGTGTCAATTTTTCTTAACATATCAACAGAGGAAAGAAAACTTTTTAAAAGTTTATCTTGACATCATCCTGTGACTGAATCTCCTGATAATCTAAGTTCTTCTGCTACTGAATCTGCCTAACGTGATCTCTGCTCTTCTCCAAGGTTCTAGAATTTATTTTGTATTTTTTAACGTTTTTAGTTATTTTTGAGACAGCGCAAGTAGGAGAGGGGCAGGGATAGAGGGTGACAGAGGATCTGAGGTGGGCTCTGAGGCGCTGAGAGCAGGGAGCCTGACATGGGGCTCGAACTCAGAAACCGTGAGATCTTACTTGTGGGGATGAGCACTGAGTGTTATGTGGAAACTAATTTGACAATAAACTATTTGTAAAAAAAAAAAAAAAGAAAAAGAAAAAAGAAACCGTGAGATCATGAGGCTTCTAGAATTTAAAGCTGAAATTTTATGCTCAGTGTGAGCCCATCCCTGTTCCTCTTCTTCCACCTTCACGGCATTCTCTTCAGCTGCCTTCTTATTTTGTTCACAGGGTCTCTGTGTGAGTCAGGGCTTCTGACTTGATTCTAGCCCTAGTGCAGCTTGCTGGGTTTCTCTGCCCCTCAACTTGCCCCAGTTTGCTTTCACAGATCAAATCCTCTAGAGGAAGGCCCTGACACAGAGTATGGGGACAAGATCTTTATTGGGATTAATACCTCTGAAAGAAAGGTGAACGAAGCAAAAGTGGAGAGGACGAAGGCAAACGATGAGAGAGGCCTGACAGAGTCTCTCCCAGTAACACAAACCTTTCCAGAACGTTGGCTCTTAGAGTTTCCATATTGGGATTTTATTCCACAATCCACGTATCCCACTCCATCTAGATCAGTGAAAAAACATGATTTCAGGGAGATCAAAGGGATCTGACCAGACTTTAGAAACAGACTTTAAAAGGGCTGATGGTTGAAGACCATCTGAAGACTATATAATTTCTACAGCTGAGCAACATTCATTCCTGACATGTTAGCTATCTTTGTTTCCTAAAAAAATATATTTAAAAAATGTAGTAGTTTCATGACATGTTAGCTATATTTGTTTCCTAAGAAATATATTTTAAAAATGCAGTAGTTTCAATAACATGGAATTGGGAGGCAGAAAAACAAGAATTTGAGTCCCCAGACCTTCCAGTTACTAAGTAATTTACTCTGGGTGCATTATTTAATTGCTTTAAGCCTCCTCCAATTCACATGTCAAAAAATGATTACACACACTTAGTTGCGTTGTTATGAGGATTCGATGAGACCAGGAATGCAGACTTTTTTGAATAGTATAGATACGTAATAGGACTTAAATCAATGCCCATATCCTCCTTGGCCATCTCTTTTTTTTTTTTTTAATTGTTTTATTTATTTTTGAGAGAGAGAGAGACAGCATGAGCAGGGGAGGGTCAGAGAGAGAGAGGAAGATACAGAATCTGAAACAGGCTCCAGGCTCTGAGCTGGCAGCACAGTTCCCGACGCCGGGCTCGAACCCACGAACGGTGAGATCATGACCTGAGCCGAAGTCGGACACTTAACTGACTGAACCAGCCAGGCGCCCCCTCCTTGGCCATCTTAACACATTAAATACTGGGGAGGAGCCTCTCTTTCTCAAGATATTATCTCAACCCTTTCATGATACTGCATTTTCCTATAACTTCAGTGAATTCTTCTTCAGTATCCTTTTTTCAGTATTTTGAGCTATAATTGATTTGTAACAATTATAAATTGTTATAATTTATATAACAATATATATTTTGTATATATTTTGTATATAACAAAATATATATTATATATATATATTATATATATATATATACAATTTTAGGTGTATAATATAATGGTTGATACACACTGTGAAATAATGACAATCAGGTTACTCACATAATTACTCTTTGTGTGTGTGTGTGGTGAGAATGTTCAGCAGTGTTCAATTATATGGTATTATTAACTACACTCACTCTGCTGTATATTAGATACCCAGAACTTATTCATCTTATAACTGAAAGATTGTATCCTTTGACCAACAACTCCACACTTCCCATAACCCCTGGAAACTTACCATTCTATTCTGTTCCTTTGAGTATAATTTTTTTACATTCTATATATCAGTGAGATTATACAGTATTTATCTTTCTCTTGTTTATTTTACTTAGCATAATGATCTCAGGGTGCATCTATGCTGTTATAAGTACCAGGATATCCTTCGTTCTCATGGATGAATAATATTCCATTGTATATATATACCACATTTTTATCCATTCATATATTCATGTACAGTTAGCTTGTTTCCATATCTTGGCTATTGTGAACAATGCTGAAATGAAGATGGATTGAAGATACTTCTTAAAGATCCCGACTTCATTTCCTTTGGATATATACCCCAAAGTGGGATTGCTGTATCATATAGTACTTCTACTATTTTCCATAGTAACTATACCAATTTACATAATCACAGCACATAAGGGTTCCCTTTTCTCCACATCCTCACCAACACTTGTTATCCCTTTTCTTTTACAAGATAGGTATTCTAACAGCTGAGAGGTGATACTTCATTGTGATTTTATTTTATTTTTTTTAATGTTTTTTTATTTATTTCTAGGAGAGAGAGAGAGAGAGAGAGAGACAGTGTGAGCAGGGGGAGGGTCAGAGAGAGAGGGAGTCACAGACTGAAACAGGCTCCAGGCTCTGAGCTGGCAGCCAGCACAGAGCCTGACGCGGGGCCCAAACCCACAACGGCGAGATCATGACCTAAGCGAAAGTCGGACGCTTAACCGACTAAGCCACCCAGGCACCCCTCATTGTGATTTTAAATTGCATTTCCCTGATGGTTAGTGATGTTAAGCATCTTTCCATATGCCTGTTTTCTATTTGTATGCCCTTGGGAAATGTATATTCCAGGCATTTTTAATCAGATTGGTTTTTGCTTTTAAGTTGTATGAGTTCTTCATATATTGGAGTATTAACTCCTTTTCACATGTATGGATTAAAATATTATTTCTGGGGGGACCTGGGTGGTTTAATTGGTTAAGTCTCCAACTCTTGATTTTGGCTCAAATCATGAGATTGAGCCTTCCTACTCACTCTCCCAAACCCCATCAGGCTCTGCACTGACAACATGGAGCCTGCTTGAGATTCTCTCTCTTTCCCTCTCTTTCTGCCCCTCCCCCACTCATGCTTGCTCTCATTCTCTCTCTCAAAATAAATAAACATTAAAATAATATTTTTTATTTTTTTATTTTACAGGATGCATTTTCATTTTGTTTTCTTTTGCAATACTGAAGCTTCTTAGTTTGGTGTAGTCCCACTTATTTTCCTTTTTTTTTTTTTTTGCTTATTTTTCTGAGGTCAGATCCAAAAAATTATTTGCAAGCCCAATGTCAAAGAGATTTTACCTGTGTTTTCTTCTAGGAATTCTATAGTTTTAGGTTTTAAATTTAAGTCTGTATATCATTTCAAGTTAATTTTTGTGAATAGTTTAAGACAGGGGTTCAATTTTATTCTCCTTCATGTGATTAACTGGTTTTCCAAACACCGTTTAATAAAGAAACTATCCTTTCCTCATTGAGCATATATGGCTCCCTTGTCAAATATTTATTGATTGTGTATGTAAGGGTCTATTTCTAGGCGCTCAGTTCTCTTCCGTTTGTCTGTGTGTCTTTTTACGCCAGTACCATGCTGTAATTACTCTAACTTTGTAGTACAGTTTCAAAACAGAAAATGTGATGTCTCCAGCTTTGTTTCACTTTCTCAGGATTGCTTTGGTTATTTGGGGCTTCTGTGGTTCTATACTGTTTTAGGATTGTTCTAGTTCTTTGAAAAATGCCATTGGAATCTTGTTAGTGATTGCACTGATCGCTATAGATGACTTCGGGTGGTACATACATTTTAACAATATTAATTCTTCTGATCCATGAATACAGGATATCTTTCCATTTATTTCTGTCTATAGTTTCTTTCATCAAATCTAACTTTTCAGAGTATTGCTCTTTAATTTCCTTGGTCAAATTTATTCCTAAGGGTTTTATTTTGTCAATACTATTGTAAATGGGATTTTTTTCCTTTAATCTTTTTTCATATATTTGGTGGTTAGTATATAAAAAACACAAATGATTTTTGTATGTTGATCTTTTTTATCCTGCAGTAATACCTAATTTGTTTATTAGTTCCAACAGCTTTTTGGAGTAGTCTTTAGAATTTTCTATATATGAAAGCATATTATCTGAACAGAGACAGTCCTACTTCTTTCTTCCTGGTCCAGATGCCATTTATTTCTTCTTCTTGCCTTATTGTTCAGGGTAAGATTTCCAGTACTATGTTGAGTAGGAGTAGTGATGGTGGGTACCCTTGTCTTATTCTTGATCTTAGAGGAAAAGCTTTCAAATTTAGTCATAGAATGTGATGTTAGCTGTGGGCTTGTCTTTTAATATGTTAAGGTACATTGCTTCTGTTCCTAATTTGTTGAGAGTTTTTATCATGAAGAGAAGTTGATTTTTGTGAAATGCTCTGTCTGCATCTATTGAGATGATCGTGTGATTTTTATCTTTTATTCTATTAATATAGTGTATCGCATATATTTATTTGCATATGTTCAACCATCCTTGCATCTGAGGGTTCTATCCATGTGGGTCAGGGTGCACATCTTTAGAATGGACTGTTGAATTTGTTTTGAAATATTCTATTGAGAATGTTTATATCTATATTCATGAAAGATACTTTTCTGTAGTTGTATTTTCTTGTAGAGTCCTCATCTCACTTTGGCATCAGGATAATGCTGGCCTGGTAAAATGAATTTGTTCCTGTCTCTTCAATTTTTTGGGAGAAGTTCAAGAAGTATTGGTGTTAATTCTTCTTTAAGTGTTTGGTGAAATTTACCAATGAAACCATGTGGTTCTGGTGTCTGTTTGTTGGGACATTTTTGATTACTGATTCAGTCTCTGTATTAGTAATTGATATAGTTCAGATTTGTTTATTTCTTCATGACTCATTCTTGGCAGGTTGTATATTTCTAGGAATGGAATATGTCCATTTCTTCTAATTGTCCAATTTGTTAATGCACAGTTGTTCTTAGTACTCTCTGTAGTATCAGCTGTAATATCTCTCCTTTTACTTCTGATAGATTTCTTTGAGTATTTGCTCATTTTTTCTTAGTCTAGCTAAAGGCATGTAAATTTTATCTTTTCTGAAAAGCAGCTCATAGGTTCATCGATCTTTTTTATTGTCTTCTGGTTTCTATTTCATTTATTTCTATTCTGATCTTCATTCTTTTCTGCTAACCCTGGGCTTAGCTTGCTCTTCTCCTAGTTCCTTGAGGTATAAAGTTCATTTGTTTATTTGAGATTTTTTTCCCCTTAATGGAGGCATTTATCAGTATAAACTTCCTTCTTAGAACTGCTTTTACTATATCCCATAAGTTTTGTTAGGTTGTGTTTCCATTTTCATTTGTTTCAAGTTATTTATTTTCCCTTTGATTTTTTCTTTGACCTTTTAGTTGTGCAGGAGTGTGTTGTGTCACTTCCATGTATTTGTGAATTTTCCAGTTTTCCTCCTGTGTGGATTTCTAGTTTCATACCATTGTGGTCTGAAAAGGTATTTGGTATTACTTCAGTCTTCTTAAATTTGCCAGGACTTATTATATGACCTAACATATTATCTGTCCTGGATAATGTTTCATGTGTTCTTAAGAAAAATCCATATATTCTGCTGACATTGGATGGGATGTTTTGTATATATCTGTTATATCTACTCGGTCTAAAGTATAGTTCAAGTACAATGTTTCCTAATGATTACCTGTTTGGATAATCTATCCACCGTCAACAGTGTGCTGTTGAAGACCTCTCCTATTTTTGTGTTGTTGTCTATGTCTCCCTTCAAATTGGTTGGTATTGGCTTAATATATTTAGGGCTCCATTGTTGGGCACATTCACACTTACAATTGTTATATCCTTTTGATGAGCTGCCCCCTTTATCACTATGTAATGACCTTATTTGTCTCTTGTTACAGTCTTTGGCTTAAAGTCTATTTTGTCTAAGTATAGCTGCCCTTTTTCTCTTTTGTTTTCCACTGGCACGAAATATCTTTTTCCATCACTTCACTTTGAGTCTAGGTGTTCCTTAAAGCTGAAGTGACTCTCTTATAGGCACCATATAGTTTGGTCTTTTATATTTTTTTCATTCAGCTACTCTATAGCATTTAATTGGATAATCTAATTCATTTAACTTGGCAATAATTACTGGTTGGTAAGAAGTTACTAATGTCATCTTATGTTTTCTGGCTATTTTATAGTTCCCACGCTCCTTTCTTTCTTGATATCATCCTTTGTGAATTGATAATTTTCTAGTAGTGTGCTCTGATTCCCTCTTTTTATCTTTTGTATATCTATTGTAATTGTTTTCCTTTGTTGTTATCACAAGGCTTACATAGAAATCTTATAATAGTCCATTTAGTTTAGTTAAGCACTAACAACTTAACTTGAAATACATTAGAAACTACCCTTTTGTTCTCTCCTTTTATGTTTTTTATTTCATAATTTATCTCTTTTTATATTATATATTTATAAATTTCATAGCTATAGTTATTTTTAATATTTGTCTTTTATTCTTTTTATGAGTTAAGTTGTTAACATGCTAACATACCAGAATATTCAGATATTCTGAACCTGACTTGATACTTACCTTTATCAATATGTTTTATATGTTCATGAGTTTTTATGTCACTAATTAGCATCCCTGCATTTCATCTTCAAGAACTGCTTCCAGCATTTCTTATAAGACAGTTCTAGTGATAATGAACTCCATCAGCTTTTGTTTATCTGGGAACATCTTTATTTCTCCTTAATTTCTGAAGTAGAGCTTTGCTGGATATAATATTCAGAGTTGTCAGATATTTTTCTTTCAGACTTCTTTTTTACAAGTAGTTTATAGTCAGGTTAGTTTCCATATAACACCCAGTGCTCAGCCCCACAAGTGCAAGTGACCTCCTCCATGCCCATCTCCCCCCGACACCCATCAGTCCTCAGTTTGCTCTCAGCATTTAAGAGTCTCTCATGGTTTGCCTCCCTCCCTCTCCCCCACTATTTCCTCCCTTCTTCTCCCCCATGGTCTTCCATTAAGTTCTTCCTAATCCTCCTATGTGTGCAAACATATGGTAATTAGTCAGAAATTAGTCAGGCAGAGGACAGACTTTGAATGCATCATCCAATCTCCCCTGTAGACTTTTGCTGAGAAATCATTGATAGCCTTCTGGGGGTACCTTACAAGCTTCTTTTCTCTTCACTTTAAGATTCTCTCTTTTGCTTTGATTTTTGAGAGTTTAATTATGTTTTGGAGAGATCTCTTTTGGTTTTTTAGGAGACTTACTAGCTTCATAATCTTGATTGTCTAAATCTCTACCCACTTTTGAGATGTTTTCAGCTATTTTCCTCTTCATGTAAGTTTTTTGCCCCCTTCTTCCTCTCTTCTCCTTACGGGACTCCCATAATTCACAGATTGTTTCTTTTGATGGTGTCTCATAATACGTCATTTAGTCTTTCTTTATTCTTTTGCATTTTTTCTCTGTTCTCCAATGGACAGGTTCCAAAGGGTCTGTCCTCTGATTCGTGAATTCTTTCTTCTGTATGATGCTGTCTTGCATTTTTCATTTCATACATTGTATTAAGCTCCAGAATTATTTTTATTTCTATACCTCTGTTACACTTACTCATTTTCATGTGTTGCTTTCCTGCTTTTGTTGTGTTATCTTTCTGTGTTTTCTTGTAGCCCATTGAGATTCCTTAAAACAGCTATTTTGAATTCTTTATTGAGTAAATTGCAGCTCTCTGTATCTCGGAGTCAGTTACTAGAAAATTATTTTGATCTTTGGTGATATTATGTTTCCTTGATTATTGATGTTCCTCGAAGTCTTATATTGCTGTCTTTGTATTTGAAGTAACAGTCACCTCCTTCAATCTTTAGTGACTGATTTTCCAAGAGAATTACCTTCTATCTTTTCCTGAGAGACTCTGATACTTTTTCAGAGATTCTTTGAATATGCTGGTTCTACTTGCTCCCTCTGTGGTATAATTCTTAGTCTTTATTCTTTCTCTCAATCCTACAGCTCCTCAAACCAGGTGTTGACAGTCTCCTTTTCATTTTCCCAAGGACGATACTGAATGCTCAAATTTATGGTCTCTCTCTGACCCACAGATTTTAGCTAGCTTGCTGCTTATCACTGTTGAAAATGTGCACAGCAAACTGACCACAGCATAGGAGCATATATGAGTGAGGTGCAGAGCACAGTGAGTGCTGTGGGCCAGTTGGCAGATTCATAGGTGAGGCATCCCAGTGCTTCATGTGACATCTTCCCAACGGACCAGCTTCATGATTAGCAGGATCTGCTTCCCTTTCATATGTCTGAGCTCTGACTACTGTTCTCCTCATTGTTCACCATTCACCAGTCATGAATCTAACAACACAATAATCTAGTTGTGGTGAGAGAGAAATGGGCCTCTTTGCAGACTCCATATAACTGGAGACGCTGGTCACTCGCTCACTCATACACTCTCACTTTCTTTTGTGGGGGAAAGTTTTGGATGAGAAGGATCTCTTTGCACTGAACTATGCTACCTTGAGGGAAAGATGATACAGTAAAGTCAAACTATGCTTCTCAGTCTCTTCAAATCCATTCTTACTTGTTTTCCTTTTTATCTCCAACAGTGTGATAAAACTTCTCCTGGACTTACACAAAGTCCTTCTCATCCAAGAGTGATTGTCTGAGTCGGTGTTCTCTTGGGGTTCCTGGACCGTGGTTAATAGGGGTTGGAGTCAGTTCACAGGCCACTTAAGGGTCTACAGCCAAGGTCTGGACTCCTATGGCCTGGTTCAGGAAGATTCCTCCCTGACCTGTTGGTGGATGATGCTAGATTCCACAGCTCCACAAAGGCACTTTTGGCTATGAATGGATGTCAAATTATTGTTGGTGGAGGATACAAGCAGGGACCTTATTTAGCCAAATTGCTAGTATCACTCCTTTTACTATTTTTTACTCCTTTTTCCTCTGGCTCACTACAATTTTTTTTTCTTCAACTCATTTCTTTTGCTGTATATTTAGCAACATGGCAGAGTGAGAAGACCTTGAGATTGGAGTCAGATGATATGATAATTGAATCCTTGTTCTCACAGGGGTACAGCCTTGGGGAAGTGGCTTTAATTTACTGAATTCAGAAATTCTATATTTTTAGTTTCCTTGCTTGTAAACGTAGCCTAACATTTGAATTAAATACTAAAAATACTATATGAAGTATCTATCATACACTAAACACAAAAGAGTATCAATAACATGAAAAATGATTATGAAAATACTTACGATGGTAATGATGAGGATCAATAACATTCAAGCTAAAACTACCCAAGTTTGCCTTTTTCAAGATTGTTCTTGCATGGCTATCTCTAGAAAAATTATTGTGTCATTCCATACTTTCTACCGCCTATTGAACATCTGTACCTGACAGCTGGTTAATTGCCTGTTACAAAGTTAATTCATAATTTTTGTCTATAAAACTGATTTTTCTGTCTATGGCAACATAGTTTTCTCAGTGAGTAATGTTTTTTTGATGTATAGTTGACACGCAATGTTAGGTTAGTTTCAGGTATACAACATAGTTATTTGAGAATTCTATATGTTATGCTATGCTCAACACAAGTATAACTATTATTTGTCATCATACAGTGCTTTTATAATACCATTGACTGTTTACCCTGTGCTGTGCGTTTTATTCCTGTGACTTATTCATTCCATAACTGGAAGCCTGTCTCTCCCATTCCCCTTCATCCATTCTGGTCATCTTCCCAACTTTCTGTCCTCTGGAAACTATTAGTTTGTTCTCTGTATTTATGGTGTGTTTCTGCTTTTGGTCTGTTTGTTTGTTTTTGTTTTTTTTAATTCCACATATAAGTGAAATCATATGGCATTTGTCTTTCTCAGTCTGACTTCCGTCACTTGGCATAATACGCACTAGGTCTATCCATTTTGTTGCAAATGGAATATCTCAGTTTCATTCTTTTTTGAATGAATAATGAATAATATTTGTGCGTGTGAGTGAGAGTGTGTACAAAATATCTTCTTTATTAATCTATCAGTGGACACTTAGGTTGTTTCCATATCTTGACTATTGTAAGGAATGCTGCAGTAAACATAGACGTGCATATACCTTTTCAAATTAGAGCTTTTGTTTTCTTTGGATAAATACCCAGAAATAGAATTAATGGATTGTATGGTAGTTTTATTTTTAATTTTTTGAGGAACCTTCATAATGTGATTTCCACAGTGGCTGCACCAATTTATTCCCAGCAATAGTGCAAGAGGGTTCCTTTTTCTCCACATCTTCGCCAATACTTGTTATTTCCTGTCTTTTTGATAATAGCCATTCTGACAAGTATGAGGTGAAATCTCATTGTGGTTTTAATTTATATTATAAATTAAATAAATATAAATTAAATTATATATAAATAATAATAATAAATAATTAAATAAATATAAATTATAAATTAAATTAAATATAAATAAATATATATCTTTTCACATGTTTCTTGGCCATCTGTATGTATTCTTTGGAAAAATGTCTATTCAGATCCTCCGCTGATTTTTTAATCAGATTATTTGAAAATTATTTGGTGTTGAGTTATACAAATTCATTATATATTTTGAATTTAACCCCTTATCAGTTGTGTCATCTTCTCCCACTTCATAGGTTGCCTTTTCATTTTGTTAATTGTTTTCTTCCCTATGCATAAGCTTTTTATTTTGGTACAATCTCAATAGTTTATTTTTGCTTTTGGTTCCCTTACCTGAGGAGATACATGCAATTCTGTATAGTAATAAGAAACGAGCAGAAAGAAAAATTAAGAAAACAATCCTATTTACAATTACACCAAAAAGAATAAAATACCTAGGAATGAATTTAACTAGGGAGGTGAAAGACCTGTACTCTGAAAATTACAATACCTTGATAAAAAAAATTGAATATAGCACAAATATAAAGATATTTTACGGTCATGGACTGGAAGAATTCATAATTTTAGAATGTCCATAACCCAAAGCAACCCAGAGATTCAATGTAATCTTTATGAAAATACTAATAGCATTTTTCACAGAACTAGAACCAGCATCCTAAAACTTGTATAGAACAATAAAAGACCTCAAATAGCCAAAACAATCTTGAGAAGAACAAAGATGGTAGTATCACAATTCTAATTTGAAGACATATTACAAAGTTATAGTAATCATAAAAGTAGGGTACTGGCACAAAAATGGGCATGTAGATCAATGGAACGGAATACAGAGTTCTCCCGAAATAAACCCACAGTTATATGGCCAGTTAATCTATGACAACAGAAGCAAGAACATACAGTGGGGAAAAGACTGTCTCTATAATAAATGGTGCTGAGAAAACTGGACAGTTACATGGAAAAGAATGAAACTGGAGCATGTTTTTACACAAAAATAAAGTCAAAGTGGATAATAGACCTAAATGTGAGACTTGAAACCCTAAAATTCCTAGAAGAAAACATAGGCAGTAATGTCTTTAATATCAACCTCAGTGAATAATCTTAGTAACTCATACAGGTGGAAAGAAATAGAAAATATGATAATTTAAATTGTTTAATGTTTATTTTGTTTTTGAGAGTGACAGACAGAGCATGAGCAGGGGAAGGTCAGGGAGAAAGGGAGACACAGAATCCAAAGCAGGTTTCAAACTATTGCACACAGCCTGATGCGGGGCTCAAACTCATGGACTGCAAGATCATGTCCTGAGCTGAAGTCAGATGCTTAACCGACTGAACCACCCAGGCGCCCCAGAAAAGACGATAATTTTAAAAAAGTAAATGTATACCTGAAACTTTTTTTTGTATTGCCACTTAAATATAAGAAAATCTAGGGGCACCTGGGTGGCTTAGTTGGTTAAGCGTCTAACTTCGGCTCTGGTCATGATCTCACAGTTCGTGGGTTCCAGCCCCGCATTGGGCTCTGTGCTGACAGCTAGCTCAGAGCCTGGAGCCTGTCTTCGGATTCTGTATCTCCCTCTCTCTGTGACCCTCCCCTGCTCTCTCTCAAAAAACAAATAAATAAAAAAAAACATTTAAAAGAAAATCCAATGTTTAACAAACTTGATAAAATAAACTAATAAACCAAGTATGTAAGATTTCACTTACTTGAAATCCTGAGAAGGTACCTACTTTTTTCTTCTTAATTGTTCACTTCAGTGAACAATTGATTCAGCGTATATTTTGGGGCATCTGGGTGGCTCAATTAGTTAAGCATCTAACTCTTGATTTCGGCTCAGGTCACGTTTGCATGATTCATGAGATCAAGCCCTGCATTGGGTTCTGTATTGACAGCATGGAGCCTGCTTGGGATTCTCTCTCTCCTCTTTCTCTGCTCCTCCCCCTTTCTAAATAAATAAATAAATAAATAAGTATATTTCAACTTTCCTGCTGATATAAAGTCTCAAGCCTCTTAAACTTTTACTAGAACAGTGATAGTATTTAAATACTGTTAACTCAAACAACTTTTATGATAAAATCATAAATTGGAATTTATAAATGATGAAAGAGGAACTGCTGAAATGCCAGTAAAGTACAAACCTCCTAAAAATGTATTGATAGGTACAAACTAATCAAGAAAATAGAAAGAAAAACAAAACAGGAAACAATATATTGCTTCATAAAATTCCAATATGCTCTTATGGAACATCAAGCTCAGGAAGGCCTTTGCTCTGCACTACTCTCCTACTTGTCTTGATTTGCTTGATAAGCTGGTGGTAGGGATAGTGTGAATGAGGTCATCAGTTGCCATGTTCTACTACTTAAAATATCAGATATTTTTCTAGACTGCAAAATGATGCTCATAAATATGTTCCTAGGTTAATCACTCTGTAAAGTCCATCTCTAGTGAAACTTTAGGAATATTGTATTCTTTATTCATTTTTTATCTGAACTTGTCTTTTTAAATTCTTTTGGTTTGATTGCAAGAAATCACCTAAATGCTTAGAGCTTTATTAGTCAACTGCTCTACAAGACAGGAATTGTCATCCTGGCTTCCAGATTCTGCTTCCCTCTCAGCTCCCCATGATCACATCCTGACTGTCACAGTCCATTGGAATGATTTAGATTGTTTTCTCAGTCTTAGATCATTATAACTAGACTCATACTCTCGCTTGCCAATAGTTCTTTGTATCTATGTTTAACACAATTTCCCCAGCTTCTTGGTTCTGTCCTTCAAACTGTGCCCTGCCTAGATGCAAACAAATCAGGATAATTACAGGCCTGACTATATAGCCCAAGGGTCCTACGGGTGGCCTCCTTGTGTTATGTGACTTTTTTTCCAACTTGAATCTTTCCTACACACTGCTGTTGGTTTGAACTTCAAAAACATAATATTCACCATAATAGTGCCCTACTCAAGAGTTCACAGTAGATCCTATTAGCCTCTAACGTCCAGTAAAAATATTTCTACTCTTTTAAAGGTCTCTAAAATCTGGCTTTGTTTCAACCATTCAATATCGGATTTTTTATGTGTGATTTTCCTCCTAAAACCCATCTAATTCAACCACTTGCTTTTTTACACTCTCTCCTCAACCCATCCCCATAAATCCTCTACGACCTTGTCTAAGAATTCATTCTGCTCTTTACCCTATTAGAATTCCCTTCCACCTTCTAGCCATTTTGCAATAGCCATTTTGCAATTTCCTTCCAAGTCCAAAGACATAGTACCAGTTCCTCCTCCCGTGTTATACTTTTCCTGATGCCTCAGCCTACATAATCCCTGTTCTTTTATTGTTTAATGTTTGTTTGTTTCTGAGAGAGAGGCAGAGAGAGACAAAGAGACAGAGCATGAGTTGGGGAGGGAAAGAGAGAGGGAGACACAGAATCTGAAGCAGGCTCCAGGCTATGAGCTGTCAGCACGGAGCCTGACATGGGGCTCAAACCTGTGAACCATGAGATCATGACCTGAGCTGAGGTTGGAAGCTTAACTGACTGAGCCTCCCAGGCACCCCCATAATCTCTGTTCTGGTGAGCATTTTTTTGTATTAAGCATTTCTTGACATTTTGTCATATGACTAATATATATTTATATATAATATTATTATCAAGTGTCTGCAGAGTCAGTAGTCTTCTAGTTACAGCAGCATTTCATGTCATTGTATGTGTATATATATAATATAAGATCTTCATATATTCATCTTACCATCAACTAGCCTCTAAGCATTTTATGGGTAGCCAATATTTCTCATATTTCTCCTGTGCTAAGAAGTACTTAGCAGTGACATAACTTTATCATTAACATTGAATATGCATGGTCATTCAAATACTTGAGCCTTAAGCCATTGGGTTTTCAGTACTTCCTAAGATATTCTTTTTTTTTTTTTTTTAATGTTTTTTATTTATTTCTAGGAGAGAGAGAGAGAGAGAGACAGCATGAGCAGGGGAGGGTCAGAGAGAGAGGGAGTCACAGACTCTGAAACAGGCTCCAGGCTCTGAGCTGGCAGTCAGCACAGAGCCCGATGCGGGGCACGAACCCACGAACCGAGAGGTTATGACCTAAGCGAAAGTCGATGCTTGACCGATTAAGCCACCCAGGCGCCCCATGATATTCTTGAGTATTTTTTGTACAATTAGTTATATGACACTATTTACCATGTACTTCTAATCATGATATGAGGAATAAACTTCATTTTATTAATTCTCTTACAATAAATGTATAGGTATGAACGTGAAACAAAGTCTTTGGTTCGTACTGCTGGCAATTAGCACAGTTTAAAATTTCCTGTTTGGTAGATTCCTTATCTTCCAGCCTTTGCTCTCATATAAGACAGTGGTTCTCAAACATTAATATGCATTTGGAATCACTTATAAAGCACAGATTGCCAGGGACACCTGAGAGTTTCTGATTCAGAGGACTGGGGATGAGGGCTGAGAATTCACAAGTTTGACAAGTTCACAGATGGTACTGCAGCTGCTACTCCAGGGACCACACTTTAAGAACCAGCGATCTAAGAAAAGAGAAATCCAGATATAGAACCAAATTCTTTATCATTGAGGGGTATCATAAAGAAAGTTCAAGAAAATGCCAAAACAAAAATCCTAGAAGCAGAACACATTTCAAGAAAGAACACTTCTCTCCTATATGAAATGTCTATATTAATTTTAGGACCTTCTCTTTGCAGCCTCTCTATGCACAACCAGTTAAAAGTTTTCTATTCTTGTTTGCTTATATGTTGTGTGCTTTGATGAAAGGCACTCATTTTAAACATTTTTTGTAGTGAACACTTTCACATAAATGAATGAATGTTTTCTTATTATACTTTAAAACAGTGATTTTTGTTAAGATAATTTTTAAGCTTTATACATTTGATACATAAAATGTTGAAAGAACACAACATTTGGCATCTGATCATTATTTAAAATAGCAATAGTTTCCCTTGGGGGTGTAACATATATTTACATACATTTAACTCTGATTTCAGAACATACATATATGTTCTGCTTACGTACATACACATATGAGTGTAATCAAGAGAAGTAAGCAAAGTGTATGGGATAGAAGCCAAGACTTTGGTCTTTGAGCGATCTGAATCTAAAGTCCAGCACTACAGCTCACTGGCTATGAAATGTTAAGCAAGTCACTTCACCTCTCTCAGCTTCCATTTCCTCATCAATGAAATGTAGATGACAGTATTTCCTTCATAGGCAATCTTGTAAGAAATAGATGAGGTAATGAACTTAGCCAGTGTCTGGCATATAAAAAGTATCTGAGAAATGATTGCTATTCTTCTTATTGTTATTAAGCAGTACCTGTAGAAGGTGCTTAGTAAATGTTTAATGAGTAAATGAATGAAATAATGCATCTTACCAGGATTTCAAAAACTGTGATACCACATTCAAGTGAAATAGGTGAGAAATAGTTATTCCAATATATTAACATATGTCAATCAGCTAAAAAAAATAAATAAAGGATGTCACTTGATGGTATAAACACAGACATAGTAGTTTGTGATGTTTGCTTTTCATGTTTTAGTCCATATTTGTATCTTGTATGCATTTGTATTTAGTCATGCCTAATATTGTTTTCTGTGTAATAGGGCTCAGTAAGTATGGACTAATTACCTACAAGCTATTTGAAACATAAAATAAGTTTTTTCTGTTCATATTTTCCTTCAGTTCAATTTATGTGTTTGCTGAATCTATCATATTGATGTCCTTTGAGCGTGTACATTTCGAGGGTTGGTTTCTTTGTTCTATGGTTGTGCAGAAGCAAAGTGCTAACTTGGTGAAGAGAATAGATGGGACACGTACCCTTCCCGTGAGTGACCTAAGACCTGATTAATGTTTTTACAGTTGTACTTATTCCATTACCTCATGCTTCCGTATTTCCAATAGAAAAAGCAAAATTAAAACAAATACAAAACATGACTGAGTTGTTAAAAGAGAGAAACTCCATAGGTACCTTTATTAATATAGTAGTCAGCAGTGATTGGTGGTCCCTTACAGCTAATGATGACATTATATGGGAATTACTGCTGGATTTAATACGTTTCTTGTAATAGCAAGTTCTAAAATACTAACTGGTAATTTCAGTTTCTGGCCTTCACATCTTAGATTTTATTCTCCAACCAAATAAAAGAAGAAGATATTTTGGAGCAACAAAAATAAAAATAAAAAATTTACTTTTTCCAGTTCGTGTGTAACTTTGGAGAGCTAGTGTTGCTAGATGCTGTAAATCTCCAATTCTGCTGTAAGCACAAACTCAGTCTAAAGTATGATTGTAACTCACTTATATATCATTTGAATGGTGCTGAATTACATGCTGACTGTCAAAACACGCAGCTACTCTGTGAGGGCTTTTCCTATTGGGAAAACTCTAAACTGTGAGTTTGTGAATATGTTATGTTCCAGGTACCAGAAGTTAAAATGTGGATGAAAGCTTTGACCTAAGAGTTGTACGGAATGAACTACTGTTTGGGGGGAATCACCATATGATTTAAGTTTCCCAATAGGTGGCACCAAGGAAACTGTACAATCCTTTAGGAGAACCAAGGCAACCCTCTAGGACTCCTTGTTGATGGGTACCAATGCCAAGGTGCTTCGAAGATCTATCTTGTCTCATAATATCTCCCTTAACATTTTACTACCTGAATTTTCACTATGAGAATTATTAGTGTATCAGATAACATAAATTTGGCATTTGTTCTCAGGAGAACAATTAAAATGCATGTTTGCTGTTCTTTCATTATAGCCTCAATATTCAAGTCTTCCCAACGTACATTCACGAAATGGGTGGCCTAGATCAAAGAATGAGACCTTCTGATGTCTCTCTTAAAACTCATCTTCATTCTACCCACTATCTAAATCTGTTCAGATAATTTAGAAATCTGACTCATAAACTGGGGCACAGTCAATACTTGAAAAATTGAGTAGAAGCTCCTAGAGACTTCCCTCCAGGTTATATTTGTCCAAATGTGGCTGCTAACTGGGGAAATGTAGTCCTTCATCCTAAATGCCACTCATGTTGAAAGTTTACCAAATACACAGGGTAAACCACCTGACTGAAATTGAGATTCTATATATTTAGCACCTCTTCCTGCTTCTTCTGAAACTGTTACCAGAAGAGTCAGTGAGTTTGTCTCATGACTTGATACTTATGGGCCTGTGTTAGCACTCTCCCATATCAAGGGCTGTAAAATCACTTATTCTGGACTTTTCTCCAGAAACAATGCTAAATTTGCTATTTTGTAATTTGTAGCACTCAATTTTAGAAAACATTTAACAATGCTATCTACAAGTTCTTTAATAAGGGGTTTTAATAACGAGATGTAATTTACCCGAATCAAGAGATTTGATCTCATTGCTCAAAGGATGAGAAAAAGAGAGGCAAGGTGCCAAAAGAAGTGGGATTTGTTGAACCAAAGAGAGGCATGACTTTGTCTAACATTTTCCCTGGAATAGGTATAGATTATCCTGCAGGGACTGCGGGCACATTCTTCTGTTCTCACTTCCACTTGCTCTTCCTGTGCTAGAGTTTTCCAGTACATTGTTATGGGTTTGAAGTTCAAATACAACTTTTTCATGTGACTGCCCCATTCAAAAATTATAATAGTTCCTAATAGTCTCCTGTACTCAGTGAAAACAGTTACCTCTTTTAAGGATCTCTGAATCTTGACTCAATCTCTAAGTTGACCTTTGAACAACACAGCTTTGAGGGATCTCTGAATATTGACTCAATCTCTAATACAGTTGGCCCTTGAACAACACAGCTTTGAGGGATGCCAATCCTGTGCTGTTGAAAACGCACATGTAAATTCTTACTCCCGAAAACCCGACTGCTAATAGCTTACTGTTGACCAGTAGCCTTACCGATAACCATAAACAGTCAATTAACACGTATTTTGTATTTGATACATATTCTCACAAAAAAGTACGGCTAGAAAAAGGAAAATGTTATTAAGAAAATCATAAGGTTTGGGGCGCCTGGGTGGTTCGGTCGGTTAAACGTCTGACTTCAGCACAGGTTATGATCTCACAGTTCATGACATCTAGCTCCTCGTCAGGCTCTGTGCTGACAGCTCAGAGCCTGGAGCCTGCATCAGATTCTGTGTCTCCCTCTCTCTCTTCCCCTCCCCTGCTCGTGCTCTGCTCTATCTCTTGTACTCTTTCTCTCTCAAAAATAAATAAACATTAAAAAGAAAACCATAAGGTTTTTTCAGCCATAAAACAATAAAATCTTGTCATTTGCAACAACATGGATGGAACAGAGATTATTATGCTAAATGAAATAAGTGAAGAAAGACAGATACCATACAATTTCACTCATACGTGGAATTAAAGAAACAAAACAAAAGATGAAACAGACTTAACTAGAAGGAACAAACTGGTGGTTCCCCGAGGGGAAGTGGATGGGGTGACAGGTTAAAAACGATGAAGAAGAAAATCATAAGGAAGGGAATACATTTACAGTGCTGTACTGTTAAAAACTCATGTATAAGGGGACCTACACAGTTCAAACCCATGTTGTTCAATGATCAACTGTACTAAATATTATCTTTTATTATTTCCCCCGGAAACTCCATCTGATTCAGGATGCTGACCTCCTTATTATCTCTCCCTACCCAACTCTCAAGAATCTTCCATGATTATATCCATGCTTGCTCCTTTCCCCCATTGGAATTCCCTTCCATTATCTCTCTATTTATTAATATTCTCTCCATCTTTCAGATCCACCTCCTTGATACCTTCTCTGAAGGTATCACAATCACTTTCCTCTTGAGATTTTTATGTGCAAATCATTTACTGACAGTTTATTATTTAATTAATATCTTTCTTATATACCACAGCACTGTCTCATTATCTATACTCTTTGTCTTCTAGTTATTACAATATTTGTGTGCTTGTATGCATCTTATTTGTTTCCTGATATATTTTCTTAGCAATTAAATGATAAACAGTCTGTGGATAACCAACATATATTTTCTGATACTTAGTAACCGATATATCTTACTTTTTTTCATGCTTAGTAACACTTTGCACAAAACTAACTTTATTGTTATCATTAAGTACATAGTTGGCATTTTCTGTATATTCAAATTCTGGGCCACTGGATTTTTAGCACACCTCTAGGTATTCATGAATATTTTTGTACAGTTATTTATTTCTTATTACTTGACATTGGTGAATCTCTAAGTCCAGAGGCCATCTGAAACCTTTAGTTTGCTCAAGGGGAGAATTTTGCTTAAGACAATTCTTTTAGGGGCGCCTGGGTAGCTTAGTCGGTTAAGCGTCCGACTTTTGCTTAGGTCGTGATCTCGCAGTTCGTGGGTTCGAGCCCTGCGTCGGGCTCTGTGCTGACTGCCAGCTCAGAGCCTGGAGCCTGTTTCAGAGTCTGTGACTCCCTCTCTCTCTGACCCTCCCCTGCTCACGCTGTCTCTCTCTCTCTCTCTCCTAGAAATAAATAAAACATTAAAAAAATTTAAAAAAATAAAATTAAATTAAAAAAAGACAATTCTTTTAGATAATTGAAATAAGCAAACAACATATGATGTATTTGTGTGTTAACATAAATGCAAATTTTTCATTCAACCTCTGGACAAATGGATATTTATGAACTTGAACAAATTCAATCATTTAAAGTCTACTAGCGACCAAAGTGTCCTTAAAATCAATTAGCTTTTGAATCAAAAAGCATATTTCCTAGCAATACAATGCATCAAGGTGGTTAAAAATGAGGCATCTGTATTTATATCCTCCTATATTGAGAACTACATATTTCTCACTTCTCCAATGTACTACTCATATTTAAATGGGAATTTATTCTTGCAAAAGGTCGAAATACAAAAAAAAATGTTAATTTATTTTGGTTAGCTTATGTCTGCATCCTTCTAAAAGAAACCTTTTGTTTTTATCATGGAACTTGGTAGGAATACCACACATGTACCCTGTCACAGAAAGACTGAACATAACTAGAAGTCATTCAAAAATTAAATTGAGTTCTTAGTCTCTTAATTCTGGCAGGAGATACCTGCTGATGCTATATTAGACTGACTACCAATGACAAGTAAATTCTTTTTAAAAGTCTCAAATTTGGGGTTCCTGAATGGCTCAGTTGCTTAAGCATCCAACTCTCAATTTTGGTTCAGGTCATAATACCACAGTTGTGAGATGGAGCTCCACATTGGGCTCTGTGCTGGTTGTGGAGCCTACTTCAAACTCTCTCTCTCTCTCTCTCTCTTTCTCTCTCGCCCTCCCTCTCTCTCCCACCCTCCCTCTCTCTCTCCGTCTCCCTTCCTCCCTCCCCCCTTCCCCTGCTCTCTCTCTTTTTCAAAAAAAAATAAAGTCTCAAATTTTCAGATAACACATACATAATTTTCTAACATAGGACTAAAATAATACAAAAGCCTTCTATGTCCAAGCACTGTTCTGACTACTTTATGGTTACTATCTCACCTTGTCCTCATAAGAGCCAGTGAGGTAGATACTATTATTATGAGGAAATTGAAACAAAGAGAGGATAAGTAACTTGTTCAAAGTCACAAAGCAAATAAGGGCAGGGCCAGATTTTAGGCCCAGCTAGTAAAGCTGCAGAGAAATTGTACTCTTCACACTTTATTATACTGTTTTAATATACTGCTTTGACAGCATTGATGTTGACTGACTGAAGAAAGATATTGAATGACTAAAAGGTGTAAACTCTCTCATGCCAGGGGATAGCTATCTTGATCTATTTCAGATGTGTGTAGGTAGTCAATATAAATTTGTCAAGTTAAAAGGATTCTATTTTCCCACATATCATATTTTATAGGTTCTAAGAAACATATAATTTTTACATTTCAATCATTTACATTTTTATGTTTTACATAATTTTTAATGTAACCATTAAAATGTGTCCTAAAATTTATAGCATTTTCCAGTTTACTGTTAGCAAGAAAATAGTTGTAAGGTGGTTGCTATTATCTGATGCATTCTGGTAAGCTCAGAAAAGAATTGACATCAGAATTTTCAGGGTGGTACAGAGACTCAGAGAAAACCCCAGATAGGAAGTTTATATATTTTTTGAGGTTTTTTTCTTTAATAAATGCTGCATCACTGATATTCTTAATGGTACAGAGGAACTCAGGTACTTTGAGTTGAAAGTTATTTCCGATGAATCAGAATCCAAATTGGATTGAACTCTCAGGGACATTTTCACTAATCTAGTACCATTATGTTTTCTTTTGGCTGATTGTTCAATGTCTAAATCTAAATGAATTCTTTCAGCAGATATAAAATGTAAATTCTGTGATTGAAAGAATTGTGGCCTGCATTAATGGAAGCATTTTTTTCCTTTCATAGCAATATTTAAATTAATCTTACTTTCTATGAGCTACTGGATCCAGCGGAATAAGGCAAAACATATTTTGAATATCACCATTCATATACTTCTAACAATAGTTATCAAGTGATTTTTCTATCATTGGAAGTGATTTGAACACCCTCTGTTTTCCCCCAATAAGCCACCTTTCTTGGGAATAGTGGTCACTGTTGAGGTATGGATGGCCAGGAATACATGTATTTTCTCAGTAAGAACTTAACTGAGATAGTTGAAGCCCATGACCTAACAACAATCTGGCCATATTTTTACAGCAGTCACAAATCTACTTATTGTTATCTCTGATACTATTTCTTTTCTTTCTTTTTTTTTACATTTATTTCTTTTTGAGAGACAGAGCACAAGTGGGAGAGGGGCAGAGAGAGAAGGAGACACAGAATCCAAAGCAGGCTCCAGGCTCTGAGCTGTCAGCACAGACCCCTACATGGGGCTCAAATTCACCAATTGTGAGATCATGACCTGAGCTGATGTCGGAAGTTTAACCGACTGAGCCACCCAGGCACCCCTCTGAGACTTTTTCTTTAACAAGGAAATAGGTATATTAGAATCAAATACAGTTTTTCAAAATTGTGCTACTAGTAGCTGTATCGATGTGTACACTATCATTTCCTGCAGATTCTGATTCCCATAGAAACAGTTAAAACATACAAAAACGTCTTTGGAATTTTATACTTTCTACAACACCCTCTAAATGTTTACTATTTGTGATTCTTTTGAAACTTTTAATCTGTCATCCTCTGTATGAAAAAACTCAGATAATTTTACATTGAATACTTATTTGTTTATAAGCTTTATATTCATGGCAGCAAATACGTTTCAACTTAAGATGCACTTTAATGCCTGCTGACAATACAATTAAAACTTCTCATCTAAGTTGGATGTCCCCAGAACCTTGACAAGAAAACCAATAAAAGTAGGTTTGCATCCTGCGTCCTATTTCTTTGGAAAATAAAAGGAATGCAAATTAAGTCAATAAGAAACCATGGGCAAAATATTTTAATGGATCATCATCAAAGAGAACATAAAACCCTCTGTTCTTCAAATACCTATTATGGGTTTTTTTTTTTTCTATTTTTAATCTTGCTGAAATCAGTAACTGGAGAATGGCTCTGCTACTTTATGCAGGCTTTTGCTGTTCAGATAAATGTGACAGCCCTCAATGAAACTCAAAAACATAATTGACACCAGATAGTTCTTCTAACCTTAACTCCATCATCGAAGAGCTATATGCTTTGTCTTTGAAGTCCATTAACGCTATTTACTTCCTCCAGCCCCCCTTCTTTTTCACCTTAAATTCAAAGGGCAATTATAACAGTCATCTGGTTTTTCATGACCTCTACTTTCTTAAGTCTCACTTGCTTCTTTATGCTTGCCCTGCAAACCCCAAATGTTGGTCAAATCCAACTCTAAATATATGCTTCAGACCCCCATGTAGCTACAAATGTCTGGGGAAAAAACCAAAATCATGCTATCTGGTTTCACTCTAAATTCATGTCTGTAGCCTACACTTTGGTGTCTTCACCAGATCCACTCTCCTCCTCCTTTTGGACACATAACTTGACCACATCTCCTAATGTCCTTTGCAGCTGGCAGACACCTGGGGACTGATGTCTGACCCGTGGAATGTGAGCACAAGTGACAGATAGTACTTCCAGGTAGGACTCCTAAAAAACCTGGAAAAAAATGGGTCCTCCCCTCCCCTTCCCTTCCCTTCCTCTTTCTTTCTTTCTCTCTCTTTCTTTCTTTTTTGTTTTTTTTCTTCTCTCTCTCTTGCTGTCTTTCATCAAATCCATGAAGAAATTTTAGTGGAAGACTCTGAAGTTAGGGAGTGGGTTGGGAGGGGGTGTGGCTGGAAATGCTTGATGAAAAGACTGTATGGAACAGGGCACCTCTTTCTCCCCTTAAACCTCTTTGGAATGTAACAAAGTAGAGGGATATAAAAAGCCTTTACTTAGCCTCTGAGACGTGGGAGTTGTTTGTTAGAGTCATCTATTTACCCTTTTAATCCAGTTACCACAAACAATGAGTCCTTAATGTCTCAAGAAAACCATGCGACATTTCCCAAACCTGTTCACACATCTATTCTCCTAAATGATTCTTTCACACTTTGTCCGCTTCCTCATACCTGGTTCAATGCTCCTCTCCACCAGCGCTCACCCAGAGATCATGTCTCAGATGACCCTGCAGTGTGCACGGGCCCCAAGTCTCTCAACTGCTCCAGCACATTGCTTCACGGAATCTCCCATCTCTCTTGCAAAACAAATGTCTCTCTATTAAATTCTTCTTATCACCCAACCAACATGCTATTATTTCTCTAAATAATGTCAAACACAAATTAAGAAGACAGAAACATGTCTTAAAATCAAGAATTATAGGAGATATGATTGATTGATTTCCAGTTAAAAGTCAAAGAGCATCAGATTAGATTTTTTGTATTCCAATTTTACTCAAACTGACAGAAAAACTCCTAAAAATAGGTACCTATATTTGTGATTTTTATTTTTCCATTTTCCCAGATTTTCTCCCATCTGCCTTTGTCAATATTTCCCTCCCCCTTTTTTAATTTTTTTTAATTTATTTCTGAGAGAGAGGGAGACAGTGTGAGCAGGGGAGGGTCAGAGAGAGAGGGAGACACAGAATCTAAAGTAGGCTCCAGGCTCTGAGCTAGCTGTCAGCACAGAGCCTGACACAGGGCTCGAACCCACGAATCATGAGATCATGACCTGAGCCAAAGTCAGATGCTCAACCGACTGAGCCACCTAGGCGCCCCAATATTTTCCCCCTTTATCCACTGAAGCTGCTCTACCCTCTGACCCCCACTTCGCTATCATGTAGTCAAATCTTTCTCGTTAGCTGGAAAAGAGGCAGTATGTGATGTAGTTAGTTGGCTCTTCCTTTTGGCTTCCAGGACACTTCAGTCTCCTGGTTTCTTCCCTACTTTGCAGTCTTCCTTGCTACTTCTGATTCATCACCTTGGTCTCTTATTCCAGGTCACTCAGGGGCTCAGTCCTTGCTCCCCTTCTATATCTACACTCCTTTGGAAGTCCAATCCAGTCATAGTTTTAAATACAATCTCTGTATTGACACATCCTGAGATTACATGCCAACCACACTTCCACCCTGAACCCTTCTTGTCTGACTCCCTGTTTGATATGTTTACTTGAATGCTTTGTAAACATTTTCACCTTAATGTGTCCAAAAGTGAAATTCAGATCTCCCCCACCACTAACCTCCTCCATCCCATCTTCTGAGTTGATGAAATTCCCATATTTTCCACTTGTGCAAGCCAAAATCTTTGTAGTCACCTTTGACTCCTCTCTTTGGCTCATACCTCATGTTGTGTGTCAGTAAATCTTGTTGATGCTCTGAAGTGGACATCTCACACCTCTGCCAATAACTCTTTGGGATCCCAGTGAGAATCACGTCTTGCCTGGGTTTCTTGGAAGACCTCAACAAGGCTACTCTGCTTCTCTCCTTGCCTCAGTACCATCTTTTCTCCAAACAAGAGCCAGAATGATTGTTTAAATGTATAAATCAAATTACCACTGCCTTTGTTCATAACCCCACAATGTTTCTCCATTTATCTCAAAGTGAGAGAGTTTGCAAAACATTAAGGTTCTAAAGCAGAGGAGGGATATATATATATATATATATATATATATGAGATATATATATATATCTCATCCTTGAGTCTGTCCAAAGGCCAGTGTTACTGGGTGTAAAAATAGCCAAATGGTGGGGACCTTTAACTTACTGTAATTATATATATTTGTAGTCTCTAGAAACATCCTTTAAAAAGACAGCTTGTTGGGTTGAGGAGTTTCAGGTTCAGTGAATGCACAGCCACAAGCCAGGGGGCAGGGCAACCAGAAACAAAGCACAGTGTCTGGGGCCAATAGCAAGCCCAAGTGAACATCAGCACACACCTGACCTATTTACAATGAGAAGCCATTTTAATGGCACATTTCCATTGGTCTCCAGCTTCTAACTCTTGGGAAGTATGAAAGACTTTTACATGAACGACTTCTGTTTCCCAAGTTCTGAGTTCCACGGGAGAAGTAACAAGGGCAGGTGTAAAGGTCATGGGTTAAAGAGTAATCTGAACAATCAGAACTCAGGCTGGAAGCAGAAATAGCCTATGAAAAGTATATATACAAAGAAATTCCTTTCCTCCTCGATTTTGCTTTGTCTAACATCAAAAACTTTCATAGGTAGTAATAAAATGCAAAGGTATATCAAGAAAGGCTTAAGTAGGTAAGTAAATGTATCCATTTTATCCCCCGCTGTTCATGGTATAGCATTTTTTCAAAATGATTATGTTCATTTTCTGTTTCATATTTAAAAATAAAACTCAGTATTAAAATGAGAAGGGGATTACATTTTTTTTAACAAAAAGTTTGGGCAGTGCTATTGTTTCTTAGAGAACATTTATTACCAGGAAAAGGAAGTATGCACTAAAGATGGTAGGTAATTGTTATGCAATCAAATCTTTTCTAATACAGGTGACCAAATAAAGCATCCCTAATCTCTGAAATAAAATGATATGGGGTAATACATTCATAATATGCTGATAAGCCAGCATACGTAGAAGGCTTTATAAAGACACTAGTGTAACTGGGTATTTACCCAAAGAAAACAAAAGCACTAATTCAAAAGGATATATGCACCCTTATGTTTATTGCAGCATTATTCACAATAGGTAAAATATGGAAGCAACCCAAATGGATAACTAAGATGTTACATACACACACACACACACACACACACGAATATTACTCAGCCATAAAAAGGATGAGATCTTGCCATTTGTGATAACATGGATGAACCTAGAGTGTATAAAGCTAAATGAAATATGTTAGAGAAAGACAAATACCATGTTTTCATTTATATGTGGAATCTAAAAAACAAAACAAACAGAAACAGAGTCCTAAATACAGAGGACAAACTCATGGTTGCTAGAGAGGAAGGAGTGGAGTATGGACAAAACGGGTGAAGGGGAGTGGGAGATACAGGCTTCCAGGTATGGAATGAGTAAGTCACAGGGATGAAAAGTACACTGTAGAACATAGAGTCAATGGTAATGTATTAGCATTTTATGATGACAGATGGTAGAGAGCATAACATTGTATATAGAGTTGTCCAACCACTGTGTTATACACCTGAAAGTAATGTAACATTGTGTGTCAACTATACTTCAGAAAAATGATACTAGTATAAACATTTTTAAACATATCTGTTTAGCATTTTCTGCTATTGAAATTACCTGCCAATTTTATTTCTTTTTTTTTTTTAAAGTAGCTTATTGTCAAGTTGGTTTCCATATAACACCCAGTGCTCATCCCCACAAGTGCCCTCCTCCAAGCCCATCACCTCCCATCCCCTCCCCCAGCCACATCTGACATCAGTTTGTTCTCGGCATTCAAGAGTCTCTCATGCTTTGCCTCCCTCCCTCTCCCCCATTATTTTTCCCCTTCTTCTCCCCCATGGTCCTCTGTTAAGTTCCTCCTAATCCTCCTATATGTGCAAATATATGGTATCTGTCCTTCTCTGCCTGACTTATTTCGCTCAGCATAACACCCTCTAATTGCATCCATGTTGCTACACATGGCCAGATTTCATTCTTTCTCATTGCCATGTAATATTCCATTGTATAGATAAACCACATCTTCTTGATCCATTCATCCATTGATGGACACTTAGGCTCTTTCCATGTTTTGGCTATTGTTGAGAGTGCTGCTATGAACATTGGGGTACATGTGCCCCTATGGATCAGCACACCTGTATCCCTCGGGTAAATTCCTAGCAGTGCTATTGCTGGGTCATAGGGGAGTTCTATTGTTAAATTTTTGAGGGATCTCCACATAGAAAACCTGACAGACTCCACCAGAAGCCTACTAGAGCGGATCCATGAATTCAGCAAAGTTGCAGGATACAAAATCAATGTACAGAAATCGGTTGCATTTTCATACATCAACAATGAAGCAACAGAAAGAGAAATCAAGAAACTGATCCCATTCACAATTGCACAAAAAACTATAAAATACCTAGGAATAAACCTAACCAAAGATATAAGAGATCTGTATGATGAAAACTATAGAAAACTTATGAAGGAAATTGAAGAAGATGCAAAGACATGGGAAAACATTCCATGCTCATGGATTGGAACAATAAATATAGTTAAAATGTCATTAGTACCCAAAGCAATCTACACATTCAATGCAATCCCAATCAAAATTCCACCAACATTCTTCTCAAAGCTAGAACAAACTATCCTCAAATTGTATGGATCCAAAAAGACCCCGAATAGCCAAAGTAATACTGAAGAAGAAAACCAAAACGGGAGGTATCACCATCCCAGACTTTAGCCTCTACTACAAAGCTGTCATCATCAAGACAGTATGGTATTGGCACAAAAACAGACACATAGACCAATGGAACAGAATTGAGAACTCAGAAGTGGACCCAAAAGTATACAGCCAACTGATCTTTGACAAAGAAGGAAAGAATATCCAATGGAAAAAAGACAGCCTCTTTAACAGATGGTGTTGGGAGAACTGGACAGCAACATGCAGAAGAAAGAAACTAGATCATTTTCTCACACCATGCACAAAAATCAACTCAAAATGGATAAAGGACCTGAACGTGAGACAGGAAACTATCAACACCCTAGAGGAGAAAGCAGGAAACAACCTCCTTGACCTCCACCGCAGCAACTTCTTACTTGACACACCCCCAAAGGCAAGGGAATCAAGAGCAAAAATGAACTGTTGGGAACTCATCAAGATTAAAAGCTTCTGCACGGCAAAGGAAACAATCCATAAAGCTAATAGACAACCGATGGAATGGAAAAAGATAGTTGCAAATGACATATCAGATAAAGGGCTAGTATCCAAAATCTATAAGACACTCCCCAAACTCCACACCCAAAAAACAAACAATCCAGTGAAGAAATGGGCAGAAGACATGAACAGACACTTCTTTAAAGAGGACATCTAGATGGCCAACAACAGACACATGAAACAATGCTCAGCATCCCTCCTCATCAGGAAAATACAAACCAAAACCACACTGAGATGCCAATTTTTACTTCAACTTAGTCTAAGGGAATATGTTTTGTTGTTATTTTAAATTCTCCAGGTCTCATTTTCTGAATGTGACCTTTCTTATCTTTAATCAGAAATGTTTTATTTGATTTCAGAAATTATAATGTTGAACGAAGTTAGATTTTTACAGTCATATGTAGGCTTATAAACTTATTTTATAGCCTAATAACAATAACAGACTTCATAGTGGTTTAAACTGCCTTATATGCGTTTAATTGGAATGATAATACTAAATTTAGTAAGACACATAAGCAGTTCAGTGCAATATTTCTTACTAGGCTTTATTTCTCTTTCCTGGTAAAAGAGTCGTCAAAAATAGGCATGAAAGTACATTGCCTAAAAGAGAAATCCTATTTTTAAAAAAGGAAATGCTTTTTGAACAATTTGAAAATAACTTGCCCTCTTTGTTCACTTGCTGCCGTGATTATGATGCTGTAAAGGGTGTAAACTTCCAGAAGAAAGGAGTGAACATCAACATCAACCCTGTTCTTTCATTTTTTTCCCTCTTCTCCTGACCATGGTCACCGAGAGTTGTTTGTAAGGATCACACATGTGCCTAAAGCGAATACTGTTTTTATCCAGCAATTATTTGCAGGTGACATAGTACATACATAATAATTGCTTATGCTTATTAATCTTTAGGCAATTTTAATGCTGGAATGACCAGTGAGCATGACTATAATTAGCAATTTTCTGCTACATTTAGCCAAATTCTGGGTATGAGGCTCCACAAATAGCTTTTCTTTTGAGAAGATATGCTTCATTTGAGCTACCTAAGAATTCTGTCTGCTCTCTGATTAATGGCTCTCACACTGACCACACTGTGGATCATATGACGGAGATAGATTTCGGGATCACACAAAAAGTGATTAACCGTGTTTATTCAATAGGTGCAATTGTAGCCATGCCACACGTGAGAAACAGTGTGACTTTCCATGTAAATGTACAAACAAAGGGGACACTGTTTACAGAGATGTCCTATCTCTCTTCTCATCCAAGGCACCACACAGGCTTTAGTCTACGTGCCTGCAGGAATACCAGTGTGGTTCCTGTCACAGCATCATTCATTATATCTTCCCCACCTTTCAACGTCTCTAGAGGTCTTATTCACCAGCTTAAGGCTTCGGGTCTCTAAGACCCTGTCATTCATTCACACATTCCAAGCAACACTAACAAGACGCCATGTGAGGACACTGAGAGAAGATGCTGTCCACACACGAGAAAGAGAGCTTTCTCCAAAACCCAGCCAAGGGGGCACTCTGGCATTGGACTTCCAGCCCCCGGAATCGTGAGGAAAGAAATGGCCGTTGTTCAGCCCCCAGTCGGTGTATTAGTGATGGCAGTCCAGGCTGACCAAGACCACTTGCGGGCACAATTCTGTCCGTAAATTCCAAGCTCAGTGAAGATGTTCAATCTCAAGCATTTTTTTTTAACTTCTTCTGAAGTTCAAGGCATCAGTTCCTCTCTATAACCTAACAGAGATATTATATCTTTAAACAAACAAGCTTAATATCTATGCAAAGAAAAATCTTTTATAGGAACTTTGCAATTATACATATTTCTTCCCCTATTACGGTCTGCATAATTAAGATTTGAGAAGGGGCATTTACAACTTAGTGGAATTTACTTGAGAATCATGAACCACCAACATAGTTTATTAATGCCATGTCTTTGACAAGAAAGAAAGGAAGTGTTAATTACCTAGTGATTTCTGGGGTTCTTCATACCTGCAATGTGGGATTTTACCCAGTGTCTCCCCAAACACCTGCCCACTCTCTATTGTGGATTAAAATATGTTTAATGAATGTCGTGCTTTAATCAGGGACTCAGGCAGTCTCATTCTACTCCTGTGTACAACAAGGCGGGGGTGGATCAGCCCTCAAGTTTTCAGGCTCCAATACCCTCTTTTACGCAGGCTTTATCCAAGATTCTTCTCTAAGGAGAACTGTTGCCATGTTTACTAAAACCCACAAGACAGGGAAACGGACGGGTCATTTTGTTTTATCTCCTCATGCATGCTAGTTAAAAGGATTTAACAAGAAATAATAGCGGAGCTCAATTATCCCTATGGTAAAATCTGTGAAGCTGTTTGAGCACACGAATACGATTTCTTCAGCAAGCATGCTCTCGGAACCGCACGTATTGTTGAACCCCTGCAACTGTCCTTCTCACTCCCCCTGAACTCCCCATCCCCAGGCTCGTGGAATGTTTTCAGGATTTAGAGCACGAAGCAAAATAGTAAAAATTTATCCCTGAGAAGCTGAGAAACACAACAGGCATCGGACTCACTGAAGGGTTTAATGGACAGAGAGATTGATGTGATATCCTCACTAAATGCCTCTCTTTGCAGCAACATGGGAGTCTGTGACTGTTTTGTAAACCATCAGGAATAATTGTAGTTACAATTTTATTAGTAGCTGGGGGATATAGTTATATTTCCTCCCGTCTCGATTTTCAGGCAACTTTGCTGTGGAGCTTTCTGCATCTTAATTTGGGAAATGAGCTCAGAGCACACCCTTGCCATCGTACGTTAACGAACACACACTGGTCGGCCAAGCATTATTTACAGGAAATTCTTGATACACCCTTCGTGCTTTCAAGATCTTACGAGCTATACTTAAAGGGGCCTCTTTTAGTCATCCTCTTCGATGCAAATATTTACATATTTATTTACAGTATTTCAAATATTTACATACAAATTTACAGTATTTCATTCCCAAGGCTCAGTCGGTTAAGCATCCAATTCTTGGTTTTCGCCCAGGTCCTGATCTCATGGTTTCGTGGGTTCGAGCCTTGCATCGGACTCCATGCTAACAATGCAGAGCCTGCTTGGGATTCTCCATCTCCCTCTCTCTCATGCCCCTCCCTGACTCACGCTATGTCAAAATAAATAAGCACATTTATTTAAAAAATAAAAATAAATAAATAAAAATGTTTTATTCCCTTCATACAGGGAATGAAACATGGGAAAACAGAAATATTCTTACTCATATTAAAGCCTTGTAACACTGTGCTTTTCAAATTTATAAATTTGTGCTTTGGGTGCCCTTAACTTCCCTTGTTTTGTTCTTTCTCACCTGGGAGTTTTCGGCCCGCATTCTGAGGTCCTCCAGGTTAGATTCGGAACACATGAATGATGTGTCTTCAGTCTTAGGCATCTCTCAAGCACTGGGGGTTTTTAAGACATTCAAGCCTCATGTGAGAATGGAAGTACATTTTGCAGCAGGGAAAGGTGTTTCCTGGCAGGATAGAATCAAACTATCTCTTTTCAACACCATGTAATGCAACTCTGTCTGTCTTTATTATCAGGACAACCTGACCGTGAAGTTGTATTGAAATCAAACTAGTTGTGTATTAGAAGAATAAGAAATATTAGCGTTAGATACTCCTAAAAACAAGCCACGTTGTATTAACTTGTATTGACATTAGTATTAATATCTATTAAATCGAACTTGGAAGAAATGGGAATTGTTCAAAAAACAAAACAGGCTCATAATGGAGTCAGTAACGCTAACTAAGCCTCACGTCACCAAACTGAGACTGACTTACAATTTCAACTCTCCCAGAAATAAAATCCTAAAACAGTCGATTGGGACTGTTCTATGCTGGTCACCTGATCAGCATCAGTTAGGTAATCTGCCAGATGGACCTCTCTGATCCCCTACAAGGAAAGTAACCCTGCAATAACCAACCCACTTCTTGGGTTCCTACTTCCTCTGCCTATAAAATCTCTTGCCATGCAAACCTCTTTGGAGCTTCTTTCTACCTGCTAGATTAGATGCTGCCTGCTTCAAGAATCATTGAATAAAGGCAGTAAGATCTTTACATTTCACTCAACTGAATTTGAGTTTTTAACAAAACGCAGTCCACAGATTTTGAATCAGATGGATCCGGGTTCCCATCCAAGTGTAACACCACATACGACATTGGGTGAGTTATCACCTGTCTCTGTCTCATCTTTGCTGTTGTTTATCTGTTAAGTGCAAATGGCGATAAGCATATCTACCTCGTAAGGCTTTTGTGAGAACTGAAGATGAGGAAATGGGCAGAGGGCTTAGCGCAGGCTCACGCTGTGGAAAATTCTCACGGACCCAGCAGCAGCTGCAGGGTAAGCTCTTACTTCAGGAGAGGTTGAATCAAGTCTGAAAAGGTCGTTAGCATGACAGTGAGGGTAATAGAGTGGGAACTGTTTATTCCCCAGCACGAAAGGGATTTAATAAATCGAAGCCTGCAATAGGCAGCTTGTTTTCTTCTAATCTTCTAATCTTAGCTCAAAGCCCTAGAGGGCTGGCTCCCTCTGGCCCTTCTTTATCTGCCAACATCCTACATTCCATGGCCCTTTAGAAACACACCCTTCAATATACCAGGTCAAAATCCCAAATTAGAAATTCTTTGCCTCCTCTGCTTATACCCTGGCAGCTGAAGTTGGCGGAGGAAACACACACAGTGTCTTCCCGACTAACATCAGTTTAAATTCTTCCCCTGCACACTCAAGGGAGTCCTCAGGGCTTCTTCACACTCCCAGCACATCTTCCTAACCCTGGTTTTCCTCCACTCCCTCATATGAGGATTTCACATCTTCTCTTTTTTCCTCAGCGCGACAACACCTGTTCTCTCCCTTTCATCCTAATAATCTTGCTTCCTTCCTGTTTCAGGGAGAAAAGCATATTAACCAGAGAAGTTCAACAAGCACCCACCGTGAACACCACCATCCTATTTTCAGTGCGTCTCTTCACGGGAGGACCGCCCCTCGCTGCTCCTGTTCCAGGCTGGCCGCTGGGCTTGAGCTCTGGACCCAGCCCTGCCTCGCCGACTCAGTCCACTTTTCCAGCAGTTTACCTCTCCTCCTGCATTATTGCATGATGCCTCATCTGTATCATCAAAACTATGGTCAGATAGCACGTTTTTTTTTTTAAAAAAAGTTCTCCCCTGGGGTGCCCGGGTGGCTCAGTCAGTTTAGCATCCAACTTCAGCTCAGGTCATGATCTCACAGTTTGTGAGTTTGAGCCCTGCATCAGGCTCTGTGCTGACCGCTCAGAGCTGGGAGCCTGCTTCAGATTCTGTGTCTCCCTCTCTCTCTCTCTCTGTCTCCTTCCCCGCTCACATTCTCTCTCTCTCAAAAATAAACAAACATTAAAAATTTTTTTAAAAAAAGCTTTCCCTTGACCTCCTATAGTCTTCTAGGTACTGTAGAGGTTGCTTTTAAGCAACCAACTTGAGCAATGGAAACCTGAGAAAGGTAGAAGTGCCCACAGTGACCCTTTGGCCCATTAGACAATACACCTCAAAATACCCATAAGCCCTAGCTGACCAATGGGTTACTTTTACATGGACACACATACCATAAAAGGGAAACTTACATATGTTCCCCATCTTCCCCCTTTACCACAGCCCCCCACCACTGCCTCTTGGCAGACCCTCTCTCCTTTGCTATCCTGCCTCCTGCTCCCAGCAGTGTATTCAATAAACTCTGTCCCCTTTGTTCTGCCTTGTTTGAATTCTCCCCATTCCCCTTGCCTCTGGGCTTTACCCAAGCTACAGGTACTACCTGTTTCTTTGTAGCTTATAACAGGAAAAAAAAATTTGAAAACTGTTGTCTCATTTCACTGCTTCCAAATACTTGGCATTAGCCCTTGAACTTGCTGAACTTGCTTCTGTCAAGGTGACCAAGAACCTCACATTGGCAAACCCAAGGAGCAGCATTTAGTCCTCACCGTCTTGACCTATCAGCGGCATTTGGGTCATCTTACGATTCCTCCTTTTCAAAACTTTTCTTTCACTTGGGTTCCAGAACACCATCTTTTTGGTTCTTGGATGGTACATGGTGGATAGCCAGTTTGTGCAAGCATAACCTGGATGTCCTAGTAAATCACTGCGTGAGAATGTAGAAACCCTGTCCTCCCTCTATATTCCCGTCACTCAGAAAATGCAGCAGGATGTGTTGTTCAGTGGTCAAGGTCAAGAGCTCTGGGGGCGGACAACCTGGGGCGTCTTTCTTGTGACATGGTTTTCAAGTGGCATGCCTTTGTTATGCCCAGATCGTGATCTCCCCAAAATCCCAAGACTACCAAGGAGTCCGAGTCACGTATGCGAAAGCAAAGAGCGTTTATTTGGGCTTAAGCTCGGGCTCCCAGACCTCACCAACGCAGTGGATCCGTGCTGAGAGCCCTGAACAATGGAGGAGTAGGGTTTTTATGGGGTTTGTACAGGGGAGTTACAGAAGTTGTGACATGGGAACAGTGATCCAATCATAATTATTCAACATCATTGACAGTGGGTTTAACCATACACATTGTCTAGAGCATTCGTTACTTTTGGCGGGATCCAATTACAATGTTTAGAGTACCTTTAAATTCAACCAATCACAGAGAGAGCCTAGGGTCTTGTTTTACAACTAACGGGTTAACTTTAACATTAGGTAACAGGGTCCTATCTATAGTTTCTATCTCCAGGCCTCTCCCTTAGTAATGTGGAGGGTGGTCGCTGGCCTTTCCTGATTGGGTGTTGCAAGGGTGGTTTCTCCTGCCTTGGGCAATGTGTAACTGCCTGATAGTTTCGGGGAAGCTGAAACTTAGGCCTTCTAGTTTAGAGGGGAAACTTAAAGCCTGTCATGGAGTCAGTTTGGTTTAGACTTGTGTCCTTACACCTTGATCTCCTTAGAAACCCCAGCTATGCAAGGAGAGGAAGGGCCACTGATAGTAGCTAGGAGAAGCTGCTGGGATATAAAAACTTGCTGCATGTAGACTCCAGCAGCAGATGCTTAGTCCAGTCAGTAGCTTCTGGACTCCTTGTATGTAAATCCCCCAATAAACCTATGTCTCAGTCGCTGTCTCCAGGTCCTTTCTTTGGCCTCATTGGACCATCACCCACCCAAGGCTTAGGGTCTATAAGGGTGCGGCTGCATGGTTCTCCTGCTTAAGTGCCCATCCCCACCCTCAGCCTGCATAGCTGATGGTTCCTCATCTCATGAGGGTTCGGGGTTCAATGCCTCTGGGACTTTGTCTGGAAGTCTCTGTATAAACACAGCGTCCCTCAGTGATCTCATCCATTCTCATTGGCTTTCAGTAATGTACAACTAACAGCTCCCAAGCGTATATCTCTTGTCTGGAAATTGAAGGGGACCAGAACATGCCATTTTGGCATATTGATCATTTGGAATAAAAGGTACTTGAGTAACAGCTGGTATAAGAAGGACATTCTGACCCTGCTTTGCCTCCCTGAAAGCAGGAGATAAATCTCCCATGTGAAAGTACCAGGTAGAAGGCATCTTGATCACCAGAGAGAGGAATTTGAGGGCAAAGAAGTCTGTATAAACAAACCGTGTTACCTCTTTATCAATTTTCTACCTCAGGCCCAAACCCCTCTGTCTTGTCAATTCTTCATAAAGTTATTGTTTATTTCTCTAAAAGTTTTAAATGTTGCCTGCTTTGGTCTCTTCTTTGTGTTTCATATATGTATTAACTGTTTTCTCTTATTAGTCTGTCTCATGTCAACTTTATTAGTACAGCCAAAAGAAAATAGGAGGGAGGAAGGAAAAATCTTTTCACCCCTACAACTTCTCTGATCTCCATATTTTCATACTCACTGCCTACTGGATGTGGGATCTCAATATTAGCATACCTAAACCAAGCTCCGTATTCCTCCTCACTCTCGTCTGCCCCATCCGAATTCTGGCATTTGTCCCCAGATCAGTATATGAAAGCTTTTTTCATGCAGTTGCTTAGGAACACACACACACACACCCATCAGCTATCCGTGATTGCCTATTCTTTCCTATGCAAGCCATCAGCACACTCTCTCTCTTTACAGGTCCAGGAACTCTGACTACTTCCACTCTCTTCCTCCTGTTGCAGCCTCTATCATCTCTCACTTAATTCAGTGCAAGTCTTCCTTGTTGGAGCCTCTGCCTCCACATTTTCCCTTTATTTCTCCCTTCACCTGTTTAGGCTCGCTCCTTACAATAGCCAGTAATCCTTTTAAAATATAAGCCTGATCATGTCATGCTCAAAACCCTCTGTCTACCTTTTACTCAGTAAAATCCAAAGGCCATGGCAATGGGTTATACGCACCCCCACAAGCATCCCCTCTCTCCTTCCTCCTGGCTCCTCCTGGATGGCATGTCCCACTGCACGCCCCGGTCCTCATTCTGCTTCAGCCACACTAGCCTGTTGTGCCCCCAAAACACCAAGCAAGCCCAGGTCCCAAGGATTTTCACTTGCTGCTCCCTTCTCCTGAGATAGTGGGTGGGTGACATGGCTTACTTAGGGTTATCTCAGGTCTGCCATCAAATATCACCTTACCATAGATGACTTCTTTGACCATCTTCTTTGACCTATGATTCTAATTCAGTACCACCTAATCTCCTTATGTTATTTTATTTTTATCCATTACATTGGATCTATACTGGTCCAATGTATATATAGGCATATAGATCCTATACCTATACATTGGACCTGGACTTATTTATTTTGGTATTTACTCCCATAGAAGGTACACTCACGAGAGTATGAGTCTTGCTGATTTTTATAGTTTTATCTTCAGTGACTATAACAGTGATAGGCACATAAGAGGGGCTCAGTAAACAATGTATGGATGTTTAAATGACTGGAGTGGTCCCTAACTGCATTGTTTGGAAGTTTTAGACCAAGAATATGAGAATCTAGGGTATAGAAGAAAATCAGTAGAAGTCAAAGAAAAATGTATCAAATTAAGAATAAAATTGTGCATGTTTCTTGCATTAAAAAAGAGTGGTTTGGGGGCGCCTGGCTGGCTTAGTTAAGTGTCCGACTTTCGCTTAGGTCATGATCTCACGGTTCATGGGTTCGAGCCCCACGTCGGGCTCTGTGCTGACAGCCAGCTCAGAGCCTAGAGCCTGTTTCCAATTCTGTGTCTCCCTCTCCCTGACCCTCCCCTGCTCACGCTGTCTCTCTCTCCTAGAAATAAATAAAACATTAAAATAACTAAAAAAAAAAAAGAGTGGTTTTGCTACTGGATAGTTACACAAAGAAAACCAAAATACTGATTCAAAAAGATAGCTGCACCCCTATGTTTTGTAGCATTATTTACAATAGTCAAGATATGAAAGTAAACCAGGTGTCCACTGATAGATGAATGGATAAAGAAGATGTGATATATATATCTTTGTGTGTACACATTATGTATATACACATACAATGAAATATTACTCAGCTATAAAGAAAATGAAATCTTGCCATTAGTGACAACATGGATGGAACTAGAATGTATGTATTATGCTAAGTGAAATAAGTCAAACCAAGAAAGACGAATAACATATGATTTCACTCATATGTGGAATCTAAAAAAAAAAAAACTAAACAAATGAACAAAAAAAGCAGAAACAGACCCAGGAACACAGAGAAGAAACTGATAGTTTCTAGAGGGGTTGGGTAAAGGGGAGGGGGAGGTACAGTCTCAAAGTTATGGAACGAATAAGTCACAAGGATGAAAGGTAAGAGCAGTGTCACTACTGCTGTCCTATGAATGTCAAGGTGTGCATGAATTATTGAGAAGGCATCTTGTGAATTTGACATTCTCTAGAGCAGGTTGGCAATCTGGCTGATACTAGAGGCTGAGGATAAGTAGTCACATCAGCAGCATTGCTTTAAAGTAGGTTCATCGCAGAAGAAAGCGTTATCTATGCAGTTTCCAAATGGTGTTGTCAGGGAAGAGCTACAAAGATCTAGTTTGGCATGAATCTCTTGTTTTTCTGTAAGTCTCAAAAGCAAGGCACTGACTGTTGTGAACTATCTATTCGGGGAACAGCATGGTAGATAGTAATGTCTCCCTACAGCAAATGACAAATTTACTTACAGTCTTGCAACATGGAGGAGGGTGTCTCCATGGAACAAAGGTCAAACATGCCTACTGCCCATTATTTAAAAATTTGGTTTTGTGGGTCCTCTTCTGTAGTACAACTCACTACATTGGCTGGTGTCCTCTGGTCGTCTTTGTGTGGCCCTGTGGGACCCGGAGCTCAGGAAACTGGCACAAAAACACAGACACTCTGGCTACTACTGTTGCTTTAAGGAATGATTTATCTTTCATCTCTGACCTGAAGTTTCATATCATCTACCAAGATCTATGAAGTTGCAGCAGGCTAACTTGTTAGCTCACAGTAGGGTAATATTTCAGACCACCCATATTCCTTGATAGTTTTGGCAATGAGTGTACAATGCTGACAAAGACATGCCTTGCTAGAAGATAAAGAATGAGGACCTCCTAGGCTGATGAACAACATGTGAGGGGAGTCTATGGGAATTAGTAGTGAACATGTTGACCCAACTGTGTGATCAGTTGGACAATAAATGGTCCTTCACCCTTGACCATCAATGAGGGAAAACTGAGGAAGTGGTCATAGGCTGAAATATTAGGAAGCTGTCCAAAAACAATTGATATGTCTCTGTGGCTGATGTTTCTCGAGTCAGAGAACTTCCTTGAGAGCATGATGGCCAGCTCATGTCCACTATTTCATAACAACTAGGACTAAGATTCATCCCGGGCAGGCAGAAATTTCTCACTCTTTTCAGGCAACACTTAGAGCTGTATGTCTGCATGAAGTATAAGAGGGAAATGTGAGATTACTATGAGAAGAAAAGAAGCTAATGCTTAGAACTTTGGCTGTGATGTGAGGGCGAGGGCTTGTAAAGGAAGAGTGTTGGCAGCTGGGCCATCTTTCAGCCTAACCCCACCCCCCCCCCACCCCTGAAGTCGATGATGCCAACTATAGCCCGGTTCGAGGACAACAGTGTAGGCCTCAGAGGTTGGCTTGTTTTGGGGGTGAGGTGTTTTTGTTTTTGCTTTTTTGCAGTGGATCCTGGCTGCACTGGGAAAGTGGTAGCCCCTTCAGGCAGATCTCTCTGAGACAGAGTCCTGAGGCCACCATAGAACAGACATTGACTAGTATCCTGGATTTGTTCACCCTGATTGGATTTATAATGCTGAGAAAGGAGACCCGCTGGAGAATGAGAAACTGACCCAGTGGAATTTAAGTAAATTTCTATGGCCAGTCCCACCACAATGGAAAACGTCCCCAGCCCTTATGTGGAGATGAGGCAAGAGTTTAAGAGATGTTGGTGTAGGAGTAGAATCCCAGGTTTCCCATATTAAAGTAGACACCTTTAAAAAGTGGCTGCATGTGAGCCAAGAATGAGTCAGCTAGTGCACATGCTTAGTGGTGGTGGTGCTGGGAAGAAGCATGAAGGTGATGAGCGGTGATAGGCAAGCTGAGGGCAAAGCACAAACTAACACACCACACCCCCAACCCCAACCTGGGAGCTAAGATACCTGTGACATTCCCTAAGGAACTCACAGCTGCCTTATTGCTAATGTTCTGTTAGAGGCTAAAATCAACCTTGACAATAATAGCCAAGCCCCCAGGATCCTATAGTTCTTCTTTAACACGCAGAAATCCCTTTAGAGACTTAGTGTATCCTCCTCTCCCTCCACAAATTTAAAAGCATATAATCTGTCACTTCTCACCATACCAGTGGAGCTCTTTCGCCCATGGGTCCTGTCCCTGTGCTGTAATAAATACACCTTTTTGCACCAAAAACATCCCAAGAATTCCTTCCTGGCCATTCCTCTTGGACTCCACTTCATAACACATCAATGGGGCTGCTGAGTGGAGAGGCTTCCCACCACAAACAAGAGGATCTCACCTGCGGGTATAGAGTACTGGGTAAAGTGAAAACACTTGAAGTTCATTTAGTTGAGCCGGGGCTGCTGTTACACTGCTCCAAACTGGAGGTAAATGGACGACTTGGTGAAGGGCACAGAGCCTCACTCTTTGTGCTCCCCTTGTCCTCCAGTGTTCTGTCCTGATCTCAGCTACACTGGGGAAGACCAGTAGAGGTAAGTTGAGGTTCCCCTTCCCCAAGGGGGAATGGAAGACTGTATCTACCTACCTGAATGTGCCTGGGAATGTTGAATAGAGAGGAGTTTAAACTTTCATGGCTTTTGGATATCGTTGCCTCAGACATAAGTGGAGAGAAAAGGGGCCTAGATGCAGCTGACCAGGTTTGGAAAGAATTTCACAGCAGGGAAAGGGAGCTAATATAATCTTGTGTGCTTAGTTTGTGTTCTGTTGTTGTTAGGTTTCTACATCTGTATGTAAAGTAGAAATTGATGTGTGATCATGGTGTGTGTCCCATGGTGTTAGGGTCGTTTCTCTTGATCGGAAAGAGCCACATGTAGAAAACAACTAGTGGAACCTGGAAAGTGCTCCCCACTTTGCATCCCCATCTTCCCCCGGCTGGTGTCATAGAAAGAGGACGGGACAGGAAAATCATCATCTTGATGAAGGACTTAAAAGTAAGGAAGTAAAATAAGAGCTGCAACAGCTGAATACAAACAGCCTTGCACCGTCAGCAGGAAAAGTTCACAGGAGCTAGGGGTTTGCAGCTGATGGTCACCAGTTGGATTCAGTTGTTCCCCCACAGCCTCAGCAGATGCAGACATTTTAAGAATAGCTGAATCTGTTACACAGATTGATAGCTCCTGGTATGTCTTGTTTCTTAAATGCGTAGGCCTGGTCCACTGATGGCTTGGCTGAGCTGAAACCCACTAATATAACTAGGCTGCTGGGGCTATTTAATCTCAGTAGTAGCTGTGCAGAAAAAGTATGTGGTTCACTCCAGTCAGTAGACATAACTCAAAGCCATTCCTATAGCTCTGGCTGCTACAGTCCTTGGTGAACTCTGTTATATTTGTACTAACTCTGAGACTGTTTCCAATGGCATGGCAGTTTGGTGCAACACCTGCAAAAATCCCGACTGGTAGGTTAAAATACCCTTTTCTGAGGTCCAAAGCTGGGAAATAGTCATAGGTGCTAATCAGTCTGGGTCACTTACGTAGACACACAGTAAGAGTCTGTTCTTTATGGAGACGAAACGGGACTTAAACACCAGATTGTCACTTCTGCTTCCTGGAGCTATCATGGTATCAGGCATGGTAACACATCTACCAATATACACTGGGTACCAAGGACTTTCTGTGTTTCTGATGTGCATACAACTAAAGCCAGTCAGGCTCGCCACTCGCGCTGAAAGTCTGTCTCCAGCCTGGGGAGAGTCACACTGTTTGGAGTGCTGGTCCTCTCTACTCCTTGAAGACTGACTTCATTGAACTTTGACCCTCTCTCAGGACTATTCATGGTGCTTCAGCATGGTTGGTGTATTTTCATTTTGCATTATTGCTGTTCCAGTCTGTTTATCTGACTGACTTTGGGGCAACCTTTGGGGTAGACAGATGGCACTCAGCTGGTGGTCTAAACCCAAACGACAGGTTGGAAACCCTGACCTCAAAGTAGTCTCTCCCAAAGAATTGATTGCATTATTCAAATTGAACAGCAAACCCTAGCATTCACCAGTCAGCTGGGAAGCTGTGTTAATGGCCCTGCAGCCTTTGGACAAAAACTGGTATGGTTACTACTCACGGGCGCTCTAATGTCCACACACTTTCTTCCAAAGCACCATGTCTCCTCAGCTCCATGCTGCTTCTGTGAACGCAAGCACTTCTTACCTCCCTCCTGAAAACATGGTGATTCATCCCTTACGGGCAGACTTGAGAGCTCTCAGATGACAGATCTGCCCAAAAGAGGCCATGCTGGTTAATGAAGAGAGTTTCCTGGAGGAGTAAATGACATGTTATTTATATGTAGCCTGCAGGCAGTAATTTATACATGGGAGACTGTCCACTTAGAAACAATAAAATTTGTCCCTGACTTTAGCTGAAGTGATCAGTGATGTCCACTTGGCCCAGGAAGACCATCGGATCAGTTCCTGCTCACTGGCCAGGGCATTTATGAAGACAGACTTGCCCTGTACCTTCTGCTTGTGGGCCAAGGCAGAGGGTGTGCAAATGCTAGTGCGTCCCACTGTGCATGGATCAGTGTTTTCGGCCAGATAGAAAGGTCAATACAGAAATTTAGACAGAAAGTTTTTGGACCATTTGCAGTAAACTCTGATGGCCTGTGGGATTTGTTCAAGTGTTTGGGTCTGGAATTCCAGAGGCCATGATTAAGATCACTACTGCTGCTTGGAGTCCTGTTGCTAAAAGTCTCAATAAAACGCTACGTAAGATGGAGGATTTGTCCCAGCCTCTGTCACATAGCAGAGTAGCTGTCAGAGTGGCTATGGAAAGTTTATCAGCAGCTAGGATGGGATAGATATGAGGGGCAGATATTGTTAGGAAATAAATCTTCATGAGCCTCTCGCATTCCTGTACATCTTGTAAGACGCTGACTTTTCTTTGTTCTGGATTGGCTTCTAAAGGATATTTGTACAGACAACAACCATGGATGACAGAGATAGTTTGTCTTTCAGGAGCCAAGGGTAGACATATTCACTGCCCATTATAAAAAGTAGGGGCTCCGAAAGCTTGGGTTCCTGTCCTGTAATTCAACCCATTGTGTGTGGAGGCATCCTCTGGCCCTCTTTATGTTGCTATTGGAGCTTGGAAAACAAGCAGAAAAAAAGAGTTGTTCTGGCTACAGTTACTACTTGGAGTAATAAACTGTCCGTTACGATGAGGAATCTAATGCCTTCTGCCTACATCCGTGAAAATACGTCAGGCAAACTTGTTTGCAAGTGGGATACAATCTCACATTCTTTACAGTTCTTGATGATAAATTCCAGTGAATTCAAATATGCTATATCTATTCCTCTATTTGGAAGGAACCATCAATTTTACACTAAAAGTGTAATCTTATTTTCCAGTTAGAGGGAGAGATGGAAGGCCCAGTGGCCACCTCCCTAGATAGAGTTTGTTAGAAAAATAAGAGCTTTTCTACTGGCTGTCACTGTAGGAAAAAGTTCACTCACAAAGTGGCTGGGTTTTCAGAAAAATGCTGTGGGCAAGGAGAAAAAAAGCAGAATCCAGCAGGGCATGACTCTCAAGGGCCAGGGTCGCGTTGTGGTCCTACAACAGATTGTATAAGGGCCATTATGTAGTAGAAGGTATGGTGTTCCCAGAGTGCTACAGTTGAAATGTACAGTTCATTCACTGCTCAATGACGGGGGGCTCTATCTAGTGGAGGGAGAAAAGCATCAGGAATGGCAGGCAATACTCAGGGTCTAGAGAAGACTGTTGCATTTTTTGACCCTTCCGTCTTCAGGAGGAAGTACCTTGGGCCACCCTACCCCTCTTCTCCTCTGCTCTAACCACATTGACCTCTGTTTTCCTCAAACACGCCAAGGTTTTTTCCTTCATCGGGGCCTTTGAGCTATTCCTTCTGCCTGGAGCATTCCTTCTCATGAACCTTATAAAACTCACTCCTTGCATGCATTCAAGTCATTGCACAAATATTTAGTGAGAGCCTATTCATGCCAGGGTTTTTCTGTAATGTGAGGATAAATTCCTAATAAAACCAAACAACAAAATGCTTTTTAAAAAATCCTGCTTTCAGGGCACCTGGCTGGCTCAGTTGGTTAAGCATCTGACATCAACTCAGGTCATATCTGACGATCTGTGAGTTTGAGCCCTGCATTAGGTTCTGTGCTGACAGCTCAGAGCATGCAGCCTACTTTGCATTCTGTGTCTCCTTCTCTCTCTGCCCCTCCCCTGCTCACGTTTCTCTCTCTCTCTCAAAACTAAACTTAGAAATGAAACCTATGGTGTTAATGATAAATCTGAAAGAAGAAAAACTAGCCAGAAATATAAAAATGGCAGGATAATAGTGCAGGTTCTAAATAGGGCATAGGGAATAACTCACAAGTAACATTTGAACAAAGAACACAGGAGGAGGGGTTGAGTCATAGAAATCCGGAGGAAGACCGCTCAAGGCAGAAAGAAATCGAAGGTGCAAAGGCCCTGAGGTGGCAGTATGCTATGCCACATTCAAGGAATAGTGAAGAGGCCATTGTGGCTGGAGCAAAGTGAGAGAGCGGCAGCAGAGGAGGAGCTGAAATCCTCAAGTACCAAAGCCACATCTCGGTGAGCTTTGTGGTCATTGTAAGGACTCGGGCTGCCACTGTGTGTGACAGGACGTGGTTTCTATTCTCAGGCAGGCTGGACTGATGACAGGATTGATCAGGGAGACAAAGAAATGGGAAGATGGAGGAGAGACAGGGGAGAGGAGCTGAGGCCATATTAGGGCAAGCCAGAGAGCCGAGCATCCGGTGCAGAAGTGGAAGGAAAAGCCTTGTGCGGGAGCCCAGGAGGCTCATCCAGCTCAAGTGGGTGGATGGAGCAGTGGGCCCCTGGAGGACATGTCTTAGGACTGCTTCTATTTTCCCAGGAATACACAAGGCTGGGGGCTCAGCAGAGAGTGAGGAAAGGAGGTATTGGAGGTTTGGAAAGTAGGTATGAAATGGACTAGAAAAATGATTGCCATAGTTACTATGATCAACAGTGTCAAGGGGCCTGTAGAAATCTGTGATCGTGAATTTCAAGTGAGATTCCCTCGGCATGGTCATGTGTTCCTCTCCAGGCTAAACTCAGCTGTAGGTACAGACGCGAAACAGTCTAGTCTTTGTCCACATCTCAGCTTAAATGTCACCTCCTCAGAGACCTCTGTCTCCTTTTACTCCATGGCAGCCGCCGTGACCTCCACCTGTCTTCATTCTCTGCATAGCACGTGTCACTACTTTTCTTGCTTATTTAGTTGTCTGGATGCTACCCATTGCTCACAGGGAAATGTGAAAGCAGATGTATTTTCCACCTCATTCCCTGCTAAGTTTTGAAACATTGCTTGGTGTATATTAGTTGTACAATAAATGATGACTGAATGGTCACTCCCCTTCCAGTGTATGTGTGTTGGAGGTGGTTAATAGCAGATTGGCTTGCTTTCTAAATCATAAATCCAGACTGGAAGGCAAACCTCTAACCCATAAAGCACAACTTTCTCTTCATCCAAATAGGATTGATGGTCCTAATGGAAATATCTATAGCCTTTTTATATTCAAGAATGGAACTTCTTGGAGACCATTCAATATTTAATTTTTTCCCCTCCATAGGTAAGATTTCATCTGGGGAAAAAAAAGAGGAATTGATAAAAGTTGGCCACATAGATGATGTCATAGAATAAGATTTGTTACTTGAAGCAGTTTATAGAGTCAAAAAGCATGTGCATTTCTTACCATGAAGATGATAAAACAATTACAGCTAACAGTAGACCCATGGTTTTATCAAGAGGTCAAACTAGTGTATTTCTAAAAGTATGAATGGCTGAGCTCTCTGACTGCTTACCTTCAATTTTTTTTATTGTGTAAGATAAAGAATGTTTTCATATTTCACCATTAGCAATGGTGTGAAATTTACTGGGAGAAGTTTAGGTCTAATGTAAAGGGAAAGCATGCTCACAAAGCTGGGCAATAAGGGGCAGTATTTCCCCAGAGTGGACTGCCCAGTTCTGTCATTTAAGCTGGAATAAGATTAAATGATCTCCAGTATGGATTTAAAATTAAATCTGTTCCATGTATTCAGGTTGGGATATCTGGGTATATAAATATAAAAACGACTCAAAGGGTATGTTCTATTTTGGTACCTCAGTGATAGGATTACTACTATTGACCATAACACATACTCCTACTTAAAGGCAAACAAGGGAGGGTGGGGAGTGGGGCATCTGTGTACATGTGTATAACAAATACCATGGACTAAGGGGGTGCTGTCTCCAGTTGGCCTGTTTTTAAAATTACATTAGTATCTATCCTGGCAAAATGGAGAACCAGAAGGAAAGATTTGGTAAAGGTAATTTTGCTAGTGATTCTCATAAAACATTTAGCTGAGGTAAGGTTGTTAATTTTTTTCTCTCCTAAGATCAAATCTCTTTTTTTTCCTCTTTCAACCCCATTTCCATCAATCAGGTTGAAGTTCATTAATGTTTTTATCTTGAGTATTCCAACTTTCTCCACACCTGCCCCAATCCAATCCATTTTCCACATGGTAGTCAATGTGCTATTTCAAAAAAAGCAAATCTGTGCCTCTCCCTTACTTAAAAGTTGCCAGGGCTTGCTGACAGACTCCGTATCGACTCTGTAATGGGACCACGATGAGAAACCCATAGATGCCTCTAACCATACTTCTGCCCGCCCCCCTCTCTCATTCATAACCTCTCAGCCCTATTGAACTAACCTCCTGTCTTCAAATATACCTGGATCCTCCTCATGTTCCAGTTTCTTCCAGGAGTTTTCATTTGTGTGTTTTGTCTGACCTCTTGATATCAGAAGGCATTTCTCTGTCACTCCTGCCCTTCTAAAGGTGGAGTGTCCTTCCTATGGGCTCACATAGGCCTAGCATTTTCTTTCTCTTTGCCATCTGCTTTTCTTTTTCCTTGTCAATCATAAGCTCGTTGAAAGCTGGGACTGCGTTTGTCTTGTTCCTTATTATAGCCCCAGTGTATGCACATAGGCTAATGGTAAACATCCAGAACATCTTTGTGGAATGCATAATTTTTTGCCCATTACAATATATATGGAACGGATTGTATTTTATTTAAAAATCTGTGTATATGATTCATATGTACAATCACAAGTGACGTTTATTTTTGTTAGGATGATTAGAATTTTCAGAATGTTTTTAGTTCCTAAAATTTCATGGTTTCATTATGTTAATAGCCTTAATTAGGCATCTGCAGGAGATCCTCTGTCAGTAAACTTGTGAGCTGTCTCTTAAGATTGGCTGATAAATCAAATGAGCCTCTAACTGAAAGGTAAATATAATGTCACCAAAGTGGACCGGATTTCGACAATAGGAAATGCTGTTCTTGGAAATGCTGTTTTCTGATACTTGATTGTGCAGTGACTTGAGGCTTAACGGCTCTTGTTCCTGTGCTAACATAGGGCATCAGATCGGTGCTACAGTCTGCTGAACACTGCAAACAACCACTGAGACACACACACGCTTTCCTCCTCCCAGCCAGCGACATGGTCGCCTCAGTCGACTCCACAGAGGCAGGTATGAAGGCCACAGAAAACACCAAGAGTTTTGTTGCCTCGCACTCTGGGAAAACGTGGATGATGTTACGAGTTCATAGTTCTGGGTGTGCTTGAACGATGACACTGATTCTGTTTCCGTGAAATGGCAGGAACTTTATTAAACAAACATATGTGAAGCTAAGCCTGAGGGTAGGAATTCCTGGCGGCTGAGGAAAAGGGGAGCCATGATTTGCCAACGCCATCTGTTTAATTTTCCTAATAATCGAACACCTGCCAGTGAGACTCCTCTCATTTCCCAAAATGGCTGAGCATTGTAGAAACATCAACGATAACTTCTTTCAAGGCCCTCACTGTCATTAGAAGGAGAGTGACTTTCCAACTTACCCCTTTTGCTCTAAAACGTTAAGGATGCTGATAACTCCCAATGATACCCTTGCGGACATCAAGACTGGTTTCCCGAGTGCCTAGAGCATTCTTGGCACACCGTGAAATAAGAGCGTGATTAAATAAGAGGCATCAGAGAGAAATTAACCTTTCACCTGATTCTAATCTTTGTTAATGTTTCCATCAGTTTCCAGATAGGCTACTTGGATGAAGGCTCAGTTTTCTTTTAGATAAGCCCTCACCTCCCCCCCAAGGATGGAAGAATGCTTGTATTCTAATGTAACAGTTACCATGATTTAGTTTTGTTAACGTCTATTTTATTTAGATTCAGTTATTTTAGACCAAGTTATTGGAAATAGAAATCCCCCCGCCCCCCAAGTATTCTGGGCTGTTGGCTATTAAAACGCTGATCATTCTATGAAGGTGAGAACTAACTTCTGAGGGTGGAGGGGGTCAGTCAGGTTGGGCAGTTCAGGGGAGTTTGGAAACATTCCCCTGAAATTTACATACCCATCCTGAGTTATTTATTAAGGAGCGAATAGAAGAACCCTCGAGGAATAAGAATTGATCAGTTTTGACTACATGATTCCATTCATCTCTCCAAGTGGAACATGGTGAATTTCCTTAGTAAACACTAGGGCTCCTGACTAAAATCAACCTTGCAAGCATAAATTCTTTAAAGAATGAGAAAGAGGGCTGCCTGGGTGGCTCTGTTGGTTGAGTGTCTGACTTTTGATTTCGGCTCAAAGCATGATCCCAGAGTCGTGTGATCTAGCCCTGTGAACGGTTCTGCGCTGAGCTTGGAGTCTGCTTAAGATTCTCTCTCTCTCCATCTCTGGCCCTCTCCCCTGCTTGGACTCACTCTCTCTCTAGGAAAAACAAAAACAAAGTATGAACTGTGTATTTAGTATTTTCCCTGGGAAGTCGGTTCTATTTTCAAAGACTTTTAGTCTAGGATAAAGGTGAATAAGCAGTCTAACAATAGACGTATTGTGATCTGATGGATTTATGCTGTGTATGAAGAGTCAGTGCAGGAAATGGCTCTTCAGAGGTGGGACATCAAATTATAATCCTGTGGAATATATATTACAAGAGGAAGATGTGATTGGTTGAGGTGAGGAAATAGGCAGCATCACTGATACTGGTCTCATAGTCTAAGAAAGGCTTTCAATGGCAATATAAAATCATTTCAAATATAATTTTCTTCAAAATTTTACAAGACTTTGAGCCAAACACTCCAAGAAATATAATCAATAATAAACATAGAATCTGTTGCTAGGATTTCACACAGACCAAATCATCATTTACTTTGTCCATTGCCTTTCATATTTCTTGTCTACTTTCATTATCAAAGATTGGTTCTAATCCACTGTTAACCAGCACATTGATGTTTTCATGATGTCCTATGTATGAAGCTGATAGTAAAAGCAACTTGCGTCCTTAATTTTGAAACCATGTCGAAAAATATCTCCAAATTTAACACTACATGTATAAACTTTTTTTTCCTGAAAAAGACATAAAAGACACCCTAATTTTAGTCGCAGCAAAACTGTAAATTGTAGAAAGACATCTGAAATATCTGGAGAGTGCCACAGTTCTAAGTTTTGAGATGCAGTGTAATGGGGTGAATTAATAAGACAAGAAAAAAATATATAGCAAGTAACAATATAGATCAAAAGCCATTAAGCTTCATGACTCCCTTTTTACCTTCCAGAACATCTAATTGTATCCTAGTCTCATTTTTAACTTGTTTCTAGGATGTTTTAAGTATATCTACATTTGTGTGTGTGGTGCAGGTATATTTGTGAAGACTGTGGGAATTAGCAATGTAACATGCTTTCCACCCCCCCCCCCCCGCCCTGTCTTAGAACCTCCCTGATTAGTTCTAAGTTTGTCAAAAGGAAAGTTTTGTTCCCAAAGCAGTTAACTTGTATCCAGGCCTCCTTGGACTTTGCTAAAGCCAGTCTCAAAAATATATGCATGAAAAAATACTTCAGGCATGGTATGAAGATACAGTTATTTTTCAGTTCAGATATAAATGAGATGTTAGAATATTGTGAAAATAACCAGGAAAATACTAGACCAATGTGCTATGGAAATACCAGTGAGAAGTTTTAAAATAAAAAATAACTACTTTTCCAAAATAGTTTCAGATATCCAACATAGACTACATTGTCTTCTCATCCTATTCATTGATGAATTACAATTTCTTGCAAGTTTTATTTTATTTTGAGTCCTAAGGAAAAAACCACATTAGAGTTAGAAAGATCTTAGCTATCATTTGACAAAATTTTTCATTTTATAGATAAGAACAATGGCTTTACACGTTGCCTTTTCTTTCTGCCTAAAGTGACGTGTGTTTGTGGTACAAAGATGATGAAAGTTTTTAAATTTCTAATCTAAGGTTGAACTAGTGATGGTGTCTGGTTGTTATCATTTTAAAATTACTTGTCCAGGAAAAGACACAGCATGTTGTTTTGGTTTAGTTTTTGTTTTGTTTTGCATAGACAATTTGTGACTTTGTTTACTTAGTTGTAATAATCACATATAATTTTTTATTTTAATCATTTTTCACCTAACAGATTTTGATGAGCTTATTTCATATCTTTATATCATTACAAACTTTATTTTTTTTTTTTATTTTTACTTTAGAAAGCATGAATGGGGGCAGGGAAGGGCAGAAGGAGAGAGAGAATCTCAAGAAGCCTCCATGCTCAGCACTGAGCCTGACACAGGCCTCGATCCCACAACTCTGGGATCATGACCTGAGCCGAAATAGAGTCAGATGTTAAACTGACCGAACCAAGCAGGCACCCCTGAAGTTTTCTTTTTTAATAAAAATGTTTCACAGGCATCATAAAAGTAATATGAATGTGCATTGACGAAACTCAGGATACCCACCCAATTCTCTGCCAACGCTGTCTAGGCAGAGGAGCTCTAAGTGGGAGAGGACTTGCCCTCTCACCTCAAATTTTTTCTGCATTGACTGGACTCCCCTTCAGAAAGAATGTAATTCTTTGCAGATAGAAAACTACCTAGGAAAATAGACATTGTTTTCCTTGTATTAATTTTAGCCAACCCAAAATTGGACACAACTAATCATTATCACTTACCTGGTAGGTAGGCACTGACCTTCCCAGACTTTTGAAAAATGTATTTAGGTATAATATCTCAGTTATTACCTTGGAGTAACTGAAGAACTTGGCAAAAACCTATTAAAACAATAATGGTATAAAAACGTAAAGTCTCTCTTACCCTCCTTTACCAGTAAACCTCCAACCTCAAGCGTCCATCCCAGAGGCAGATACTTTATTCAGGGCTTGTTGAATTATTTAATTACCATGTTTCTAAAGGAGCTTTTTATTATCCATGTCTCGTTTGGTCAACTTGAGGTAGTATCAACAGAATAACCGATAGAGTAGACAGACATGAGCTGGAGGCAAGGGCTGTGAGAAATAGGTTATACATTAGAAGCTTGCTGGGCACAACATGTGCTTTTGTGGCTTCTAAGACCCTTCAGTATCCTAACCTTGTGCTTTCCAAGACCCAGGGCCTGACCGATGAAGAGCCACAGATGCAGAATATGTGCTCCTCCCTTCCATCTCTGCCCCAGCAGACTTAATATAATGCCAGCATGGAGCCTGTTTGGGATTCTCTCTCTCCTTCTCTTCCCCTCCCCTGCTTGCTATCTCTCTCACGAAATAAATAAAATAAAAATAAACCTTAAAAATACATACATACGTACATGCATATATACAGAAAAAGACTGCTGCAAATATAATGTGTCTGGACCTCATACAAGGTTCTCAAACTGTTTGAACCTTTTAAGTTCTTTTTAGATTCTACAATGTTTAATCCTATCTTGTATTCTCGGCACAAATTCCCACATTCAAATAATTATCAGTGGTATGAATTTTCAGGAGAAAGTTAATAATTATGAAAGCGATTTGTAAAAATCCAGAATGGATGCTGCCCTATCAAAGGCCCTTTCTACAACAAAATAAAATCATTTACTTTCTTAAAGTAAAGTAACGTCACGATGTCATGCATGCACTAATAATAAGCCACCCTGAATGTGAGACAAACTCTATTTATTGTTTTGCATTTGAACATGTCAAAATTTGTATTCATGTCAATTAAAATATCTGTATTACCATGAAAAACTTTGATAACCTCTCCCTACAATCTTATTTTGTCAGTGTTTGCTGCTTTTTTGCTTTTCTTGTTTTATCACCAAAAGACTATCTTTAATTTATTCAGTTATTATAGCTCTCTAATTTATGCTTACTTTTCTTCTTCCTTATTCATCTCTTCAATTCGAACTGAATTGATTGATTTCATAGTTCTTTAAAGGCGAACATGCTTAAAGAGTATGTTTTCACTGATTATAGTAAATTTAGATTCTTAAACTTTTCTATATGTATTTCCAAAAACTTTAGAATTCTAAAACATATCTGTAGTTGTAGTTTATCATTCATAACCTTTTTTTACATTTTAATTGAAGTATATTTGACATACAACACTATACAATTTAAGATATACAACATGTTGATGTGATTATATTTGTATATTGTAATATGACTGCTATTGTAGCAATAGGTAGCACCTTTATCATGTCACATAATTAAGTTTCTTTTTTTCTGGTGGTGGGAATAGAGAGCTAGTTTCTTAGCAAGTTTGTTAATTGTAATACAATATTGCCTATATTTACTATACTGTGCATTAGATCTCCAGGACTTATTTGCAGATTTGCTCCCTTGAACAACAGCTCTCATACTCCCTCACCCCACACTGCAGCCCCCCACAGCCTCTGTTAACCACCATCTTACTCTATTTTTAGAAGTTTGGCATTTTTAGATTCCACATATTGGAATATGCGATATCCATATTCTGATTGGATTGGATTGGATATGTGATATCAAGCAGTATGTGTCTTTCTCTGTCTGACTTATCTCACTTAGCATAATATCCTCAGGATCCATCCACGTTGTTGTGAATGGTCAGGACTTCCTTCATTTTTTATGGCTGAATAATATTTCACGGTGTCTATACACCACACTTTTATCAATTTATCTATACATGGATATCTTAGCTGTTGTGAATAAAGCTGCATTGAACATAGGAGTGAGTATATCTCTTGAAGATCTTGATTTGATTTCCTTGTGTATATACCCAGAAGTGGAATTGCTGTATCATAGGGTAGTTCTAGTTTTTATTTCTTTGAAGAACATCCATATGGTTTTCCTTAAAGGTGAAATCAGTCCTACCAAAAGTATACAAGGTTTTCCTCTACTTCACTTCCTTGTCAGAATTTAACAGGTCTTCTTGATGATGGCCAATCTAACGGGAGTGAGATGGTATCTCACCGCGGTTTGAATTGGGTTTCCCTGATCATCAGTGATGTTGAGCATCCTTCCGTGTACCTCTTGACTATCGATGTCGTCTTTGGAAAAATGTTCCCTTAGTTCCTCACATTTTTCAACCAGATAGTACATCTTATTTTTGTTGTTGGTCTGTAGGAATTCTTTATGTATTTTGGATATTAACCCCTTACACAGTATATGGTTTGCAAATATTTTCTCCCATTCTTTAAGTTTTTTCATTTTGTTGGTTGTTTCTTTTGTGCAAAAGCATTTAACTTTAACATAGTCAACTTTAGGGGTGCCTGGGTGGCTCAGTCAGTTAAGCATATGACTTAGGCTCAGGTCATGGTCTCATGGTTGGTGGGTTTGAGCCCCACATCAGGCTCTATGCTGACAGCTCAGAGCCTGGAGCCTGCTTCAGATTCTATGTCTCCCTCTCTCTCTGCCCCTCCTCCACTCATGCTCTGTTTCTGTGTCTCAATAAAACATAAAAATTCTTTTTAGATAAAAAAAAATAGAATAGTTGACTTCACTAATTTTTGCTTTCGTTTGTATTCTTGGTGTCTTATCTGAAAAATAATTGCTAAAACTGATGTTGAGGAACTTCTTCCCTATGTTTCCTTCAAGAAGATTTGGTCTTATGTTTACGTCTTTGTTCTATTTTGAGATAAATTTCTGTGTGGTATAAGATAGGGGTCAGATTTTATTTTTCTGTGTATGTTTATCCAGTTTTTCCAGCATCATTTTTTGAAGCAACTATTTTTTCCTTATTGAATGTTCTTGGTTCCCTTCTCAAATATTTGATTTTCTATATAATCATATGTATTATATATATGATGATGATGTGATGCCTCCAGCGTTATTCTTCTTTCTCAAGATTGCTTTATTTGTAGTCTTTTGTGAGTCCATACAAATTTTAGAATTGGTTTTCTATTTCTATGAAGAATGCCAATGGAATCTGGATAGAGATTGCATCATATCTATAAATAGCTTTAGGTAGTATGAACATTATTTTTTAAACTTTTTTTAAGTTTATTTATTTATTTTCATAGGGGTATGGAGGGCAGAGAGAGGGAGAGAGAGAATCCCAAGCAGGCTCCATACTGATCTCTTGAAGCAGGGTCTCACGAACCCTTGATATCCTGACCTGGGCCAAAATCCAGAGTCCAACACTTAACCAACTGAGCCAGGTACCCTTGGGTAGTATGAAAATTCTAACAGTATTTTCCACTTTATGAATATAGGATGTCTTTCCGTTTGTCACTGTCCTCTTTGATTTCTTTTGACAAAGTTTTATAGTTTTTGTTGCATGGATCTTTCACTTCTTGAATAAGTTTATTTCTAGGTATTTTATTATTTTGATACTATTGTGAATGGGATAGTTTTCTTTATTTCCAAAGGTTTTATTATTAGTATATAGAAATGCAACTGATTTTTGTATGTTGATTTTTATATCCAGCAATAATACTGAATTGTTTATTAGTTACAAAGATTTTTAGTTGAGCCTGGGATTTCCTATATACAAGATCATATCCACTAACAAGGTCAGTTTTACTTCTTTTTTGAGGTGGATGACTCTGTGTGTGTGTGTGTGTGTGTGTGTGTGTGTGTGTGTGTGTATACGTGCATGTTCACCTGGTTACTCTGTCTAGTACATGTTGAATAAGAATGGTGAGAGTGTGCATTCTTAGATTGATGATCTTAGACAAAATTTTTTCAAATTTTCAACACTAGTTATAATTTTTGCTCTGGGTTTGTTGTAAATGGGTTTTATATGCTGAGGTATGTTCTTTGTATACCCAATCTGTAAAAGGTCTTTAGTAATGAAAGAATATTGTATTTTGTCAAAAGGGTTTTTCTGCATTTACTGGGGTAATCCTGTGATTTATATGTTTCGTTCTATTAATGTGGTGTATCACATTTATTGATTTTCATATGATGAGCCAGGCTTATATCTGAGATAAATCCCACCGATCATGGTATATAATCCTTTTAATGTGTTCTTGAATTGGGTTTGCTAATTTTTTTGAGTTGGTTTTAGAGTCCTCTATCTTATCCTGGCCTGGTAATGCTGGCCTGGTAGAATAAGTTCTGCAATGTTCGTCTTTTTCATTGTTTTCTTTGTTGTTATTGTTGGATGAGGCTGCAAAGACTTGGCATTGACTTTGGTCAATCACCAGTGAAACACTCTGGTCCAAGGATTTTCCATGTTGGGGGTTTTTGATCATTGATTCAATCTTTTTGGTTGTTGGTGGTCTTTTCTGATTTTCCATTTCTTCCTTATTCAGTCTTAGTAAGTTTTGTGTCTCTAGGAATTTATCCATTTCTTCCACGTTATCTAATTTGTTGGTACATAAATGTTCAAAGAAGTCTGTTATGATCCTCTGTACTGCTATAGTATCAGTTACAATGTCTCTTTCAGTTTTAATTTTATTGGAATCTTTTTCTGGGTTAGTCTGGCTAAAGGTTTGTCAGTTTTATATATTTTTAAAAGAATAGCTTAGTTGCATTCATCCTTTCTGTTATTTTACTGGTCTTATTTCATTTATTTCTACTCTGATCTTTATTATTTTCTTACTAAATTCCAGCTTAATTTGTTCCTTTTCTAATTCCTTGAAATGTAAAGTAAGGTTGTTTATTTAAGAGATTTCTATTTTCTTAATATATTCATTTATCATTATAAACTTCCAGAACTGTTTTTGCAGTGTCCCAGAGGACTTGGTATTTTGTGCTTCTATTTTCATCTGTTTATGATTTTTTTAAATTTCCCTTTTGAATTCTAGTTTGACCCTTTGGTTGTGTAGAGGTGTGTTCTTGAGTTTTCACATATTCATAGATATTCCGGCTTTCTTCTTGTTTTCTACTTTCAGACCATTTTGGTCCAATAAGATGCTAGGATTTCACTCTTTAATTTCCTAAGACTTGTTTGTGTTCTACTCTCTGATCTATCCTGGGGAACGTTCTGTGTGTACTTGAGAAGAATGTGTATTGTGCTGCTGTTAGATGCAATGTTCTATCTATGTCTGTTAGCTCCATTTGGTGTGAAGTATGGTGAACTCCAATGTTTCCTTGGTGATTGTCTATCGACTGTTCGAAGTAGGTTACAAAAGTTCTCTATTACTATATTATTGCCCATTTCTCACTTCAGAGTTTTTATATATGCTTAACATATTTAGATGCCCCAATATTGGCTGCGTATATATTTATCTTCTTGATGTATTGACCCCTTTATCATTATATAGTGACCTTTGTCTCTTGTTATAATTTCTGACTTGAAGTCTATTTTTTCTAATCTAAGTATGGCTACATCCACTTTGTTTTGGTTTCCACTTGAATGTTACATCATTTCACTTTGATCCTGTAGGTCTGTAGAACTGAAATATATTTCTTATGGGTGGCATAAACTTGGGTCTTGTCTTGTTTTCATTCATCCAGGCACTCTGTGCTTTTTGATTGGTGATTTAAATCCATTTACATTTAGAGTAAGCATTGATATGTAAGGACTTCTGCAATCTTACTGTTTTCTGGTTGTTTTGTATTTCTATTGTTTCTCCTTTTATTTCTGCATACCTTCTGTAAATTGGTGGTTCTCCATAGTGGTATGCTCTATTTCTCCTTTTTTGTTTCATGATTCTATACTTTTGCTTGAGGCTTACATAAACATCTCCTAGATAAAACAGTCAGTCATACGCCAATACCATCTTCTTTCTCCTGTAAATGCTCCACTGTTTTACACTTCCCTTTCACATTTTTGGTGTCCTGGTGGCTCAGTCAGTTAAGGTTGGACTCTTGATTTCAGCTCAGGTTATGATCATACACTTCATGAGTTCGAGCCCTGTGTCAGGCTCTGCACTGATACTCTGGAACCTGTTTGGGATTCTCTCTCCCTCTAACCCCCCCCCCCCCCCCGCCCTGCTCACATGCATACATGCACGTGCTGTCTCTCTCACTCAAATAAATGAACTTAAAAAAAATTATAGTAGCTATAAGGGTACCTGGATGGCTCGGTCAGTTGAGTATCTGACTCTTGATCTTGGCTCAGGTCATGATCCCAGGATTGTGGGATCAGCCCCGCTTTGTTGCTCTGCACTGAGCATGGAGCCTGCCTAAGATTCTTTTTCTCCCCATCTTCACTCTCCCCTGCTTTCCCTCTCTAGAAAAAATAAAAAATCATAGTAGCTATAGTTACTTTTCATGTTCTCTTCCTTTAACCTTTATATAATTAAGTAGTTAACACACCATCCTATTAAAGAAATGAGTTCTCGATAACAATGCATTTTTCACCTTTACCAGTGCGTTCTATATTCAGTCTTACTAATTTTAGCTACTATAATGGACACACAGTCCTATCTCACTATGGTTTAACTTGCATTTCCTAATGACTAATGATGCCAAGCATTTTCTCATGTGCTAATTTGTTAATAGTATATCTTCTTTGGTGAAGTGTCTCTTCAAATCTTTAACATTTTTAATTAGGTTGTAATTATGAGTTCTTTATGTACTCTAGATACTTAACCAGATACATGCTTTGTAAAGATTTTCTCCTGGTCTATGGCTTTTCTTTTTTCTTAACAATATCCCTTGAAGAATAGATCTTTTTTTTTTATTTTCAATGAAGTCTAATTTATCACTTAAAATTCTTAGTCACACATCTAGGGGTATCTGGGTGGCTCAGTCAGTTAAGCATCTAACTCTTGGTTTTAGCTCAGGTTGTGATCTCATGTTTGGTGATTTCAAGCCCCACATCCTGCTCTGTGTTGGCAGTGCAGAGCCTGCTTGGGATTCTCTGTCTCCCTCTCTCTGCCCCTCCCCTACTCATGTGCGCTCTCTCTCTCTCTTTCTCTCTCTCTCTCTCAGAATAAATAAACATGAAGAAAAAAGACATCACATATCTAGTATAATATCTACAGAATTGGTTAACTCATGACACTTATGATTACAAATATTTTCTCCATATATTTTAGGTTTTAAATATAAGCCCGTGATCCATTTTGACTTTGAGTCTTATATATAAAAATTAATTTTTATGCATATGGATATCCAATTGTTCCAGCAACAACTGCTGAAAGTGTGCTTTCTCTGCTGCACTGCTTTTGCTCTTTTGTTGCTTTTGACTTTTGTCAAAAAACAGTTATCCACATCTTTGGTTCGAAGTATGGATTCTATTCTGTTCTTTTAATGTAATGCAAATGTATTTTGATTACTGTAATTTCGTATTAAGTTTGGGGATTAATATGATCCTTTTCTTTTTTATTAAAGACATTTTGGCTATTTTAGGTCCTTTGCATTTCTTTTGTAAAAATGTTTATTTTTGAGAGAGAGACAGAGAGAGTTGGGGAGGGCAGAGAGAGAGAGAGAGAGAATATCCCAAGCCGGTCCCACACTGACAGTGGGATTCAAACTCACAAACTATGAGATCATGACTTAAGCTGAAATCAAGTGTCAGATGTTTAACTGAGCCACCCAGGAGCCCTTGGCATTTCTATATCAACTTGACAATCAGCTTGTCAGTTTATACCACAAAAAACAGTGACAAAACAAAATCAAGAAAAGCCACCTGGCCTCCTGGGATTTAGATTTATATTTCATGAATGTATAGATATGTCTGGGGAGAAGTAAATTCTTAATGATATTGACTCTTCCATCCATGAACACAATGTATCTCTTAGCATTTAGATTTTCTTGAATTTATTTCTGCAGTGTTTTATAGACTTCAGTGTACAAATCTTAGATTTCTTTTATCAGATTTATTCTTGAGTATTTCAGATGTTTTGAAAAGTTTGGTAAAAGGCCTTTTTGCCTCTCTTTCTAATTATTTTCCCAGTGCTTATATGTAGAAGCACAACTGACTTTGGTATGTTGGTCTTGTACCCTTCAGCCTTGCTAACCTTTTTAGTTCTAAAAATATTTTTTGGCAGTTATAATAAGATTTTCTACATAGTCTTGTCACCTGTGAATTGAGATAGTTGTACTTAATCTTTTATAATCTGGATGACTTGTATTTATTTTTCTTGTGTAACTGTACTAGGTGAGATCTCTCTCTAGTATTTTGAATATCAGTGGGAGGAGAGATCACTTTCACCATTAACTATGGCATTGGCTTAGGGTTTCCAAAGGTGCTCTTTATCAGTTTAAGGAAGTTCTCTTCTGCCTAGTTTGACAGCTTTGAATCAGAAATGGATATGATTTTTCTCTAGCAACTTTTTGAACTTATAGATGTTCAAACACATTGATGACTTAGACGTTTTTCAAAAGTAGTTGAATTATCTTTTCTAAAAAAATTGACTTAAAAAATAAGGTGTTTATTTTTTGTACCATGTATTTTATCACCTTATTATTCCTCTTCCCTTTTTTAGTCATTTCCAATGTGAGTTGTAGGGATATATTATGATTGTGATTGCTGGGGTGCCTGGGTGGCTCAGCTGGCTAAGAAACCAGCTTTGGCTCAGGTCATGATCTCATGGTTCATGGATTCTAGCCCTGCGTTGGGCTCTGTGCTGACAGCTCAGAGCCTGGAGCTTGATTTGGGTCTGTGTCTCCCTCTCTGTTCCTTCCTTGTTTGCACTGTCTGTCTGTCTCTCTTAAAAATAAACAAAGACTAAACAAAATTTATTTTAAAAAATTGTGATTGCAGAAGTTTTTAAGGTACTTGTCTTTTAAATGCATTTTCAAGGGTTTAATTTGTTTTTTTAATGTTTGTTTTTGAGAGAAAAAGCACGAGTAGGTGAGGGGCAGTGAGGGAGGGAAACACAAAATCCAAACAGGCTCCAGGCTCTGAGCTATCGGCACAGAGAGTGATACAGGGCTGGAACCCATAAACCATGAGATCATGACCTGAGATGAAGTAGGACATTTAACTGACTGGAATACCCAGATGGCCTCAAGGATTTAATTTTTAAAAAATTCATTACTTGACTTTATTCACAACAATGTTTAGACAACTTCCGTATTGTAGTGGTGTCAATACCTATTGATCTGATCTTGGACCATCAGGTTTCTTAAACTCTTAGATTTAATTAATCTCATGGTTGATAAAAATTTTTGAGTAACTTTCTGTTTTCCATGAAAATTAAGTGGATAATACATTTTGAACTCATAGAGAAAGTAAAGCTGTCACATATTAGTTAGGTATACAATTTAGGGTCATGATTTTGAAAGTATAGAGTGACACTATTTCAATATTGTTTTTTACTTGATGTTTACTGGAGAGACCAAAGAGAAACCACATTTCTGTTCACTTTTTATTAAATTACTTTTTCTAGGCTATAGAATTTTCTCCTTTAGTCTTAAAATATAATGATTTCTTTATAATATATCCTGGGATTCATTTATTAGCTCATTCTGTAACCTTCTGAGCCATTTTGGCCTACATACCCAGATTATTTCTTTAGTACAAGAAAGCTTTCTTCTATCATATAATTTATTATTCCTTCAATATCACTTTTTGAGAGTCTTCCTTAAGGAGGTTCATTATTTTTTTAATAGTCTTAATTTTTTTTTTACTTAAATCCCAATTAGCGAACATACAGTGTAATGTTAATTGTAGGTGTACAATTTAGTGACAACAACACTAATAACACATTTCCATACAACACTCAGTGCTCATCACTGTAAGTAACCTCCTTAATCCTCATCACCTATTTAGCTCATTCCCTCCCCCTTCCCTTCTGGTAACCATCACTTTGTTCTCTATAGTTAAGTCTGTTTCTTGGTTTGCATCTCTTTTTCTTCCTTTGCTCATTTGTTTCATTCCTTAAATTCCATACAGGAGTGAAATCAAATGGTGTTTGTCTTTCTCTGACTGATTTAGCTTAGGATAATACTCTCTAGCTCCATGTACATCTTTTTGCAAATGGAAAGATTTTGTTCTTTTTATGGCTGAGTAATAATCTATTGTATATATCCATAATTATTATGGATTATATATAATATAACTATATAATGCATTATATACTTATATACAATATTATTTATTAATATTACTATATATATAATGCTACTTTATCTATTCATCACTCCTTGTCCATGGACATTTGGACTCTTTCTATAATTTGGTTATTATTGATAATGCTGTCATAAACATTGAGGTGCTTGTATCCCTTTGCGTTAGTATTTTTGTATTATTTGGGTAAATTCTTAGTAGTCCAATTGCTGAATCATTAGGTAGTTCTATGTTTAACTGCTTGAGGAACCTCCATACTGTTTTCCAGAGTGGTCGCACAAGTTTGCATTCTCCCCAGAAGTGCATGAAGGTTTCCCTTTCTCTACATCCTCACCAACATATGTTGTTGCCTGAGTTGTTAATTTTAGCCATTCTGACAGGTGTGAGGCAATATGTTATTGTGGTTTTGATTTGCATTTGCCTGATTATTAAGGATGTCGAGAGCATCGTTTCATATATCTGTTGGCTATCTGTATGCCATCTTTGGAAAAATATATGTTCATGTCTTCTGCCCATTTTCTAAATTGGGTTATTTGGTTTTTTGGGTTTTATAAGTTCTTTACATATTTTGGATACTAACCCTTTACTAGATAATGTCATTTTCAAATATCTTCCCCCATTCCATAGGCTGCCTTTTAGTTTTGTTGATTGTTTCCTTTGCTGTGCAGAAGCTTTTTATTTTGATGTATTCCCAATAGTTCTTTTTATTTAGTTTCCCTTGAAAGATGTCCATTATTTTTTGAGTAAAAATTCACATCTTTTATGTCTTTTCTCAGTGTTCTAATATCTTCATCCCAGCTGGGATTTCTTAGATAGTGTCAAGTTTCTATCTACCACACTGATTTCATTCTCTACAGTTTGTTTTTATTCATTAATCTCTTTGAGCTAATCATTCCATTTTGCTTTGATTTTTTTTTCTGTGCTGTCTCAGCACTGCCATCTCTTTTTAATCTTTTCTTCTATCTTAATCGTGCCCTTTTTCATCTCATTTACATTGCTCCAGGCATGGTTTATTTTGGTGTCTACATTTTACTGAAAACACAAAGCAGTTTTAATTTTGTCATTCTTGTTTTTCACTTAACTAGTGAGCCTATTGGGCAGTATAGCATCACAATTCAATGAATAAATAAGTGACCAATCAACTGAAATTAGGAGCATTTGTTCACATCTGTCTGTCAAGGGTCTCACCAGTGTCATAGAATAATCTCCAGAAATATTGTGAAGAATTTTATTACCACTCTGATATTCCAGAAGATCCACTAACATGTCACTGATGGAATGGGTCCCTGTTAAGGAATCTGCATTACCTCGTCTATTTTTTATACCTCTGATCTCTCTGTCTCAAAATCTTTCTAGGCGGATGCTGAGATTCCAGACTGAGTGCCTTATACCTGTTGATGTAGGAATAGTGACACACGTGCAAGACAGATGGAAACACATGGAAACTAAAGGTACTTTTATCTTTTGAAACTTAACCAGAAGGTACCCTCTCAACGCCTCAGATAAAGTCTTGGACTATAAAGATACTGAGTTTCAAAGCAATGTTGGTGCTCAGTAAACACGTGGATTCAGATCAGATAAAAAGGATAGTAGACAAAAGAAAGAGCATTCTGATTATTTTAAAAAGCTGAAAAGTTAACTTTATAAAGGAAAACAAATTATTTCATGGGGATAAGAAAAGATTGGAAGGGAATTTAATAATTAGAAATAAATGACTTATTTAGTTTTTTGCTTTTGAGGACAAAGGTAAAAAAATGGCTTAGAGAATGAAATATTTTGTTTACATATTACAGCATGCTTTTTGATGTGTGGCTTTGGTTAGAGCTTTTAAATGTACAAGTGAGTGTCTAAGTATCTCTAAAAATAGATGATAGTTGTAGGTGTTTGTTATTGCCTATCTAAAGGTTAATAACAACACCTTAGGCAAACTACTCCCAAAGTTCTCATTGTTTTTTCTTTCTTAAAAAATATGCTAGTTAGTATCTGGCTTTTCTTTGTAAATTTGGTATGATATTTTTGTCTGTGACACAAGCTATTCATAGGCTCCACGATATTTCTTCTCTTTATTAGTAAATACACTCATTAAGTGATAGAAATCAGGGGTCTTTGTTGAAAGTACATCTAATTCCACGGTTTCTTTAGGATTGCTACCCAGTTTGTCTCCCAACCACAAAGCCTTTACCCAAGGTCCTGGTGCCTCATATTGGAGATACACGGGCTTTCCTCTTGATCCCACTGATAACAGTACTTATTTCTGGGTAATCTAAAACTGTGTGCCATTACTCTGTGGCTAAATGTAATGTGAAAAAAAGATAATGCTAAGGACAGACTATTCCTAGTACTTTTACAGGTTGTATATGAACATAACTGGAACAGAATACTCCATCTCCAGCCCTAATGAAGTATTGCTACAGTTAAGCTTATATTGAAATGATATTAAAGTGAACTAAAGAACATCTGGGGTTTAATATTCAAATAGAATTAATGTAAATTCAGAGGCAGAAAACTTTTAAATGCCTCATTCTGTATTCATGGTTGTATATCTAATAAGTCAAGGCAAAGTGTCTTGCATAAAGAGTTTATTGCTGGAACCTTCACACCCAGATAATCTGATTATGTGAAAACCACCTATTTTTGTGGCCAGTTACAGTCTTTCTATGTGTAAAAAAATCCATTTTGGGAGAAGTACATTTGGAAATATACACTTCCTCTTTTTGGTATAAAATCTAGGTAAATAATGATTTTAAATGAATGGCATAAGGCACCTTTTATATTGTGCTTAGCAAGTGATGATAAATGTTGGCCTCAGGATAAGAGAAGGAAGATGTCTGGGGTGCCTGGGTGGCTCAGTCAGTTGAGCGTCTGACTTTGGCTCAGGTCATGATCAGGTTTGTGAGTTCAGGCCCCGCTTTGGGCTCTGTGCTGACAGCTCAGAGCCTGGAGCGTGCTTCAGATTCTGTGTCTCCTTCTCTCTCTGCTCCTCCCTTGCTTATGCTCCATCTGTCTGTCTGTCTTCTCTCTCTCTCTCTCTCTCTCAAAAATAAACATTAAAATATTTTTAAAGAAGAAAATGCTAGAATTTACAAAAATCTTTGTTAATGGTTTCCTTTTTTGAATCCAACTTGAATTTAAGTCCCCTGGCATAGTGGATGCTGATTAGTTGGAAACATCTAATGTTAAAGCCCAAAGATGTTTGCCTGTCTTCTTCTCTGTTATTTCCAGGACCCTACAAAGACATAATTATTGGAAAATGATACGTTACTTTTAACACTTTCTCTCTCTCACTTTATGTTGCTACCTATGTACTGATTATAGCTTCCAGAATGAATGTAGTCAGTCCAGTCTTGAGGAAAGTCAGGTGGAAGCAGCAGCTTTGGTCCCTGAAAAGCGATTCCTCATTAGTTGAAAGCAGAGGTGGTTCTGCCTGACACTAGTGGCTCAGAATCTGTGACGTGTGGGGCACAGGGAAGTGAAGATGTTCTTCAGTGCTCTTTTCATCTCAAAGATCTAGGCATAGATTCTTTGATCATTTTGAATCTGCTCCATCCACCCTCAATGTATGCTAATTCCTCCAAGAAACTGACACAACTGTATATGAATAGCCTTGATTGGTAAGAACTCTTAGGAATTTATACTTTTCATGTGTTTATGTCTATGTATGTATTATTTTAAAAGGGAATTTCAAGGAGAAGACAAGAGAATGAATCAGGAACTGTTAGTGTATAGGCATCAGTTCATCACTTTTTGAGTGGTTTTTCTCTGTGCCTTAGACTGCCGGGAGCCGCACCGGCCTCTCTGGATGGCAGTCACAGCAAGGAAATGGCAATGTTTGCAGCTCCTGCCATGAGAAACGAAAACTGGTATCTCTTTCTGCTACTACTGGCTCGTGTTGGAAATAAGCCTGCTGGTATTGACCAGGCCTCACAATATTCCTTATCAGACCCATATTCTGAACACAGATACCTCATAAGGAAAAGCATATTCCTGCCTTTACAAAAGAGACTTTAGATGAAAGCTCTATGGGCAATTGTCAAAAGGCTCTTCCTATGGGCCTTGCAGATCCAAGGCTTAGATAATAAAGGGGGTTAAGAACACAAGAGTTACAACTGAGCCTGGCCCCAAGACAAAGAGCCTATTTTGGGGTTAAGGGCAGAACACAGTTACTACGTATATCTTTGCTAATTGGTGAAGCATGGCAGTCCCTTCCTCAAGGCCTGCGTTACACAAACACCCTCCCTGTAAGGGAGGCAACTGGGCATGGGGATAGATAAGAGTAGCTAAAACATAAACCCAGGTGCAAAGACTGATACATTTAGAGCCCCCATGATAGTCTCCACAAACAAACCAATTCAGAAACATTCATCCTCTTGAGAGCCAGACAAAATACTCCTAACTTATCTATATACAATTTGACCTATATGTTGTCCTGTTTTTCACTAAGAACATTCTGTTATTTACTTGGTCAGAATAATTCTACAATTGATATCACAAAAGGCCTCCCATTGTAAGAAATTCCTTTCTATGACTTCATCTTGTTGCTGAACCTTTAAATAAAGACACAAAAACCGACAGGACAGAGACGCCTGCCTGGTGATCAGAAAGAATCTCGGGGCTCTCTCACTCTCTCTCGCCGACACCATCCATCCTTCAGGGACCCCTGGACCTGCCGAGCCGGCTCGGCCTCCAGCATTAGACATCTATAAAATAAAGTTATACTTGGCTTATTAACTATATGAAACTGTAAGGATCAAATGAGCTAATTGATGTGCAAAACTTTCTATAAGTAAAGATGCCATATAAAAATTTATATACTTTATATTTGTTTGAGATCTGCGACTATGGATTTCCTCTTTGATCCCCTAATGTTAACAGAGTGCAAAATTGAATTATATTTTCAAGTTTATATTTATGGTAGAATCCATAAAGATGTCTGTCTTCTGCCCGTGAATTTTGTGCGCTGGCACCAAGATATGACAAAATAAAATCTCCATTTATGAGTAATTATGACTGAGGTAAAGGAAGTATAAACTAGAGGAAACTCATAAAGGCAAGTTTATACGTTTTTTCTTCATCTTTGGGAACACTTGATAACACCACTCACCCCCCAAAAGGGGGTGAAGGTATTCAGGATAGAGTGAATTTTCTGGGGGTGTTGGTGTCCTTTCTCTGAACTGTTATTTTTATATATAACTGGAAGTTGGAGATGTTAAACACCAGTTGACTCTTCCAATTCCAGTTTCTTTTTTTTCTTTTTTCTTTTTTTTTTATGTTTTCTTTATTTCTGAGAGAGAGAGGCAGCATGAACAGGGGAGGGTCAGAGAGAGAGGGAGACACAGAATCTGAAACAGGCCTCACGCTCTGAGCTAGCTGTGGGCGCAGAGCCCGACACGGGGCTCGAACCCATGAACCGTGAGATCATGACCTGAGCCGAAGTCAGATGCTTAACCGACTGAGTCACCCAGGCGCCCCCCAATTCCAGTTTCTAAGGGCTGAAAAAATTTTCCTTTTGTGCTTTCTACTCTTCAATGTCTCTAGCTAGAAAAACCTTGAAACCTAAACAAAAAAATGTATAACAATCATCATCTATATTTCACAACCTGCCAGCAGTAGGTATAGTGTCAATAATCTGTTTTAAAGGCGGACATAGCAAAGCTCAGAAGTTAAATGATTTTTTTAATGACCATAAAAAATACAAGTGTTACATTTCAGTCTCAAGGGTTTTTGTTTTTTTTTTTTCATCTGGTTCCTCGGCCTTTTCCACATAATAGTAAAACGTGTTGTCTTACAGAGATTTATAGACTCTTTTTGGAACACATCAGTTAAAATGATTACAACTGATCTTTGAAACATGGGTTTACATGGTCCACTAATGTGTTAATTTTTTCAACAAATACAGTCTTAAAAATGTATTTTCTCTTATGGTTTTAACTTTTTCTCCTCTCTATCTTTATTGTAAGAACACAGTACATAATACATAAACATTCAATATATGTTAATTGATATCCAGTAAGGCTTCAGGTCAACAGTAGGCTATTAGTAGTTAATTTGGGGGAAGTCAAAGTTATATGCAGATTTTCAATCCTCTTCCAACCCAAATCCAATCCTCCTTTTGCTCAAGGGCCAACTATACAATGTCCAAGAAAAGGACTTAAAATCCTAAGTATTTTGCAATGATAGGATGTAAAATTATTTGTGAAGTAATATTTAAAAGCTATTATAGCTCATTGTCGATTATAGATAATAAGGATAAGGCAAAAATGTCCAAATGTTAAAAATTGATGAGATCTAAGAACTGACCTAACACAATGATTCTAAATTTTAATATTTCTTAAACACTAAAGCATGGTAATACAGAGAAGTTTGAAAAGCTAACTATGTTCAAACTTTACAAATAGGAATAACTGTACATGACAAATCTAAGACCTTCAATTTGAGATATAATAGGACTGGACTCGAAGAACAGCATATTGACACGTCAAGTATTGAAAAATTTCTCAAAACTTAGTGTTCCCTAGGTATCATGCTACAGCCTTCTCTGCCAGAGGAATGGCAGGCCATGTGTTCACATATTAAGGACATTTGTCCTTTAATACAGAAATCTGAAAACATAGGCTAAACATAGAAATGTCTTCTTCCCTAAGGGTCACAGGAAAAAACTAATCCTAGGTGAAAATGAAGCACCAGAAGTTAAAAAAAAAGTTAAGTAAGGATGAATCTTGTTTCATAATTGGCTGGAAAGCTGCTGATAGAAAAGCAATCACCAGTTAAGATATTCTTCAAGGCTACACTTCAGATAGTGATAAGATCAAAGTGCTTTACCATCCAGAAACTGCTATGCATTTGAAAAGCAGTGAATTAGATTAGCGCATCTTTTCTGTATCTAAAACTCTTACAGTAAAACTTAAGGATTGAAAAACCATTGATTAATTCCATCCCCCTACACTTAATTGGATTTTTTTTTCTGCATTGGTTTATCTTGCTTTCCGTACCAATCAGTGTCTTTTCTCCTACACAAAGGCATAATACAATGAGGAGAGGCACATTCAGAGGTAATGACTCCCTTCTTTAAATGGATTGAATGTTACCTTTCACCAATATGGGTATTCTATTTATTTCTGTGTGTGTGTGTGTGTGTGTGTGTGTGTGTGTGTGTGTGCATGTATAGACATTTATATACACAGAGGACTTTCGTCACCTCAGAAGAGAACCCTGAACCCATGACATAGTCACTCCACATCTGCCTCTTCCCTCTGGCCCCTGGCAGCTACCAATCTGCTTTATCCCTAGATCAGCCTATGACTATTTGAGTTGTTCCATATGTTGACAATTATAAATAGTGCTGCTATATACATTCATTTACACATATTTGTTTGAATATCTGTTTTCAGTTTTGGTGGGTACATACCTAGGACTGAAATTGCTGGGTTGTATGACAATTCTATTTCGTTGAAAAACCATTAAACCCTTTCCAAAGCAGTTTATTTACTTGGCATTCTCATTAGCAATGTATAGGGTTCCCATTTTTCCCCATCTTTGAGGACATTTATTTTTCTTTTTAAATGATGTCCATCTGGTGGATGTGTAGTGTTTCAGTGTGATTTTGAGTGGCATTTCCTAGGAACTACAGACAATAAGCTTCTTTTCATGTGTGCATTGGCCATTTGTATTTCTTTGCCCTAATGTTTACTCAGGTCCTTTGCCCACTGTATTGATTTTCTAGGGCTCCTGTCATAAAACGCCACAAGCTAGATAACATAAAACAGAAATTCCTGGTCTCATGTTCCAAGGGTTAGAAGTCCAAAATCAAGATACAGGCAGGGCCATGTTCCCTCCGAACTCTTCAGGCGAATCTTGCCTTGCCTTCTCTGACGCTCTGGTCATTTGCTTGTGATCTTTGGCATTCAGAGCATAAAGCTGCATCACTCCAATCCTCCATCTTCATAATGGGGTTCTCCCTTTGTTTTCATGTGACAGCCTTTGTAAAGCTCACCAGTGATTAGCAGGACCTCATTTTAACTAATTATATCCACAACTCTGTTTCCAGTTAAGACATTCTGAGGTACTGGTGTTAGGATTTAAACATATCTTTTTTTTTTTTTTTTTTTGGAATGACACAATTCAACCTGTAACATTTTCTTTTAACTTGGGACTTTTTGCTGATTCGTGAAAGTTATTTATACACTCTACCTGTTAGAGTTTGATCAGATTTGATTCACAACTACTTTCTCTATTTCTCTGGATTGTCTTTTCATTTTCTTGATAATGTCATTTGCACAAAAATGTGTAATTTTGATGAAGTCCAATTTTCTTTTTTTGCTCGCATTTTTGGTGTCTTATCTAAGAAACCATTGGTAAATTCAAAGTCATGAAGAGTTACACCTATGTTTACTTGTAAGAGATTTAAGTTTTACTTGTAAGAGTTTTAAGTTTTAGCTCTTATATTGAGCTTTGTTCCCTTTTGAGTTAATTTTCTGCATATGGTGTAAGTGTCCAACTTTATTTTTCCATATGTGGAAATCCAGTCGTCTCAATATCATTTGTTGAAGAGGCCGTTCTTCTTGAATAGTCTTGGCACCTTTGTCAAAAACTAAAAAAACAAGGATTACAGGTCTATTTTTGAGCTCTCAATTCTTTTGCAGTAATCTATTGTTGCAGACTTCGAGTCTGGAGTTCTCTCTTGTCCAGTGAGGGAGCAGATGCAGAATTAAATACCAGAGAGGCTAATGTCCAGTAGGAGACAGGAGCCCCAAGTAAGGGTCCTTGCTCCCTATTTATTAGGATCAGAAGGTTTGGACATGAAGAAAGAGACAACTAAACAGTGATCATTAAGTCAAGTGTGTTAGAGAAAGGGGTTTTCAAGGATATGTGGTATTTGGTTTTGGATCAATACAAAACAAAATCCCAGCGCCGAGCAGCAGATGGCTGTCTATGGCAGGCATCAGGCACCGCCTGTTTAACTTGCCTAGCCGATAAGACCCATAAATAGAGCATGCTACCTTAGGGGCAACAAGGCACCTTTCTTTTGCTAATTAGCTCTGGGCAATTTCACCCTGCTTTGGTGCTCAATTGCCCTGTTTACCTGTTCTGGATGCTTTCGTCCTAAACCTTGTTAACCCATTGGTGCAAAATCAGGGAATTCCTAAACTTATTCCCCACAATCTGTATGTTTATGGTTGGAAACTTGTAGTTGTCAAAACCAATGTTTCCATTGCTGTGGCGTTATAGAAAGTTTTAAAATTGGGACATGAGAATCTTCCACCTTTGCTCCTCTCTTCCAATATTGTTTGGGCTGTTTAAGACCTTTTGCAATTCCATCTGAGTTTTACAATCAGCTTGCTATTTTTGCAAAAAGAACTATGGATTTTAATAGGCATTGTATTGAATATGCAGATTGCTTTGGGGAGTATTATGTCATTTAGAAAATACTGACTGTTCCAGTATATAAGCATAGGGTGCCTTCCCATTTATTTAGGTCTTATCTTCTTTCAGCATTGTTTTATATTTTCATTTTTTGGGGGGGAGAGGGTAAAATGTATCCCAAAGTATCTTACTCTTTTTGTTCCTATTATAAATGGAATTGTTTTATTAATTTCCTTTCATATTGTTCACAGTATATAAAAATCCAACATCTTGATCACGGATCCTGCAACTGTGGTGAACTCATTTATTCTAACAGTTTCTCTTGAATTCTCTAGGATTTATTTTTTTAATGTTTTATTTATTTCTAGGAGAGAGAGAGAGTGAGACAGCGTGAACAGGGGAGGGTCAGAGAGAGAGGGAGTCACAGTCTGAAACAGGCTCCAGGCTCCGAGCTGGCAGTCAGCACAGAGCCCGACGCGGGCCTCGAACCCACGAACCGCAAGATCATGACCTAAGCGAAAGTTGGACGCTTCACCGACTAAGCCACCCAGGAGGCCCTCTAGGACTTTTAATAGTGATAATTTTATATTTTCATTTTGAATTTTCTTGTCTTTTACTTTTCTTGATGTATATTCTGGCTAGAATATCTACAGTGTTGAATATCAGTGGGAAAAGGCTATCTTTTCATATTCCTTACAGAGAAAGATGTCTTTCAACGTTGGGTATGACTATAACTGGATTTCTCAAAAGTGTCCTATATCATCAAGTTGAAGAGGCTGTCTTCCAAATTCTAGTTTGTTGAGTCTTTTTTAATATAAATGGGTATTGGATTTTGCCTAATTCTTTTTCTGCATGAACAAATAAGATTAGCTCTTCATTCTGTCAATGGGTGTATTACATGGATTGCTTTATTATTATTAATTTAACATTTATTTATTTTTGAGAGAGAGAGAGACCAAGCATGAGCAGGGTAGGGGCAGAGAGAGAGAGAGAGAGAGGGAGCCACAGAATCCAAAGCAGGGTCTAGGCTCCAGAGCTGTCAGCACAGAGACCAATGTGGGTCTCAAACCCACAAACCAGGAGATCATGACCTGAGCTGAAGTTGGACTCTTAAACAACGGAGCCACCCAGGTGCTCCTAATTTTTTTTTTAATGTTTGATCACTCTGACACTCCTGGAATAAATCCTACTTGGTCATGCTGCACAAAACGTTAAATTTCAGCTGGATTAGGTTTGGTAGAAGTTTTTTGTTGTTGTTGTTTGTGGGTTTTTTGGCTTTTTTTTTTTTTTTTTTTGAGTATGTATAGTCCTAAAGGTTACTGCTCTGTAATTTTCTTCTATTGTCTTTGGTGTTGGTATCAGGGTAACACTGGTCATGCAGAACTAGTTAGGTAATGCTTGCTTCTCATACATTTTTGGGGGGAAAGTTTAAGGATTGATGACCAATCTTTAAACATTTGGTAGAACTTACTGATGAAGTCATCTTGTATTGGGTTTTTATTTATTAGGAGGTTTCTGAAAACTGGTTTCATTTTGTATTATAGGTCTGTTATGACACTCTATGTTTTGTTTCCGTTTTGGTAGTTCTATATTCCTAGCATTTGTCTCTATCATCCAGGTCGTGTAATTTGTTGTAGACTTATTTGTAAAATTCTTTTGGGTTGGATTTCTATTTTTCATTGAAGTAGACATAAAATATATTTTAGGTATACAACACAGTGATTTGACAGTTGAACGTTACAAAATTCTCACCACAATAAGTGTAGTCACCATATAAAATTGTATCATTGACTGTATTTCATATGCTGTAGTTTTCACCCGTATGGCATATTGTATTTTATAACTGTAAGTCTGTACCTCTTAATCCCCTTCACCTGTTTTCCTTGACCACCAACCCCCCACTGCTCTGGCAACCATCAATTTCCTTTCTGTTGGATTTTATTCCTTTTTTTTTTTTTTTAGTTTTTCATTTATTTATTCGTCTTTTTCAGATTCCATATATAAGTGAAATCATATGGTATTTGTCTATATGACTGACTCATTTCACTTAGTATAACAGCCTCTAGGTTCATCCATATTGTTGGAGATGTTAAGATTGCATTCCTCACAGTTTTTCTTTTTGCATTCATTTCTTAATTTTTATTTTTAGTATAATTAACATACAGTGCTATATTAGTTTCTGGTGTACAATACAGTGCTCCAAATTCTACATATTACACGGTGTTTGTTACAGTAAGTGTAGTACTGATCCCCTTTGCCTATTTCACCCATCCCTCCACCCACCTCCCCCTGGTAACCACCAGTTTGTTCTCTATATTTTTTGGTCTCTTTTTATCTTTGTTTATTGGTTTAGTTTCTTAAACTCTGCGTATGTGTAAAATCATATTGTATTTGCTTTCTCTGACTTACATCACTTAGCATTATACCTTCTAAATCCATCCGTGTTGTTGCAAATGGCAAGATTTCATTCTTTTTCTGGCTGAATAATATTCCACTGTATATGTATACATGTATACATACTGTATATGTATACATACTGTATGTGTATATGTATACCACATCATCTTTATCCATTCATCTATCAACGGACACTTGGGTTACTTTCATACCTTGGCTATTGTAAATACCGCAGTAAACATAGAGGTGCATATATCTTTTCAAATGAGTGTTTTTGTGTTCTTTGGGTAAACACCCAGTGGTGGAATCACTGGATCATATGGTAGTTCTGTTTTTAATTTTTTGAGAAATCTCCATACTGTTTTCCACAGTGGCTACCCCAGCTTGCATTCCCACCACCAATGCAGTGTAGTTCCTTTTTCTCCACATTCTTGCCGATACTTGTTTCTTATGTTGTTAATTTTAGCCATTTTGACACATGTGTGCTGACATCTCACTGTGTTTTTGATTTGCATTTCCCTGATGATGAATGACGTTGAGCATTTTCATATGTCTTTTGGCCCTCTGTATACCCTCTTTGGAAAAATGTTTATGTTTCTCAGTTTTTAATTGGATGTGAGGTTTTGTTTAGTTTTGGTGTTGAGTTGTATAAGCTCTGTATATACTTTGGATATTAACCCCCTTATCAGATATATTACTTGCAAATACCTTCTCCCATTCAGTAGGTTGCCTTTTTGTTTTGTGGATTATTTCCTATGCTTTGCAAAATCTTTTGTTTGGGTGTAGTTCTAGTAGTTTATTTTTGCTTTCATTTTCCTTGCCTTAGGAGACATATCTAGAAGAATGTCACTATGACTCGTGTCAGTAATTACTGCCTAGGCTTTCTTCTAGATTTTTATGGTTTCAGGTCTAACATCTTAGTCCATTTTGAGATTATTTTTGTGTATGGTGTAAAGAACTAGTCCAGTTTCCTTCTTTTGTATATAGCTGTCCAGTTTCCTCCACACCATTTGTTAAAGAGACTTTTCCCCCACTGAATATTCTAGCTTCCTTGGTCTTAGATTAATTGACCATATTACTGTGGGTTTGTTTCTGGGCTTTCTATTCTGTTCCATTCATCTATGTATCTATTTTTATGCCACTACTATACTGTATTGATTACTATAGGTTTGTAGTGTATCTTCAAATCTGGTATTATGATGCCTCCAGTTTTGTTGTTTTCAAGTTTGCTTGGGTTATTTGGGGTCTTTGGTGTTTCCATACAAATTTTAGGACTATTTGTTCTACTTCTGTGAAAAATATTGTTGGTATTTTGACAGGGGTTGCATTAAGTATGTAGATTGCTTTGGGTAGTGGGGACATTTTAACAGTATTTGTTCTTCTAATTCATGAGTATGGAATATCTTTCCATTTGTTTATGTCATCTTCAATTTCTTTCATCAATGTCCTATAATTTCCAGATTACAATTCTTTTAACTCCTTGGTTAAGTTTATTCCTAGATATTTTATCAGTTCTTTTGCAAATTATAAATGGGATTGTTAATTTCTATTTCTTCTCCTTCATTATTAGTGTACAGAAATGCAACAAGTTTTGTGTATTGATTTTGTATCCTGCGATCTTATTGAATTCATGTATCAGTTCCAGTAGTTTTTTGGTGGAGTCTTTAGGGTTTTCTATATAAAGTATCATGTCATATACAAATAGTGACAGTTTTACTTCCTTACCAATTTGGTGGGTGTGAGTGGACATCCTTGTCTTGTTCCTGATTTCAGGGGAAAAGCTCTCAGGTTTTCAACACTGAGTGTGATGTCAGCTGTGCCTTTTTTCATATATGGCCTTTATTATGTTGATATGTATTCACTCTAAACCAACTTTGCTAAGGCCTTTTATCACGAATGGATGCTGTAATTTGTCAAATGCTTTCTCTGCGTCTATTGAAATGTTCACATAGCTTTTATCCTTCCTCTTATAGATGTGATGTACCATGTTCATTGATTTGTGAACACCAAACCACCATTGTATCCCAGGAAGAGATCCCACCTGATCATGATGAATGATTTTTTTAATAAATGTATTGCTGGATTTGGTTTGCTAGTATTTTGTTGAAGATTTTTCTATCTGTGTTCATCAGAGGTAATGGTCTGTAGTTCTCTTCTTTTTGTGGTGTCTTTATCTGGTTTTGGTAAGGGGAGAATGTAGGCCTCAGAATGAATTTGGAAGTTTTCCTTCCTTTTGTATTTTTTGAAATACTTTGAGAATAGATATTAACCCTCCTTTAAATGTTTGTTAGAATTCACCTATGAAGCTGTCTGGTCCTGGATTTCTGTTTGTTGGGAGCTTTTTTCTTTCTTTTGTTTTTATTCAATATCCTTGCTAGTAATTGGACTATTACTGTATTGGGCTATCAAATTTTCTGTTTCTTTCTGCCTCAGTTTTTGTAATTTATATGTTTCTAGGAATTTATCCATTTCTTCTAGGTTGTCCAAATGGTTGGTATATAATTTTTCATAGTATTCTCTTAGAATTGTTTGTCTTTTGTGGTGTTGGTTATTTCTCCTCTTCCATTTGTGATTTTATTTGAATCCTTTCCTTGAGTCTGGCTAGAGCTTTGTCAGTTTCATTGATTTTTTTTTTTTTTTTTTTCCTCTACAGAATCAGCCCCTGGTTTCATTGATCTGGTTTTTCTTTTTCTTTTTTGTTTGTTTGTTTCTAGATTGTTTATTTCTGGTCTAATCTTGTATTCTTTCTTCTGCTGGTTTTGGGTTTCCTTTGTTCTTCTTTTTGTAGTTCTATTAAGTGTAAAGTTAAATTGTTTGAGGTTTTTCTTGCTTCTTGAGTTAGGCCTCTATTGCAGTAAGCTTCCCCCTTAGGATAGTTTTTGCTGCATCCCAAAGATTTTGGACTGTTGTGTTTTCTTTTTGTTTTCATGTAGTTTTTAATTTCTTCTTTGGTTTCCTGGTTGACCCAATCATGGTTTAGTAGCATGTTATTTAACTTCCTTGTATTTGCAGTCTTTCTAGATTTTTTCTTGTACTTGATTGCTAGTTTCATAGGGCTGTGGTCAGAAATGATGGAGGGTATGACTTTAATCTTCTCTAATTTGTGGAATCTTGCTTTGTGGTCTAACATGGAATCTTTTGTGGAAAATATTCCATGTGCACCTGAATGTGTATTCTGCAGTTTGGGGATCGAATGCTCTGAATATATTTTAGATCCATCTGGTCCAATAGGTCATTCAAAGTCACTGTCTCCTTGTTAATTTTTTGTTCGTTTGGGTGATCTATCCATTGATGTAAGTGGGGTGTTAAAAGTCCCTTATTATTATGTATTACTATTGATTACTTCCTTTATGTTTATTATTAGCTGCTTTATGTATTTGGGTGATTCTATGTTGGGTGCATAAGTATTTATAAGTGTTGTATCTTCTTGTTGGATTGTTTCCCTTATGATTATATAATATCCTTTGGTTCTTATGATGATAGCCTTTGCTTTAAAGTCTGTTATGTCTGCTACAAGTACTGCTCTGCCAGTCTTCGCATCATTTTCTGGGTTATTTATGATAATGTGGATGTTGCATAGGTGTATTCATGGTACAAGGTAAACTTATAATCTTCTTACTTCACTATGTTTCCCAGACTGATTTCATTCTTTTTTAGACAGTCTAAATAAAAATGCTGCATTGAGTATAAGTACCACCTTTTCTTTATCAATTCATCTATTGACAAACATTTGACTTGTTTCCATATCTTGGCTATTTAAATAATGTTGCCATAAACAAAGGTGTGCATATATCTTTTCAAATTAGTGTTTTCATTTTCTTTGGGTAAATACTCGGAAATGAAATTAGTGTATTGTATGGTGTACCTACTTTTAATCTTTTGAGTAATTTCCATAAAGTTTTTCCATAGTGACTGCACCAGTTTACATTCCCACTAACAGTGCACGAGAGTTCCTTTTTCTTTACAACCTCACCAACATTTGTTATTTTCTGGATTTTTGATAATAGTCATCCTGACACAGGTAAGACAGTATTTCATTGTGGTTTTAATTTGCATTTTTCTGATGTTGAGAATCTTTTTATGTGTCAGTCATCTGTATGTCTTTGGTAAAATGTCTGTTTTTAGACATTAAAAATGTCTGCCCATTTTTAATCAGATTTTTCTTTTGGAATTGAGTTGAACAAGTTCTTCACATATTTAGAATGTTAATCTTTATTAGATATATCACTTGCAAATATCTGTTTCCATTTACTGAGTTGATTTTTTGTTTGCTGCTTTCCTTCACTGTTCAAAGGCTTTTTAGTTATATGATGTCTCAATTATTATTTTTTCCTTTTTGTTTTCCATGTCTGGGGTGACAGATCCAGAAAAAAATTGCTGAGGCTGATGATGATTAGGATTTTACTGCTTATGTGCTCTTCTTGAAGTTTATGGTTTCAGGTCTCACATTTAGGCCCTTAATCCATCTTGAATTCTATTTTTGAATATAGGATGAGAAAAAGGTCCAGTTACATTCTTTTGAATGTAGCTGTCCAGTTTTTCCAACACCATTTATTGAAGATATGGTTTCTCCACTCTAAGTTCTTTCCTTCTTTATTGAAGATTAATTGTCCATATAAGTATGAGTTTATTTTTGAGTGCTATATTCTCTTTCATTGATCTATGTGTCTATTCTGCCAGTAAGAGACTCTTTTGATAACTATAGCTTTGTAGTACAAAGTGGGAGATTGTGATACCTTCAGCTTGTTTTGTTTTTATTTACCCTCCTCAACAATGCTTTGCCTCGTTCAAGTCTTTTGTGATTCCGTATAAATTTTACAATTACGTATTTGAATTCTGTTGAAAAACACTACTGGTATTTCGATAGGGATTACACTGAATCTGTATGTTGTTTTGGGTATTATAGTAATTTTAACTGTATTCTTCCAATCCATGAGCATGATATATTTTTCCATGTGTGTGGGGGTCTTTATATTTTTTCATCATTGTCTTACAGTTTTCAGAGTTTAGGTCTTTCACCTCTTTGGTTAAATTTATCTCTAGGCATTTAATTCTTTTCCATGCAATTGTAAATGGGGTTGTTTTTAAAATTTCTTTTTCTGCTAGTTCATTATAAGAGTATAGAAATGCAACAGATTTCTGTGTACTAATTTTCTGTCCTGCAATTTTACCAAATTGATGTCTTAGTTCTTGATTGATTGGTGGAGTCTTTAGGGTTTTTATGAGTAGGATCCTGTCATCTGCAAATAGTGACTATCTTACCTCTTCCTTCCCAATTTGGGTGACTTTTTCTCTAATTGGTATGGCTAAGCCTTTCAATTCTACGTTGGATAAAGTGGTGAGAGTGGACTTATCTTTTTTTTTTTTTTTTAAATTTTTAATGATTTATTTATGAGAGAGAGAGAGAGACAGACAGACAGACAGTGTGAGCAGGGGAGGGTCAGAGAGAGAGGGAGATACAGAATCTGAAACAGGCTCCAGGCTCTGAGCTGGCAGTCAGCACAGGGCCTGATGTGGGGCTTGAACCCACGAACCGTGAGATCATGACCTGAGCCGAAGTCGGAGGCTTAACCGACTGAGCCACCCAGGCACATCAGGAGTGGAGTTATCTTAATCATGTTTCTAGATAATAAAAATCTGTTCACATTTTCTATTTATTACTGATTCAGTCTTGGAAGACTATAGGTTTCTAAGGAACATATCCTTATGTTGTTCCTGATCTCAGAGCAAAGGTTTGAATTTTTTTATCACTGAATGTTCTTAGCTGTGGATTGTCATATATGACCCTTATTATGTTGAGGTATGTTCCCTCTATACCTACTTGGTTGAGTTTTTTTCATGCATGGACGTTGAATTTTTTAAAATGATTTTTCTGCGTCTGTTGAGATAATCACGATTTTTTTTAATCCTTCATTTCACTAATGTAGTGCATTATGTTAATTGATTTGGGAGGCTGAACAATGCTTGCATCCCTAGATTAAATCCTATTGATTATGGTGAACATTGATTTTCGTGTATGTTAAATTTGGTTTACTAATATTTTATTGAATTTTAGCACCTATGTTCATTAGGGATACTGGCCTGTAACTTGTTTTTGTTTGTTTGTGTTTGTTTGGTGGTGTCCTTGTCTGGTTTTGGTATTAGGGCAATGGTGGCCTCATAAAATGAAGGTGAAAGCAATTTTTCTATTTTTTTTTCTGTAATAGTTTGACAAGGATAGGCATTAACTCTAAATATTTTATAGAATTTATCTGTGAGGCTATGTGATCTTAAACTTGTTTATGGAGAGTTTTTTGATTATTGATTCAATTTTGTTAGTAGTTATCAGTCTGTTCAGATTTTCTATTCTTGATTCAGTCTTGGAAGATTATATGTTTCTAGGAATTGACTCATTTCTTCTAGGTTTTCCTATATGTTGGCACACAGGTTTTCATAGGAGTTGGTTACAATCTTTTATATTTCTGTAGTGTAGGTTATAACTTCTCTTTCATTTCTGATTTTGAGTCCTCCCCCCTTTTTTTTCTTGATGACTCCGGCTAAAGGTTTGTCAACTTTGTTTATCTATTTAAGTAACTAGCATTTAGTTTCATTGATGCTGTTTTGTCTTCTTTTGCAGTCTCTGTCTCATTTATTTCCACTCTAATCTTTTCTTCCTTCTACTAACATTGGGGCATTCTTTTTCTTATTCTTTAAGGTGCAAGGGTAGATTGTTCATTAGGATTTTTCTTATTTCTTGAGTTATGCCTATATTATAAATTATTATAAATTCTCTGAGAACTGCTTTTGCTGCATCCCAAAGATTTTGAACAATTGTTTCTATTTTCATTTGTATTCAATTAATTTTTTATTTTTATTTTTTTTGCTTTCTTTGGCCCATTTGTTGTTTAGTAGAATGTTTAGCCTTCATGTGGTTTGTTTGGTTAGTTTGTAATTCTAGTTTCATAGTGTTGTGCTCAGAGTAGATACTTGATAGAATTTCAACCTCTTGTATTTATTGAAACTTATTTTGTGGTCTAACATGTCTATCCTGAAGAAAGCTCCATGTGTGCTTGAAAAGAATGTACATTCTGCTTTTTGAATCAAATATTCTATACGTCTCTATTAATTCCATCCGGTCTAATGCATCACTGAACACCAGTTTCCTTACTGATTTTCTGTCTGGATGATCTCTCCATTGGTTTAAGTGGGCTGCTAAAGTTCTCTACTTTGAGTGCATTACTGTGAATTTTTCTGTTTGTATCTGTTAATGTTTGCTTTTATACATTTAGATGATCCTATGTTAATATAGGTATTAACAATTGTTACATCCTCTTGTTGAATTGGTCCCTTTAGGATTATGTAATGCCCTGTTTGTCTCTTAAACTAGCCTGTTTTAAAGTCTATTTATCTGATATAAGTACTGCTGACTCAGCTTTTTACTTTTTACATTTTGCTTCCATTTGTATGGACTATTTTTCCATCCCTTCCCTCTCAGTCTCTGTTTTTTTAGTACTGAAGTGAGTCTTTTTAAGGCAGCATATAGGGTTTTGTTTTGTTTATCTTTTCATGTCCCCCATTGTCTTCTGATTAAATGTAAATGGACTTAATGCTTCCAAATAATTATTGATAGCTATGTGCCTACTGCCATTTTGATAACTTTTTTCTGTTTTTTATTATCAACTGTTCTTTCTTTTCCAGCTCTCTTGTGATTTGATACCTTTCTTTAGTGATACGTGGGATTCCTTTGTCTTTATTTTTTTGTGTCTCTTACAGGTGTTTGGTTTGTGGTTAATGTAAGATTCATAAATAACTCCTTATGTATGTGGGGGTCTATATTAAATTGGATCAGTTGGCTTTGAACATATTCTAAAAGACTATATTTTTACTCTTTGCACCCTGCCATTTTTAAAAATATGATCTTATATTTTACATCTATTTTGTGTATTAGTATTTTGTGTACTAATTTTTGTAGATAAAATTGATTTTAATACTTTGATCTTTTAACCTTCATACTAGCTTTGTAAGTATTTGATCTATTACCTTTACTGTATGTTTGATTTATCAGTGAAATTTTCGTCTCTCATAATTTTCTCCCAGTCATGGCCTTTTCTACTTAGTCCTTTTAACATTTCTTGTAAGGCCAATGTAGTGGTGATGAGCCCCTTTAATTTTTGTTTTTCTTGGAAATTCTTTTCTCTCTTCCAAATCTGAATGATAACCTTGCTGGATAGAATATTCTTGATGGTATGCTTTCTTATTTTCAGCACTTTGAATATATCCTACTACTCTTTTCTGGATTGCAAAGTTTCTGCTGAAAAATCTGTTGATAGCCTTATAGAGAGTTGCCATTGTATGTACCTACTTGCTTTTCTCTTTTTGCTTCTAAGATACTCTTTATTAGTTTTTTACTTTATCATGTGTCTTGGTGTGGACCTCCATATGTTCATGTTGTTTGAAGCTCTCTGCTTTTCCTGGATCTGGATGTCTGATCCCTTCCCCAGGTTAGCGAAATTTTCAGGTATTATTTCTTCAAGTAAATTTTTTGCCCCTTTTTCTTTCTCCTCCTTTAGGGGTCCCATAATGCAAATATTAGTACACTTGATGTTGTGGCAGAGATCCCACAACATATCCTCATTTTTAAAATACTTTTTTCTTCCAGATGTTCAGGTTGGGTTCTTTCCATTACCCTGTGTTCCAGATCACAGATCTGTTTCTCCGTAGCCTCAGATCTGCTGTTGACTCCCTCTAGTATGTCTGTTTTCATTACTGTATTCTTCTGCTCTCAATGGCTTTTTTATTTGTTGAAGTTCTGAGGTCATCCATTCTCAAGTCTAGTACCTTTATGACCATTACTTGGAACTCTTAATCAGATTATTTGTTTCATTTAGGTATTTTTTCAGAGATTTTTGTCTTGTTCTTTTGTTTGGAACATATTCTTCTGTTTTCTCATTTTGTCTGTCTCTATTTCTATACTTTATAGAGGTCAGCTACGTTTCCTGGTCTTGAAGGTAGTGGCCTTATGTAGCAGGCATCTTGTAGGGCCCCTCCTGTTTTGACTGGATCATGACTGCTGTGAGGGTGCTGGTGGCTAGGGGTGGCTGCTTCTTCCCCAGGGCAGGAGTTGCTCTGGAGGGGTGCACATCCTCATTGAGGTTGCCTGCCAGGTGTGTTGGGGTGGTAATTGCTTTCAGAATGCCAGTCCTGATGGCATTTAGGTGGTTAAGCCCCACTGATTTGCAGAGGTCCCAGAATTAAGTCCTGCTGTTATGGGGGCATAGCTTCCCAGTGCAGGTACACAGGGCTAGCAGTAACCCAGATGGGACTTAATCCCTGTGTTTCTCATGGAGGAACCCCATACCTATACCACACCTACTGCTTGTGGGTTCCCACTGTGCCTGTTTTTTTTTTTTTTTTT